>NC_060254.1:11051310-11362005 GCF_921293095.1 Ischnura elegans
TTTGATTTGCAATCGACTACTACATACGGTTTAATTCATGATTCTTTAAAATAATTGTTATTAACTTTTGACGGTGGAAAAAATATTTAATAATGTTAAATAGTGTTTTTAATTAACTGATTCAACAATCAATACGATTAAACTGAATATTGGATGCAAATTAGGCGTTTAATTCCAAAATACATTTTAGGGGTCAAATGACCCCCAGCCGTCCTTCTAGGTAGCGCGAAACTCCCGTCCTCCTAGTGTTAAAACCCATCCAAAATTGCTATTTAACGCGGTTAAATACCCAATATTACAAAAATTGTATGGGTCCAGTTTTAGCTTTCTACTGCAATTGAAAAGAAAATTAATTTTTATCATTTATACCACGCTACAATTTTCAACAACTAAACTAATTTATAGCACAAATAATTATTTGGTGAAATGAAGTAACCTATGCTCCCAAATTTTGCAGAAAAGGAATTATACTTTATGGCACTTTTGGGAAATTATTTTTGATAGGTCACTCCCTCTCGTTTTCAGCTAGCAGCATAAAGAAAACTCATTGAGCTTCAAAATTGATCAAAGTGCAGTATCTGTATACTGATGACTGAAAAGAGAAGTAAGGTGTAACAACGTGGTATCACAGCGTGAGTACTGCTGGTTGACTACAAGGAAAGAAGAAAAAGAACGTGGGATTACGAGGGAAAAGGGTTTGCAGAATCGACCTCAGCGGTACTGAAATGGAATTATGCTTCATGGAATTCAATGGCCCCAAGTAGCAATTTTTGAAAATTTATTTTGATAGTGCATTTCCTCTCGTTTACAGCTAGAAGTTTAAAAAACTCATGAGAATAAACTAAAATTTTCGACCCGGTTTCAACACGCAGTGTCATTATCAAGGTCGAAACCGGGTCGGTACTTTAGTAAATAAAATTGTGTGGAAGGTTACCATTTTAGTTTTTTCTCATGGATATAAAACATTTCCACCAGACATCACCGGACACTGTGATTTATGTTTAAAAAACTCATTGGGCTTGAAAATTGATCTTAGTATAGTATCTGTATTCAGATGATTGAGGAGAGAAGTAAGACGTCAAAGCGAGAGTACTATTGGTTGAAGGCAAGGATAGAGAAAAAAAAACATGGGAATATGAAGCAAAAGGATTCGCAGAAACGAGTGCATCGGTGATCGATCGGTCACAGATTGTTAGAGGTCAACGTTAGAGTAACTAGTATTCGTAATTGATTACTTTTTGTATCAAGCAACTGTATTTGATCCCAGCTACTTTTTCTCAATACTTATATTAAAACTGGTTGGCTGCAAGGAAAGAATAAAACGGAATATGAGGACAACGGATTCGCAGAATCGAGAGCATCGTTGGTCGGTCAGTCACAGATTGTTAAGGGGTCAAAGTTAGGAAGGGATGCGTTCGTCCGTTTTTCGGGAGAGGACAGACACCGTGGGGTCGGCGGGTCATTAGTGCCTTTCTCATCCGCCGTGAGCGCACATGTCGATCGATTTGCTCCGCGAGGTAGGTACCCTTTGGGAGATGGAAGGAACGGGCGGATGAATTGGGAGCACTCCAGAAGGATCTCTCCGAGGAACTGGGCTTTCCTTCGCTCCACCGCCGCGTTGCACTGCATCATTTTTCATCATCAGAGCGCTTTGTGGATGCTCGCTCTCTCTTCTGAGCCGAGTGAGCGAGCCTCGAACCAATTTTCAATTTACTCACACGAGAGTGGTGTGTGTGTAAAAGGTACAGATGAGTTGGTACGATGAGGTAGTTAAAGGGCTGAGTATCCATCCCTTTCGGTTCGCTAGAATGACAGGCGCCGTTTCTCACGAGTCGATGAACCTCAATCGCTATCTAATCGCCACTTATTCAGAAGTAGTTTCACTCAGTAATGCTCCCATGGAATTTTTGTAAAAATCTATCAACTTTTCAGCCCCTTACTGGTGATCATCAAGATAAAAAATTTAGAATAACGAGAAACCTGATTAACAAAGTTGCTTAGATATTATTTGCCTCGATGACGAAAAGCAAAGAGTTGGATCGGTAATCTGCAGGTTACCTGTAGTCGGTAAGAGTGAAGCTTGTGAATGTAATTGTAAATTGTAATGTAATTGATTAATAGTAGGTACACATCAACACGGACACAAGATTAAATTTCGAGCAGGTGTATACTAAAAATAGAGTCATGATATTTCAGCTTCATTCTTGAACGTATAAAATCGTTTCAGGCTTCATTTTGTGGAATATTGCTATATCCATGATTAAAACACAAATGGTGATTTCCACACTTTTTAATTCAACACTTAACGACTGACTATGGTTTCGACCCTTTGTGTAATTTTCACACTCCCTCGACCATGGTTTCGACACAAAGTGCCGTTGCAGAGACCAGTTCCCGGTATGCATATGAGACTGAAACGATCAAACCGACCGACTGACGGACTGAAAAATGAATTTTCTCATTGTAACTAGCGGATTTCCTTTGTATTCATTTTTCGTTGTGATTGGATTTATAAAATAAAATTAAAACTTTTTTCTTAATTCTAAATGCCGTTTCCTTATATTAAAGGGCAGCATCACTTTTCGTCCTCGCAATCTGTCTTCCCTTCTTGATACACTTTGTGTGCCCGCATGGAGCTAATTGGTCCAGATTTTAAGCCATGCAACGGGTAATTCAATTCTAGTCAGCTTTTTCATCATTTCACTCGAACTCCCCTCAATTATTCAGATTTTGACATGGTCGTTAAGAATTGAATTAAATAGTGTGGAAATTACTATTTGTGTTTTTAGAATGGATAAATTATTCTTGAATCCTGGAAGTGATTTTACCCGCAGTGGATGAATAGTTGAACTGAAATCTCATCAGAATTATCTCTATCTTGACATAATTTCCAATGAAATGATTTTCTCAGATTCTAAATATTAAGCTAATCATCTTTTGAGCTTTGAAAATCCTTTTATTGCGACGTAGCATACTTGTAATAGTCACTGTATGAAAAAATCAAATATTTCAAGAAATTATCCAGTAGCTAGGAAAGTAATAGTATTTATCAAACGCCATATGAACTCTTCGGCGTTCACTTAAACGTAATTCACGATTGATGCATGATGTGAGCTCTGATTGGTCACGGGGTACCTACTAATTTCTGTCTACTTACGTGCCTGCCAATCGGTTTAGTGCAACTAGAATAGTATATTATGCAATTTCCCCGAAAACGATTTTTCCTTCTTTTCTCGGTAGAAACTTTGAATACGTGTGGTTTTACCTTGAGTCCGGGGCGCGTGAGATAACTCCACCTTGCATCCCATGAGAGGGCAATCCCTGCTATCGAAGTTTCCAGTGCCAGCAAGGTATGCAGGACGTAGAGGGTGCGTTGAGGAGATACACCCAGGGACAACCTAAGGGCTTCAAGAAGAGGGTAGAACAGTGAGGAAAGACCTTGAAGAGTCTACATATGCATATTAACCCGCAAGCTGCCTCAAAAGGTGTGTGGCGGGGGAGTTAAAAAAAATGATAATAAAATTTAAAGAAAATGAAATCTGTGTGCTGAATATCACCTAAAATTTATTGAATTCCTTTGCTGTTTCGGTAGAAAAGGAATTCCTATACCTATCCGTTCGATAAGATATCTCTGATAATTAATCCTTTCTGTTGGATACACAAATAAATTGAAATTAAAGATGACGTTCTTTGAGTCTCTCTAAAAGATATCTGTTCTTAATTGCTCCTGTAATCTAGCCCTAGCACGTATTATCCAATCCTCACTCAGCTTTCAGCTAATTTGTCAAAATCTGTTTAACAATTTTTGTTCGCTAATGGCAGTTTTTGACGAATCTTGCGGTTTTCCTAAGTTCAGGGATCTTCTCTTCCAGAGTCTTCGAGGAGGAAGAAAGGAGGTCCAAAGAGACTTACAGACTACACTGAGTCGAATCTCAACTCAAATTTAGACGCCAAATTCTAACATATTTGAAATGAAATATGTCTATCTTGATTATGAATTTCAAAGAGTTGGAAACTAGGTCGTTAAATCAAAACATCTGCCGAAAACTAAGTGAAGATTGTGAATATAATCGGTGCTTAATTAAAATCGGTAAATAATTATCGGTAAACATAGAAACGTTCACGACCATAAATTACAATCTGCCGTACACTGAAATAAAATATTAACAATATTTCATGAATTCTGGAGAGGATTTTAGCCACATTGAGTGTATATTTGAACTCGAAAACATACTACTCCCAGCGCTGAAATTGAACTCCAGCAACGCTAGTGTTTAATAAGCAGGAAATCATAAGTGACAAGAGCTTAAGGAAATGCTGCATTTTGCTAATATTACCACTGAACGTTACCACAATAACTGAAGCTCGGGTGAGTCGAAGTTAGTTTTGATATAAAATCCGAAGAGCCAAGCGTGATGGAGTGGAATTTACTTCCCGTTATGAAACGAACACTTGCAATTTTCCACAATTATAAAATTTGTTACGACCTAGATTTCTATGTTGCAACATCATCAAGGTGGTGAAGAAGAAGAGGATGCAGTAAGAAATCTATAGATTAGGCTTCAACTTTGTGAAAATTGATGTAGAATTATATACACACACTTAGCCCGGAGGCGGATGATAGGAAAAGATGGAAAACTCAAGGGCCAATGACGGCCGGGACGAAATGATACGCTTCGGATGGGAGAGATGAAGATACATTCCCGGCGTGTTTAAATGTTTCGCCCCCACGCGTAGGGGGTAATTAATCACCCCTCCTCACACGCGCGTCTCCTGGTGCACGACCCGAAAACCCCCCGAGGGCTGTTTGAAATGGTTTGGAGAAAAACCGTTGAAGAGGAGGGAAACGAACGTGGATCCGGCGTTAGGAGTTGTGGAGACGTTCGAGGGAATTCCGAAGGCCATGCATGCACTTACAGCAACGGGGATAAGTGAAAGAGACCGTTTGTAAGCACTAAGGGAGGGGTTAGTTCCTCCCCCTGGGTTTTGATACTGCCGTCTGGGAGGCAAAGCGTGAGGAAACTATTTTCCAACCATGATTGTGATTGGAATATTTGTTGTTTGCCCAACAAGTGACTTTCAATAGTTCAACCGGGACTTTCAATAGTTCATGGATTAAGGAGCAGAAAATATGAAGCGAAGTTATCAAGGTTAATTGAAATTGTTCAGTTATTTCTCGTGGTTTTGTAACTGGATACTCATAATTAGGAAAATAAATATTTTCGCTGATAAAAATGCTGACCACTTTCTGTTCTCCATTGACACAAACTCGAGTTGAAACCTTAAAAAATGAAAATTAACTACCCCGGCATATTTTTCGTACAGAAAATACCCATTTACTATACTTTATGGAGGTAGGCGGACAAAGAGGGACGATGTGAACTAATGTAAACACTGAGGCAACTGGAATACATTTCGACTTAAAGAAATGAAGAAATATAATCATAAGCTCTCCATGCATTCATAAAAAAGCTACTCCTATTTTAAGTTTGAAATAAAATAAATAATAAGAAGTAAATCGATAATATTTCACAATGATGTACGGATCGCTAACTCTACTTTTTATGATAGAAAAAGCCAATATTTAATTTAAAAATCCCTCTAGCTAAATCGTGCTGTTCAGTCTACATCGATGCTATGAAACCTGATTATTTGTTCTGGTATTTCAATCCTCATGCATTTACATCAATAAAACCCGTTGAATCCAAAATGAGTCGCATTTTTACTTCAAGATATAAATCATTTGCTTCAAGTACATCTTATGTTACTCCAGTCCCGAGTGCTCATACATGTCTTTCCGAGCGGAAATGAATTAATTCCACGTGCTCCCACGCTACAAACAAAGATTTCTGCGCTCATATTTTTTTCAATCAGTGAGCATCACGGATGAAAACATTTTTGCTCCGCGGGCCGTTGGAGACGCTGCAGATCAACCGTCCGTCCCGCTGTACAAGTGACCCACATACGTAGATGCGGCTCACGATGTGCACGCCACACCAGCTGACGAATGCATGCCTCGTCGTGAGTGCCGCAGATGCGCCTGTCACCGTCCCGCTGTTAATATTCCTAAAGGATGAAAAATTGACTGCTTAACAGTGACGTACGATTTTGGAGATGCGAGCGCTCTCCGACTGTTTCGAGTACGCCTACGTAAGATGGGGGGAAGGCTTTTACATATTTTTCATTACATATCAAGGATGACGCTTCACGATTGGGGAATAAAGCTCTGCATGAACCAAGAGACTTTGCACGCAGTCATGCGCATGGGTCCAAATCCTGTTCGACAATTGGGAGATGCAGGTTCGAAGCCCGGGGAAGTCAAATATTATTTCATGGCGAACTTCATCCTTGATGGGAATAAAGATTCGATTCCCGTGCAAGTGAAATAGTTTTCTCATAGCAAGCTTCGAATCTACGTTAGAGATATGGTAAACGGCCCTGGAAAGGTTACACAATAAGGTTAAATATAAATTCGTATTGAGTTATAGCGACACAAGAAATACATCAAGAAATATATACACAACAGAGTTTTTGTGCGGTTTAGCTTAGAAATCAAGGATGAGGCTTTATGATTGGGGGATAAAGGTTCAGTTTCTAAGCAAGCCAAGAAGTTATCTCATAGTAACCTATGAACCTGAGTCAGTGACAGCTCACGCGGTCCTAAAAGGGTTATAAAATGAATTTCAGTATTTGTGCTTTTCAGCATTACATAAATTTTATCGCATCAGAGTTGTGGGGGAACTCGCAGGTGAGTGAATAACATGGATAAAGTTAAACGTGGAAACGTTTCAATAATTGGCCAATGCACTAAACGGTAGTCACTGTTACAATGCATAAATTCATTTTAATGGATAGAAGTATTTGTATGAATATTGAGTTGTTTTTAGACCTTAAGCTTTACTCTTGTACAAACACTACCGTACAGTACTCGTTCACAACAAAGAAGCAATTTCAACTGTATTCTAACCTTGAACTTCGTCAGAAAACAGAAGGAAATCGATACCATTTGCACTCAAAAAGGAGATGAGTAGGTTGAAACCTATGACCTTTACACAAGAGATACGGCTCGCAGCGAATTCTCCACAATACGCAGAGATGCGACATGTGATCAGCCCAATCCTTTAACAAATCTAAAAATACGTGCAAGAGGCAATTATTGAGTTTCAGAGAGTAAATAGAATGCATCCGCCTCTATCCACAGTAGGTATCTATTGGCTTTGACTTGATGAACATTGATTGAATCCTTTCCAGCTCGGAATCAACAAAGAAACGAGCATGAATTCGAAGTTTCACTGTAAAAATACTTCCAATTCCATAACAATCCATCACAAAGGTAATTTGTTAACAACAAAAATCAATAGTTTGAGTTTTCTCTATATTCAAGAAAAAAACGTTCGTTTTGCAAATGGATTAGAACAAAGCACTCAGTGAAAATTAAGTCTGTATAACTCGGGATTCAAGAGCATTCTGCCGCGTCTAGGGCAGTTTCTGAAGCCATTTGGTTTTAAAGGAACTGTAGAAGAACCCAATAAAGACGTCAGTTTATTAGCATTAGGTACCTTTTTTAAACATTGAATGAATAATCTTTATTACCAATTTTAAGAATGAAAAATTCTCACTGAGGCTTTGGTAACAGTAGGTACAATGTCAAAAGCATAAATCGACAGAATTTTCTCTGATTTCTGACCTAGCGAGCTTAAAATATATCACACGAAATTTAGTGCACTAACTCAGACTATGCGGAATGTTACTATTAATATCATTTTCCGTAAAAAACTTCCTGTTAAACATATTTGGTAAATATCCCATTTTATAAAGCGTACAAGTAATTGATCATGCAATAAAATTATCGATTCCCAAAATTTTTAAACAACACCACCATGGTAAAATTTATTTATGTAAAACAAACAGGATTGTTTCTAATTTGAGAATGCCAGACTTGTGGTTAGTTAAAAAAAAAAACGCTGAGGACAGCATAGGTTTTATGACATTGATATCGTGCAACAGATTCCGTTTCATAGTCAGTGGATTCAATCTGCGTTATACATACAGATGCGTTGTGCTAAATCCCTGAATAAACCGCAGGTTCACGTAACTTCACCACATGTCTTAACTCCGAACTGTTGATATGACGGAGGCGGACTTAGCAACATACGTTTATGCGTTAAGCAATTATGAATTCTCGCATTGGTGGTAATGCTTCTGTGCTCTCCATGTCCAGCAAAGAGTCACGTCTATACTTGAAATTATATCCCAGGGTGATAGTTAATTCGTGCACATGCATACGTAAAATGTCTGCTTTTAATATAGGTGAAAATGAGCTTGCATCTCTATTCGGGGGTTAAAGTGAGACATGCGGGTGTATGCCGCTTGGTGTATCGGAATTACCCTGACGTTTCGTGACCGACTGTTGACCACTTCTTCAAGGGAAAGGAAATGTGGTCAAGTTACGCAAACGTGCGGTTTATTCAGGGAATTAACGCAATACAACTGCATGTAACTAGGTTGAATCCACTGACTATTCATCATTCCCTTGAAGAAGTGGCAAGCAGTCGGTCACGAAACGTCGGGGAAATTCTGATACATTTCGCGGCATACACCCGTATGTCTCTCTTTAATCACCATGAGCCTCGAAAGCTTAAATCAAGAAATATGTATTCTGGGATATTCGTGAGTTTTATAATTAAACATCAATGACGTTTTAAGTTTCAGGAATATCATACAAGTATGCAATAAAACATTTGAATTAATTGCAAACAGTATGAAATGCATGCATTCCAAAATGTCTCATATGCACCAATGAATCAGTAGACGTAGATGCTAGTTTTTACGAAGCGAGAAAGAAGAGAGAGGATTTTCTGATACAGAAAACGTTTCTAGACATGAACTGAGGATAAGCGTGAACTAAATTTGCTATTTTGAGATAGAGCCCGCGGCACGTTGGGCGCATCGATTGAAACAGGTGATAGACCGAAAAAAATCCTGATCCCAAACGTAGCTTTCCTTCGCCCCTTATCGATCGCTATTCGTAGAAATAACTTCAATGTCAGAGATTAATCCTTCTATGTAACAGACATCCTTTCAACCCCCTCAACACACACGCAATCCTCTAAATATCTTTCTTCCTGGTCGCCGAAACGCGGGGCCTTGCATTTGAATTGCATGAGGGGCGCATCGCAAGTGAAGGAGACTGCTGAGGTGCAAGGAGCGGCATCTGTCGGAAACGGAAGTGTGTATGCAGATCATCGGGTGCGGAATGGGGTGAATACCCCTGAGCATTGGGGGTGAAAAATGGCGGGGCGATGAGTTTGGGGTGGAAACCTATGTGCATCTCTCTGGGGAGAAAGAGAATGAAAGCGGGATAGGAAAAGGATGAAAGAATAATAGAATAGAAGGATAGAAGACAAAAGAGTGATTGTTAAATAGACGCAGTGGTAGTAACAATAATAATTTCCCCTTTATTTATTAACCGAATTTAGTGTAAAATCGTTTCAGGTTTGATTTGTTGGAAATTCAACCAATTATGACCTTTTCCACTTGACTGAACTTGAACTTAAATTATGTCATTTTTTGACTTGAATTATGAATTAACTTGGACTAGGTATATGCCAGTTTAAAGTCGACATAGTATGTTTGATATGATATGTTGAAACAATGGTCGGTAGTCGAGTTCTGATATAAAGTACTTATGGTAATCACCGTTTATGTTTTATCGTGGATAACCGAATTTAGGACTACAGAGTGCGTTTTTACAATTAAGTGGATGGACTCGCACATGCATCCATGCCTTATACAACGGAAAATCCACACAGGTAAGGTTCGAACCCGCGACCCCTGAATTAGCAGGCGAGGAATTTACCCCGCTGCCACCGAGGCCGGCCAAAGTGAAGACGATAAAATGTAGGTCACGGTGGAGCCGCGAACCCTGGTACTCGCGGTGGTAGGTAACGAATCTAACCTCTACACCGGCATTTGGGGGAAACCGACCGCTGAGATCATTGGCGACATTAGGGAAGGAGGGGTGAGAAACCTGGCGACGACATTATCATCTGTTCATTTTATCTCTGCGAGTGAGCTGGTGTGGCGAAAGCAAGTGGAGATGAGGGGAGGGAAAGTTTCTCGACACGTGACTTTGCCTTTCCTAATCAGCAAAAAGTAGGCGTGGCCTCAGTGAGTCGCTCTCAGACTTCCACCGAGTAATCATCGTGAATCTGCTATTGGAGCAGTGTTGCCAAACCTCACGCCAGTGGCGGCTCGTGCTATAGGTTCACTGGTTCAGTGAACCCCCAAAATAAATTGCTGCTTTGACATTTACCTAAACGGAAACGGAATGGTAAGATTTATCTTGTAAATTTTCATTAAATACGTTTCAAAATTGTTGAAACAGGGCTGAAGTTACCGCGCGTGAGCTCTACAATTGTCGACTGCTGTGCTTAGTTCAGTAGGAAGGATGAACCTCCTGACTTAGGCGCGGGGTTGGCGGAGGGAGGGGGGCTTGCGGCGGAATAACATGGTCTCGGAGCTGCAAAGACAGTGCTGCGACAACCGACTTCTCCCGAGAGTAACCGAACGTGTCCGAATGGCGGGTCCCCGAGAATAGCCGATCGTTCCCTAGGTTCATGAGTCTGCCAATTCCCGTAAACTGCACAACAAGAGGTTTCTCATGTCCACCGCTAGAGTTGTTTTCGCTCCACACGCATAAAAATCAGCTTCAAAAATCGCCACTAGAGGCGCTGACAAGCAACGGTATACAGAGTCCTCTGAATGGCTGTTCTCGACGCTACTCTTTCTCTATATTACTCTTCGTCAGAGTCCTCTATATTGGATTCTCAGCACCACTCCCTCACTTCATAAATAGAGGACTCTGGATACCGTTGCTCGTTAGCGTCGCAAGTGTCGATATTTGAAGCTTAGGTCGTACTGAAATAAGGCAACAACTCAGTGAAGCTTTTAGGCTTAATGTTGAGAAAAATAACGACCAAGTCAGGAAAAATCGGTATGTCCTTTCAAAAACAATTGATTGTATTCGATTTTGTAGAGAGTTTGAACTAGCTTTGCGTGGACATAATGAAAGAGATGACTCCAATAACCCCGGTATTTTCAAAGGATTATTGAATTTCTCAGCTACATTAGACACTATTTTGAAATCACACCTGGAAGTTGCCACTGTTTTTAAAGGTACGTCCAAGGAAATTCAAAATGACCTGTTAGATTGTATGCTGCACGTCTGCAGGATACAAATTCTTGAAGAAATTCGCTCAGCAGATTTTGTGTCTGTGATAGCTGATGAAACTACAGATGTGTCTGCTAAAGCTCAGATGGTTGTAGTGTTTCGCTCTGTCCTCAAAAGTGGGTTGCCTATCGAGAGATTTTGGACATTTCTAAACCCTAAACATCATGATGCTGAAACATTATTCGCCTGCATAAAACATGTTCTTGTGGAAGTGCTAGGAGATGCCAAAAACAAACTTATCTCACAAAGGTATGATGGTAAAAATGTAATGAGTGGCCAATTCAATGGTGTTCAGACACGTATCAAGGCGGAGTATCCAAATGCACACTTTGTACATTGCTACGTGCACCAGCTCAACTTGGTCATGGTTCAAGCAACAAGTCAAAACAAAGAAGTGAGGGTATTTTTTGCAAATCTTCAAGAGGTCTGTACCTTTTTTAGCCAGTCCTCACAGAGAACTGACATTTTGGATGAAATAGTTGGAAAACGACTTCCTTCTGGCTCTTCAACAAGATGGAACTACAATTTAAGATCCGTATTAGTAGTTCACCAAAATATTCAACAATTAATAGAATGCTTTGAAAAAATTGAAGAAGCAAGCAAAATGACTTCTACTTTGAATAAAGCTCAAGGACTTAAACTGAAACTGCAGCAACCAGAGTTTAAATACTGGCTCGAATTCTTTTCAAAGGTTATGCTTCATGTAGATATTTTGTATAGCTCACTGCAAAAGAAAAATATAAACCCTGTTTGGGCAAAGGAAGCAATTTCCTCTTTCAAAAGAGAAATACAGAAAGTAAGGGAGAGTGTGGAAAGCCTGGCCACAGCAGATGAATCAGCAGAGCCTAGACCAAAGAGAAATAAGGTCGAAAACTGGCAAACATTGCGAAATGCAGCTGCCAAGGAAGTTTGTGACGCTATAGCAGCAGAGGCAGAATGCAGATTCGAATTCACTGATCATCATCTAGTTGCAGCAAACTTGTTTGACAACGAAAATATGTCCGGCTATAGAAAAAGGTTTCCTGATGATATCCTAAACACGACAATAGAATCATTTGGTTTTCTCGACAAAAATAAACTAAGATGCGAGCTTCAGCTTATTTACAGCAGGGAAGATTTTAAAGAAGTTGAGAAGGCCACTCATTTGTTGTCATTCCTTCTTGAAAACAATTTAGAAGAATGTTTCAGTGAAACGGTGAAACTGCTAAAAGCACTGATCACAATACCAATGACAACGGCAGAAGCAGAACGTTGTTTTTTATGACTGAAAAGAATGAAAACCTTCCTCAGAAGCACAATGGACGAAGACCGGCTTACAGCACTTACCATGATTTCAATTGAAAAAGAGATGGCCTGCAAAATAGTGGACTTTAATGAGAAGGTGATTGACCATTTTGCCGCAAAAAAGGAGAGAAGAATGGACTTCATGTTTAAACATACAACAACTGCAGGAGTCGCTTAAAGGTTCTTATTAAAATTAGTGTGGTTTAAGTCTCATTTTAACAATGAATGTAACTTAACTGTGTAGAATATCTGTAGCTGTACGATTTTATTAGTTAAAATATACAATTGTAAAAAAATTGCCAAAGTATTAATTGCAACTTGACATTCTGATTACAGAAAGAATCTCAACTCTCGGCTCAGCATTCGAGAGTGAGGATGGGAAAGTGTCATTTTGAGAGGTTGGTGATTCGAGTTTGAAAAATATCAAATTTCATGAAACTTCTTTATTTTATCATGTCCCTGCGAGGAAAAATCTCGGGGGGGGGGGGGGGGGGGAGGGGGGGGAGACGCCATTGAGCCTGCCTCATATTGGTGTTTGTGAATTTGCAATTGCCTAAATCGTGTGTACATCAAATTAAATATGCTGGGGTTCTATTACCATTAAAAACTAAGTATAAAATATTTCAATATGCGAGCATTTCTAGGCTGCTAGTGAATTCACAAAAACTTAAATAAAATAATATCATTCCTTATTTTTCCTTTTCCATAGTACAACTTTTATAAAACGACAATCCATAGTAAACTAAATTAATTGCATAAAAATTTAATTGTAGATACTTATTTTCAAATAACTAAATATTTTTCAAAGCAACCAAATTGGGATCAAAATATCTTTAAAATAGTTTTTTGAGCTCTAAAAATATAAAATTTTCCTGGGATTCTCCCTCTATGGTTGGAAGGTAGACTACCCGCACCTCCCGGTTGAACCCCCGAAATAAAAGTTCACCAGCCGCCACTGCCTCACGCGTTCTCCTTGTATGTGACTAAGTATGCCTTCCACCAACGGGGCCTCATTCAGCGCGGTAGCTGACAATGTCATGGACTTCTGTGAAAGGATTATCTCCAATGTAAAATCTGAGATGACCTGGGCCTCAAGACGTCGCGTCGGGAGTATGCAGCATTCCATGTGAATGTGGCCACGTTTAAATTGGGGAAACAGGCTGCACCATAGAAAAAAGGCTGACGGAACACGAACGATACATACGCTTGTTCCACCCACTGAAATCAGCGGTGGCAGAGCATTGCCTGGACCTCGGTCACCGAGTAGATTTTAAAAGTACCAAAGTGCTATGCCGCACAGACAACTACTGGGATCGAATAGTCAAAGAAGCCATACAAATCAACATACACCAAAAGAACCTAAACAGAGACAAAGGCTTCCAGTTAAGTAATACGTGGAAGTCAGTGATCAATCACTATAAATCACCCCAATTCAGAAAGGACCAATCAGGGCCCACTTGAACGGCCCTCATGAGTATAAATACCGGAGAAAAAACTTGGCTCAACATTGACCCCTGATGACGATGACGGACTTAGTCATGGAAACGTTGGGAACTACAACCCGATACGACACCCGGTGGGAAACCCGAGAAATATTCCTGCATTATCTCCAATGCCTTCCAAATGAGTAGGTATGTAGTCTCGGCGCCGGGGCCAAAATACCTGTGGCCACCTATGACTGACACATTTTCATCGACAAAGTAGGGCGGCTATGTACATTTGGCAACGATATGTTTGCTCCTCCTCTCTCTCTCGGTACTACCCCTCCCATATCAGCGAAGCCATCCGAGAGTGTCCGGACTCTCACGAAAGCTCACCCGCAGACATAAAGTGAACAGAATATAGTATGCTCTAAACGAAAGGCGCCAAGGGGACCACGGCTTAACGTCCCATTCAACTGACGGATTGCTGCACTTGAAGTGCCCTCAACAAAGCACTCAACCTGGGATCGGGCAGCTCCAGAAAAATCTCTGCCACCGCCGTGATCGAACTCGGATCAGCTGGGTGGGAAGCCAGCTCTCTAGCCACCACACTTATCCGATCCCCCAGTAGTTTTAATGCCATGAATAAACCGGACGTTTATTTCTCGTTCATGGCGGAGGCGGACTTCACAATGTATGTAATGCATTTAGTAACTAGGAATTCTCACATCAGGGGTTATGCGTCTATGCTCTCTTTGGAAAAATATGCATACATATAAAATAGAATAGAAAGAATATATATTTATTCATGCTCTGGGTATATCCTTGGACAGTCATAATACAATAATTGGCTCATCAAAAGCTCAAAGTTCATGAATATACCAAGTGATAACAATGAAGCTGTTTGATACACAATAATAAAGAAATGACACGTAAACAAGTATTGAAATTTCACAACACACGGAATATATTGGCTGTATTTTATGTAGGGGTTTATTTTCCCTCTCCATTGAGTAAAGCCATGTATAATTTATATTTAAATGCATGGTTGTAGCCCTTCTGTTTTAGATCCCCAGGGAGAGAATTCCAAAATTTAGATGCCGTAACTAGAAATGATTTCTGGTAGGTAGTTGTGCGTGGAGTAGGATAACGTAAATAGTCCTTTTTGAGAGATGGCATGTGAGTGGTTACTGATCTGTTCATAAAAATTTCCCGGAGATAATTAGGGATTCTCTCCCTGAAAATCTTATAAAGAAGAGCACCGAGTAGATATTTTCTTCGGTTACAGAGATTTAGCCAACCAAGGCTGATTCTGTACTGTGATGCGTGAGCATCCTTTCTTAAATGTAATACATATCTTACACATGAATTAAGTAGCCTTTGTAACTTTTTATCCAGCTCTTTAGGCATGTTATAATAAACAAGACTAAACAAAATGAGATGATAGGCGCGAAATCTATCAGAAACGACAGTGTGTAGGCATATCAATTTTCGGATCAGATGCACACATTTATTTTACCCGATTCTACACTTACTATGTCATTCTCTAGGGTATAGAACCAAAAAGTTGGGAGTTACAACTCAAACCTTACCATTTTTGACCCACTCTACCCAAGAATAGACCAATACCCCACAGGCCATCGCTTTTCGTTCACGACTCCTTATTCGACGAGTAAACTTGCTTATATCGCAGCTAACCTCAAATATTAAGAGGTCGACCCACTCACTATCTGTAATGCCTCGTTCACATTACGATTGTCCGAGCGATCGTCCTAACGATAGTTGGCCGAACTAGCCGTGTGAATGCATGTCCTGACTATAGTTACTGTAGTTCCGAACGTTGCCACTTTACGATGGTAAGGCGCTGAGAGACCGGAAAAGGAGGCGACAAGAGAGAGACGAAAAGCTCGTCAAGCTCTCTTCGCTCTATTTTTTTCATGCATTTGTCCTAGGAAGAAATAAAATGGGCGGAAGAAAAATTATTCGGTAAATACACGTTGAACACAGTAATATCTTGTCCCTGCATACCTCAACAGCTTCGCTAACCGTCAATTACCCGTTCAACTTATAATTAGATGTCAGCACTAGAGGGCAGCACAGGTTTTAACCATCGTCGTGTGAATGCACGATAGTTCCGACAATCGCTGGTACAATCGTAATGTGAATGAGGCAACAGTGGACGCATTCGGTGGCTTCAAGCTTAGTCGTGAGTCACCACCATTAACTGTGGAAAATCAAATAATCCATCATTGTTATATTCCTGCCAATAGGGCGGGTGAAGTATTCCTTCGAAACGTGGGCTGTCCTAAAGTCATCAACTTGAAGGGGAAATTCGATTCAACGTTGCTTCAAAATTCCTACTTGGCGATGCAAAGCAACCCCTCTCACCACTTTGTTGCTGCATCCCTCAACGCAGGGGACGGGTGAGAAGAAATAGGGTGCCGCAGGTTCGGAAGGACACGAGAAGGGCGGTCGGGTGGAGGGAAAATAGTTAATTTTTCCTTCTTTCATACCCCAAGACATTCGAAAGGAGATGGTGTGGCGGGTGAATGGGAATACAAAAGAAGGGGATGTGCCTGAAGACGCGTTGGAAGGGAAGGAATTCTTACACCAGAGGGATGCGAAGGAGGTTGTAGAGATGAATGAAGTTTCGACGGACTGTTTCACCCTTGAAGATACAAATTAACCCCCGCAACGCCCCCTAACCTCCCAAACTGTGACTCCCACCTTCCCATAGTTCCAGTTCCCCCGTAGAGCGCGTCCGTAACCCCTGTTCCCTCCGTATTACGGCCCTCTTCCCCAGAACTCCTTTCTCCATAGAACCTTAACACAAGGTGCAATCAAGTTCTAAGGCCTCCAAATTTTTCTCCAGACTGGAAACAAATAGAAACATGTGTATTATTTTAAAATAAGCGCGCTCTCTTTGTCAATGTGTGACAGAGATGGCTGAACTGTAGGACAAATAGAACTCCCTCGGCAGTGTCTATGATGAGAACTCTTTTAGATATTTCAAATGACGACGTTTCCCTTTCACGAACAGCGTTCAATCACTCGTTTTCTGCATTTTATTGATGTGAAACCAAATTCATCGACAGTTAAAAGAGATTTTTAAAGTTCGATAATGTGCAATTCTTTCCTCGTGTACGAGGAAAATATATACACTGCGTGTTGAAGGTGCGTTCATGGGTGGGACAGTTAAATGAAGACATCATCATTTGACAACAAACCAAAACAATTTTCCAGTGTTCAAGTAATACTCCTAAAGAAGCCTTCGCCGTGACCATAGAATCATGGCGTCGATGTTGTGAAAAATGTGTTCGTACTGTTATGAATGTCACTCCATCTTCTAGCTGCAAGTATCGTGGTGGAAACTGTCGTGGTATTTTATGAGATCTTGGAGGCTGGCTTGGGAGCGTTCGAGGGTCACGCCTAGGGTGAAGGGGAGACCGTAAGTCCAACTGCACCTTCCAGTAGTCTTCTAGCTCTCAAATTTTCTTCTCCACCCCATAACCATCATTACGAATAACACACTGTCAAAAGCAACTATAAGAAAACGATCTACTTATCCCTAGGCGAAATTAAAAAAAAAATGTATTTCATCTCAGCCATTTCATCATTTACGCATTGTATGTAAAGTAGGGGAAGGTTGCCTAAATCGCACCAATCCGGAAAAAAAACGAATAAACTCAAAAATAAGGGACGCAGCATAAATTTTTTATGCTACTTAAAATGAGGAGGAATGTCTACTTCTCTCACAGCTTTCGGGGACAGTCAATTCCAAGTTGAACACATGTATAAAAATTCAATTTCAAACCTCTGCAAACGGTGCAATTTAGGCAACTGGTCTCCCAAATCGCACCACTGGAGGCCAAAATTTGGAAATAATTTTTCAGCGACAATGAGAGGCAGAGAGGGAAGTTATTTAAGGTTATTTTTTAAATCCCTTAAAAAAAGCAAACATTTGCATTAAATGACCCTTAACATAAGGAACGAAAAAAGTTAAATAAGTCGTATCTTTGACATTAATAATAGATGTAGTTTTTTGCTTCATAAAAAATTTGCAATATTTGAAACAAAATTTACCAATCTTTTGTAGAAGTGTGTATGCTTTGGAATAGTCTTTTCACGGCAGCTGTTTTAAGACTTCTTACATCGCACAGGTATAGAGACACGTGGTGCGATTTGGGAGCGACCGCCATTTTATATCAAATCATTTCCACTGCCTAAACACGTGAGCATATGACGCTGCTAACAGCACTAAATGAAACAAAATAGACTTAAAAAAATATGATATGTAGCTAAAACTATGTAAATACTACATATTTGTTTTCAATATTCTTGTAAAAAGACGAAAGAAATGGCAGAAGAGACACTTATTTTCTTAATACCTGCGCACCTGACTTGTCACTACACTGGTGGCCACCATTGAAGTGTGATGTACTTGGTGAAGCAGGAGGTTCCAAATGCAGCCATTTGGTTGCATATATATTTAATACCTCGATTTCTAGGATTAAGGTACGATTTGGGAAGCCTAGCGATTTAGGCAACTCTCCCCTACCTAGGATAACGTGAAAATGTTCCCCACCTCTGGCTTATAAAAAGAGGCATCTTCCAAGAGCATTAACTGTAAAATTTATTGGCAACGCAGTGCACTAAGGCTACGAGAAACATAGCACCGTACGCCTAGCAACGGTGCTACAACAATGCAAGCAATGATCGCTGGTGGTCGTTTGTTCTCAATAGAATTATTAAGTTAAAACTACGCATCCGAGTGAGGCAGAGGAATGAATTATAAATGAGATGTAAGACACTGCTCACGTCAATGCAGTCTCAATCGTCAGACACAGTCTCACATGAATTTGGTTGAAAGCCATGAGGATATACTGCTTAAGAAGTGGTAATAATGATGATTAAGTCTTTTCTGGCTTCAATACTCAAAACTCTGCAAATTTAAAGTTCGATAATAAGCAATTCTTTCCTCATGCACGAAGAAAATGTTTACTCTGACGTGATTTAAATTTTAAACCCATGAAAATTCACTAATCAGATGGTGTATTGCGATTGAATCGGTTAAGAATCCGCATTCTTCTCTCATAATCATAGTCCTATTCCCGAGAAATATAAACACCAATTTAGGAAGGAATTCGTAAATTTGCATACTGATGAGTTCCTTGAAATTTATGTAGCCTACATCACCATTTTCTGATTCCGAATAAATTCGATCAGGAACTTGATTCATAATCTTCAAACTTGTTTAAATGAAAAAGGCTATCAAATATCATGGAAGATTCTCAATGGAGGAAAAATAAAGTATGTTAAAAAAAGAATTCTGATAATCAGAATGAATACTTCTCAGAATTAGTAAAACTTCTGAAGAAGTGATCTCTCCGGGAGCAATATGTTGGCCTATCTTTCATTTACTGTCACTTATTGTTAGTCATTCAGCGAGCCATCTTAAGATGCTTCTAAATCCCTTTATTTCTGGCTCAATGAGAATTATTTGTGAAAAAATTCTACCTTCATGTAAGTTTTAAATTATTTATTCTGAGAGACCAAAGGCTATCAGATGAATATTATTTCTATGAAATGAAGCAGTTTATTGACTAATGAAAAAGTGTTAAATTGATAGAAATAAATGTCAAAACCTTGGAAAAAATAGTCCAAGTGAATTATAAAATTTCCTTAAAATTATTGTTTTAGTGTTATGTTTTAACTTTTTAGCATTAGGGATTTTTATTTTCAATAACTTTGGCAAGTTAATTCAGGGCTATTTTACACTTCCCATCTCGCCCGTCCAGGTCTCCGATTAATGATCTTTGCACTTTGCGTCCCTTTCTGGCTCATTTCCTCAACCCTCTCAAGACCATTACCACCCCTGCTTCTCCCCATGTGACTTCATCCTACCCTCCATCTGCAAAGTTGGGATCAAAAACAAAAGAAAGAGAAAAAAACTCAGCTATGGGATGAGGAAACGGAAGGAAGACATTGGTGAGAATGGGGCGAATTCTACTTTTTTTTAGAAGAGAACCCATGTAAAAAGAGGTTTGTGGGGCCATGCAGAAAGGGTTTAAAAAAAAAGAATGAGAAGAGAGGAGAAGTGATCAAAAAAAGTCTTTCTCCCAGATCTTACTTCCTCTATCATCACCCTCGTCTTTTCCCACGAGTGAAAAAAATAAAGTACGATAAAAAAAAAGAAATAGAACACAAAGCAACCTCATCCCAGCGAAAGCACGCTGCAATTTTTAAGCATTAGGGCAAATGGCAGCAAATATGGCACGCATTTGGGCAAGATTAGCAGCGCAGGAGGTCGTTCGCGAGCAAACACACACGCGTGCTGCGTGGAGTGGGGAGGATGGTCTTGCAAAGTGGAAGGCAGTGGTCCTTACGGGATACACGCGTCCCGGCAACGCTCGGAACATCAAGGCCCATGGGTACACCGACCCCTCTTATTTGCAGTTCCTGCCCGGGCGCGCACTTATGTCCGCGAAATTACGAGAAGGGAAGACGAAAGTTAACACGGAAACTAACGCCAAGTGCATTTCCTCCTACTATCTTTAGCCTCAGTCTACCCTTATTATTAATGCCTTCCGTAAATCTAATTTAGAGGTGCTTAACACTTTTTTAACGTGGATGTATAGTCACAAGTGGTCTTCTGTTATTGCTCAAGCCGCGCGAAAAATTTGGATAAATGGATCGCGATATGTTATCTAACATCCTTTTTCTTTTAATGGCGAGAATTAACATGGAGAGTTTGTATGCTGAAAGAAAAACATTTTGCTCATCTACGGACAAAAGATTAAAAAAATGTATTTTATCCAGGAATTATACTAGCAATTGGATACAGGAATTTCACTAGCAACGCATTGGCTACAACATACCGAGGATAACATGAAAACGTTCCGCATCTCTGTCTAATAAAAAGAGACATCTTTCAAGAGCATTAACTTTAAAATATGTTAGCAACACAAAGTGTACTACGGCTACGAGATACTAAGAAGCTTAAGCTTAGCAACGGTCCCTTAACAATGCGAGCGATAACCTCTGGCGGTCGTTTGTTCTTAATAGAATTAATAAGCTAAAACTATGCATCCGTGTGAGACATGGGAACGCATTAATAATGAGATATGACATACTGCTCCATCTATGAAGCCTATATTTCGTTAGATTGCTCCCTTTACAAATTTTCCAGTAAATTAGAGATCCGTTGATATAAAAGTGAATATGTTTACATTAATTATCAATAAAAATGCACAGAAACTGGAAAATATGCCAAAGATTTTCAATGCAAACGAGTCCCGATTGCTAAATTCATTATATTATCAAAAGGGATGTTTTTATCTTGTCTGTAGCACTACGCACTTCTTTAAAAAATGCTTAATTAACATGGAAGCAAGGAAGGGTAAATCACTATTTCTTATGAGAAAAAGAAATGCAGTACTGACAGGAATGTTTTTATAGACTTGGAAAGATGCAATCGATTGATAGTAACTATACCAGTATACCAGATGTAGCTTAAGTGAAAAATAACTTTCTTGCCCCGTCCATTAACAAACTGGCCATCGCCGTACCGACCAATCCAAAGTCTATACTAATATTATCATTTTGACAGTTATTTCTTTTAACGTTATGGATATCAATTAGAACTGAGACCCATAGTCTGGATAGCTTTCATGAAGAGGGTCTCTATGTGAGAGAAAGGGAAAGTGGAGATAAGAATTAATGAGAGGAGGCGGAACGCGATAGTGCGTTTGAGAAAGACCAGACGCGGAGCTTCGCACCCAGACGCCGTATCAGCATGCGCCTAATGCTTCCATTATAACCCCTCCACTTCCACATCACCGCATCCCCTCCTTTTTTGCTGCCTCCCTCTGTGTGATGCAATGCTCATTCTCTTCTATGATTCTATCCATCCTCCCATATCCAATGCAACTGTATAACAATTAAATCTATTTACCCAACAGCTAAACAAATTTTCACCTTTACCAGCGACCAGTGGCGGCTTGCCCTTAAGGACTCTCTAACGCCGCCCCTCCCAAAGATTTGAAAAAAGAAAAAATAAATAAATACCCATTCCATAATAATTATACATCTAATTAACCAAAGTGTTTTTTTCAATAGCACACATCGAAAATGTAGGAAAAACACGCAAAAATAGCGCGAAAAGTTCGCATTTGTAGCCGCGGGGCGCTGGCCAGAACGTCCTAATCCATCACTATGCAGTTATATGAAGAGTGGTAGTGGTGGGGGCTGCTGGTGCTATGACGCATCTAAGCTTGTGCCTTATGGAAGTCTTCGGACGCCGCCCGAGCATGCGCAGAGCGACGTATCTAGTGAGATGACATCGCCGCTACAGCTGGCGGCATTATAATCTGGCGTCCACTTGGTGCTGCAGCATTGCAGAATACCTTGTTTTGGTTTAAATTTTATTATTATAAATATTTAAATCATATTATTTTAAATTAAACGAATTTAATACCTTTATATCCTTAAAAACTCACTAAAATGCACAAAATATTAAAAAATGTTGACCCCCAGGTGAAGTGTGCCCCCCCCGAGGATTTGACTCCGCCACTGCCAGCGACATATTCCACAAAATTTATTCTACTTTGCAATTAAATTTACCTTGCTCTAATCTCAGTAAGAGTCAGTGCCAAATAAAATGTATGAAATGGTCGAAATGAAGTGATGCCTGTGAACGTGCACAAATGCCACCAATACTTTGCATGGAAGCTTTACCTATATACACTTAATTTGGGGACTGAACTTTTTTTTAAAACTCTCCATGTAATTGGTACCATGTACTCTAATTGATGTATTTACCTTTGGTATCTTCATACACTGTTCTATTGGCGATCTCTCTTTTCAAAACCTCTGAAAACGCTCTACTCTAAAATACAGATTGAATACTACAAAATACAAATTGAATTACAAGTACTAGGATAATTGGCAAAACCGAAAACTAAACGAATATTTTATCCAATAATTATGCTGACAATTCCTTAGACAGGTATAAATTACAAACCATTTGTAAAAGACCTCGCATGAGATAAGGAGGAACGAAGAATTACATAAAGTTTGATTACCTCACAAGTATATATTTACTTAATTTTGTTTCACGAACTTGATTTTTAGCGATTAATACGCTCAATACAGGCAAAAAAGGCGCATCTTGAAGTAAGGGGTTACTTAACTGAAAGCAGGAGTAAACGGCAGGGTATTTAATCTTTGGATTTACCCGTTGCACAATTTCGACAGATTGTTCGCTGAAAATAAATTTGCCAATATAAAATGCCCTCCCTTTTACGCCTGCTTTCAGTTAAGTAACCCCCTACTTCAAGATGCGCCTTTTTTGCCTGTATTGAGCGTAAATGATCCTGAAGAATCTAAATACTCGCGATATATGCTCTAGCTAAGCCATTAATTCTACCTCCCCAGTGATACAGGAACGTGAACGAGATTATTGATCACACAAATGATCGATACACACTCCATGAGTCGCGGCATGATTCCAGAGATCATAATTTTAAAAGAATAAAGATATAATGATAAGATATAAAGATAAATGATAACTACTAAAAGTAGGAGCTTGTTACATACATATCAAAATACATATTTTCGAATAGAACAAATCAATGACGAAATGAAACTGGAAATTACAATTTTTTTTATTCAACACTTACTTTCCTAGACCATTTATCGCTAATTACTTGAGATATGTTTATTGTGTACAATTTTTGGTGATACTTCAAACGTGTAGTATATTCGTGCAGTCTATTCAGGCTGGAAATCCTCGAAATAGCCCACTTTATCCTTGCATTCTAACTTGATGTCTGACACGTTTTCTTAGACATGGGTGATTTCGTCGTAAAATCATATATTTAGCTAGGGGATAAAAGTTTATGTACGTGACTGGAGACGTAAATGGAGATGGTACGGTCGGATGAAGAGACAAGGGTGCATATGATGGCGAAAGGGCAAAGAATAGAACTTATTGCGACGTTTTTTAAGGTTAATCAGGTGTAATACTGACATATTAGGAAATTAAAAGCTATTACCGCTTTCTTCAAATACTTTGATTTTAGTCGACTACCCGTTATTACGTACATTTTGTTTTACAATCAGGTAACCTTTTCACAAAACATTTCGTTCCTATTTTTTTCCTCTCCAGGGTATCAAGAAGAAATGTTTTGAGAAGAAGTCTTAAGAAGGAAATACAAAATATACAGAAATCGGTTGTGAAGTCCATCGCACTAGGATCTTAGGATTTTTCGTATCGTTACCATGGCAACACAAGCAAAACTATATCTCAGAGTGTATTTGCACCTTGAAGATGATGAAGTAACGTCGAAACCTAGGTCGGAATACATTTCATCTTCGTGGAAAATTGCAAGTGTTAATTTCAATATGGAAAAATTCCACTCAATCACGCTTGGATCTTCGGTTCAAGTACAGTCAAATTATTTGTGGAAAATAGGGTAGTTTGCTTCATCAAAGGAAACGAAAGGCATTGATTGCGATTCGTTACCCACCAGTAGTGTATTCATATTATAAAAATTATTTGGATTTAAAAATCCCAGTTTAGACGAATGGCAATGCTCAATTTTAACCGCATTTGAAAAAGGCCAGATTGGCGCCCATGCGATGCAACTCCACATGACGTCACAGGGACCTAGTTTATATACGAGTAGATAGGAGTTTTACATCGTCTGAGATTACCAATGCATGCATGAGGCACAGAGTTCAGGGAAACATGTCTTAATAATCACCTATTAAAACTGGCTAAGGTCGGAAAGTTTCCTTCGTTTGATAAGGTATTAATAATCCTTATTTAAGCCAAGCGCTACCAGCTAGCAGGGCACTCTGCTACCTGCTAGCATCCTGCGTCGTATCAACGATCAAAGTTACCCCAAGGTCACCTCACTTGCGGCAGCAGAAACCAGAATGACGTCACGCGGGCTTTTCCCTGCATTCATACTTAGCCGTCGCGTTTTCGCGCGCTTGAAAATTTTCACTTTTCATTTAATCGGGAAAAATAGATATCGTCATTAAAAAATCTAAAAGCGTGAAATAAGTACTCCAGGAGTAATAATATTTCGATTTAGGCAATAAAAAATAATAGGAAACTACCCTATTGCGAGTAACTTTTAGTATACTAATAACGTAAGAGTTTTACGTGGCTCCCACCAGAGGGAGAGCAAGAGGAAAGAGGTGGTGCTGTGAGGCCGAGGCGTGGGAGTCGGCGCGGCGCGTCGCTACACGGCTTTGGAAGTTGGGCTTGTGGGCGCTTGAGGGGAGGGGAAGGGAGTTGTTTAGAGGAGGGGGGTTGAGGAAGGAGGAAAGAGATCAAAGGGTACGGCGGCGAAAGGAGAAAGGAGCGGGTGAGTTAAGTAGGCACAAGAGCGGCGGGTCGCTCCGTTTTATTTAGCCATTAAATCCTTTAGCTTGAGCTGCCGAAATAGTCCTCATATTTCAAGAGTTATATAAGGGTGGACTCATGAAATACTGCCGGATACTCTGACCGTTGCGTTTCCCCGGCTCGGTCCTGAACGTAGAAGGAAGCGGCATCTCCTGGGAAACACCAATAAAGAATGAGAGGCTGTGTGATATGTGAAGCAGGATTTCAAGGCAAAGCGGAATGAGAAGGGAATAGCAGGAAGTATCGGAGACGACCGGAGCTAATTATTTAAGTAAGACCTCGTCGAATGGCCTGCGAGATTTATGACTCAAAATCTCTGACATGGAAATCTTCAAGTTTAAATGCCCGATTGTGATACACTGTCTTTTACAAAAAGTAGTTATTCGCCGATAGAAAGGAAATGTACTTCACTGTAGTAGAGGATAAACGCCTTAAAGGCAGAATGATGTAAAAATATCTATTTAAGTAGAGACTTCACAAGGAAAAATACAGGCCAGAATAATTGTATAATTGTTCCAATAAAGAAATATGCATCCGCACTAATGAAAAAGGCAAAAATGCTCTTGAGGCAAAAAAATTAAGAAAACAAAATATATTAATTTACCGCTTGATGAGTCACTGAACAAAACTTCTCAATAATTTATCATTAAGAAAATGTTTCATCGACATAAAATATTTTGTAATAGAATGCACATGGACATGAAATTTTTAACTACCATCCGTCAAACTTTAAATTTAATATGTATCATGCATGAGATAAAAATTATTTTATGCAAAGGAACCGATGAAAAGTCATAAAACTGAAAAGGAATAACGGAAAAATTACGTTTTAACTAAGAAGACACCGATTCATTGCTAAATCTAGTAATTGAATTTGAGAAAGAAACTAATTCTAGTTATTATAAGGCACTACCTTAAAGAATAACGGACCAAGAAATTCTTTAAGTCATTAGAAATATTATTAATGCTATTCATATGTATATAAGTGCGTTTAGTACACAAAGATGCGCATGTTTATAATTCTCTTTACGAATGTGAGCAGTGGAATAATGCAAGACACCCATCAGTATCCTTCTCTCGAGAAAACGTATTTATTATTTTTCGATATACAATGTCTCCGAACCTCTCCACACCTAGTAGAGAAATGAAAGTGCTGGATAGGATAAGAATAACCATTACACTCCCATATACGAGCATCGACAATCATTAACGGTAGCCAGCCTGCGACGAGCCGTTGATCATCCATGGAAACTACTGGGGAGCAATAGGGGTGTATTCCGATAGAAAATGCGTCGTATCCTCCATCGAGGTATCATTGGAAAAGAGAAAGGGGCTGGTTGGATTGGGAATGCCTAGGCAAACCGGCGAAAGGGAAATGAATAATCGAATAGGCCGTGCTTTCGTGGGATTCGAAGGTTGGCTCCAGGAAGGATGCTGGCAATACCAGACTCCATTCACTTTTCCCTCAGGCTCTCTATTTCTAGGGTAAAATGGGTTAGGGAAACAAGTTGATAGGGGTCTAGAGAGCGAGCGGGGGGCACGCCATAGGGGTGGTAACCTCAAGAAGAGTATCTGAACATTATTAGATGGGTATATTTCCCTGTCACCTGTCATAAGAATCGAATCAGAACAATATGACTTCACTAATAAGACGAGAACGAGTGTAAATAAGAGTGTAAATGAGAGTATAAAATGAGAGTATAAATCGAAGTTTATCCTTTAGATAAAGATATGTTCCACCTTACTATGCATAACTTAGAAATTAAAAAAGTTGTGGATGGGTCAAAATTATATGGTAAATTTTCGGCAATGTTAAAAAAAACTTATTGGGCTCGAAGTTGAATTTTGATATCTATTCTTTCTTATGTATTGCGAAGAGAAAAATAGTTAGGTGGAGCACAACCATGAATATAGGAGAGAGTATAATTTAGGTATATAATAAAAACTACCGGGGACTTATTTTAGACCAGAGAGCTTAATTTATATTACTTGATACACTCATTGATGCGATTATGACTGTACGATTTTTGAACGTAGCGTTAATGTCAATTAAATTCCTGCTGAGCCGGAGCATATTTATAGTGATTAGAGCTATGAAAATTTTAAATATGCTTTATTTTGTAAACGGTAGCTGATGAATTAGCAAAACTAATTTCCACACTGGGAATATTTGACCTCTGTTATGCATGTCAAAAGTAAGCCAGGTAATTTTTTATTATGATGATTTATACCTAATTTAATCTCATTATCTTCAATGTCTATCTTAAAGAGTATAGTTACATATTTTTGATTATATTATATCAATTCCAAACTGCATCGCCAGTAAAATCCTAGAAGAGAAACAGGGCACTAGCTGTTTAATCACCTCTGCCACGCATATGTGCACTGAAAAGTTAAAGGGCCAAATGACTAACCTTGCTCAATTTCTATCACACGTACTAAATCGGCGGTTCAGATCTCAGACTTAGGCAAACTTAGAGCTAGTATTTTAGATATTAATTTTTGCTCAACTCTCTTGAGCGAGAGTGATTTTTGTCTCGTTCAATCGCAAAAAAAAAATTTAAAAAGTTCATTTACTTAATCTCTTGCTACTCATTTTCTCCTGTCAACAAAAAATAGAATTATTGTGGCACAATATAACTAGTGGAAGTATTTTTAGGAGAGTTAATTCATTTCAAAAACGTCAGGCGACGGTGGGGGAATGATTGGCGACTCAATTTGAGTTTGAACTCAGTTTATCATCTGTGGAGTAAAGTCTAAGCGATATTTGAGACTCGAGTGAGGCCACCTAATACTAAAGAGTGTAGTTTGAGTCAAGATCAAGACTTGAGAAACGTTCAGGAATACGTCGCAAAACCCTTCCCTTCCACTACACCCCTTTTCCGTCGAAACAGAAGACACGAGGAAGAAACAGGCGGTGCGAGGGAGTATCTGCATCGGAGAGGGGGTGGGGAGAGAGGGGGGAGGGGTTGAGCTCGAATGGTGTGAAATTGGACTCATTCGCAGCTCCTCACGCGAGGCCCCCCAGGGGGAAGGGGGTGGACCACGTGACTCCACGGGGGCGGATTAAACGCGGGGGAAGTCTGGTGGGGTAGAAAGAGGATCGTGGAGTTTGTATCGGAGCAGAGAAAGAGAGGAGAAAGTGTGAGTTTGTAAGGGTATGAGAAGGTTGGCGAGGAGATGTTCTGCTCCGTGTCGAATGGTTTCCAAGGAAGAAGAGAGAGAGAGAGAGAGGGATGCTGGTGTGTTGGGTGCGGCTGGGACTGCCTCGTGCGATGTGCGGAAGGAGAAGGAGGGAAGACGGGGTATTATGAGGAGGAAGAGGGGGCGAGAAATAAAAGGGAGTTTGGCGTGTGTTGGGCTCAATGAGACCCGAGGGAGTGGCGATGGGACGGAGGGAGAGACCGGATATGAAGAGAGAGGCGGGAAGAAAGAAGATGAGAAACGACACGTCACCAAATAATATAATAATAACAATAATAATTGAAAATATATTTCTCCGTGCAACAGGGTGCAACTTATTCTCAGTTTCTCTAAGTGCAATTTATTAATCAGTATTGCATGAGGAATTCTGCATCTACATACTACCACGCAAGCCGTGTGCCAGGAGGTGTTAGGACATCAGCCATCAACACATAAAAAGCAAATGTTCAAACTAAATTATGACTAGCATTTTTCAAAGTCCTTTATGGCCCAGGGGAAAAACGAATTCGCATATCTATCCGCTCGGCAAAATATTTCTCTTAGGCCATTTCTTCTGTCGGACCCGGAAATATAGTGGGGCTCATAGATGATGTTCTCTGTGTCGCTCTTAAATATATCTTTTCTCAATTAATCAAGCAATCTAAGCCCAGCGCGCAGCCTCCAAATCTCTAGATTCCCCAAAGACTGGTCTGTTTTTCTGCAGTTTCCGAGTGAGCATTTTTTACATTGATTTCTTCAATACCACATCTAAATCAAAGTTATGCAAAGTTTCAATTAACCTGGAAAATGTTACAACTCCCTCAGGTAAAAATTTTGTGCTCGTAGATTGCATTTTTCGGCCCCGATTCCCAATTTCTTTCCGTATACTTCAAGTACAGGCTGTTAAAAGCAGCACCTGGTCTAGACTTAGTCGTCCAAGTTGACAAGTCAAAAATACAAATGGCAGGAGATGTAAAAGAGTAAACAACACGAAGGATAGCTTAGCAGCAAGAAAAAATAAAGAGCACTGGCAAGAACGGAAAAGAGAGGAAGAATGGGTAAGGTATACAAAGACGAGAAATGCAGAGTTATATAGAGGGAAATATGAAAAATTGCGAGACAACATATTAATATATAAATAGACAATTTAACCACGTATTTCCTTCTCTCTCAGGTCATTTACCTCCTTTCTTCCTTCTATTGTCTTTTCTTCCATTGTCCGCATCCTTCATTTCTCTTTTCTCTTCGTCCTCATTTGTTTACACCTTTTTATCTGTTATACTTCGACTTGCCTCTTGCCCACCCACAGCCATTATCCTCAAAGCCCTCTCACTTTGTTGCCGACTCGACTTTCACCGAGAAGTCGTTGAAGTTGTAATTTCTACCCATTCCTTCTTCCCATCGGATTTCGGTGCATCCATACGGAATCAATTCATTCCCCTCCCTTCCGCACTGGACTAGAAGCAGAAGTTTAAAGGAATGCCCGCATGCACCATACTTCTTCATAACCCACACATTACAAACTATTTCACTCCAGATTATGGTGGAGTAATAAGAAACCGATTTTCACTGCTATTATCGTTCTAATTATAAATAAAATACAAATACCTACCAATAAAAGTTTTAGATATAAACTAATTGCAATAACAACTTTGAGAGCATTTACTTTCCGTTAAAACGCTTTGAAAATGTATTGAGGTCCTGAAAATTTACTGATTATTAATTGACAATATCAATACACTGTTTTTACAATTCCCACGTAGTCATCCGCGGAGATTACGAGGGTAGGCAGCGATCCTTCCGGGTTTCATTTGAGTTTATCCATTTTCAAAATCCATCCATCCAAAATGGATAATGGCGGAGGGAAACTCGGAAGAATTGCTGCCCACACTGTTTTTTATTTTACCATTTAGTACTAAACCGGAAATGTAATAGTTATTACGGGTGGTCTTATAAAAGCTCTTAGCGCCGCCGGCCTAGACTCCCAGGTGAGGCAATGTATGCATGGTCCATGTTACTATTACTCTAAAAAAATATCGTACAAGAAATCAGGCCTCTTCCTTCTCCACTAGTGTAAGCAGCCGTTAGTTGAGCGTTTAAAGGCTTGGAATTATAGGCCAACATCCCTTTTGAAGGGAAATACGTTATGCCTAAGGATAACCCTACGATGACGACTTTTAGGAAGACTATTCCTTTTCCGTGGCCGCAAAGAAAATTGCTAAGCGTCCTAGATAGGCAAAACATCTTATACAAAAAACTGCACCCCTTATCGTTGGTATTCACTTCTTCAACCGGAAGCATATCGTTGACCAACTCTATAATCCCACCGAAATATAAATACCCAGTTCAATGCATACTTTACGACAAGTAAGTCTAATTCAAGGTGATAAAGTTCTAATAACCATGTATTCTTGCTTGATTTACATTTCCGAAGATGGTGGGTATTACAAAACATTAGGAAAGTAGAAAATAAATGAAATGATTAAGCAAATAATAATTATTCCGCTGTAGAATTGTTAATGCAATTCATAATGAGTCACCATTTTTTGGACTGTGTGTCCTTCGAGAATTCAAAACTACCATCATTATATTCTACCACGTAACATGAAAACCCTTAGCTTTATGATATAATACCGTAAAATTTATTCCCTCGTTTCGAGGGTGAACGATTTCAGGTAATATTTAGAGCCTAAAAATTAGGTAATTTTATGTTGATTTAATATTCACATTTTTACATTTCATACTTAGTACGCTTGGTTATGCTAAATTTTTCTACGGTAAACGGAAGTGGAGATATATATTCTTTCATTGCTGATTATCAAACTAAATTCTTATGTAAACTTTACATATGAATGTTAGAAAAAACCTTAATTCCCACTTTTATACATATTCCATATTCCAAGGGTATTTTAAGTCGCAAACAACTTATAACTATATATTACATTCAATTCTAATATTTACTGACGATATAAATACCCGATGTAAGTTGACGATCTATACAAACAAAAGTGGACGTAATCCGGAAAATATTCTTAAATATACAAAATATAAACATTTTTCTCACTCATTAAGTGGTATTTCGTGCAATTACACTCCAAATTCTTTGGCTTTTGATTCAGTATGAAACTGAAAACCACATCAAAATACATATGTGGTTTTCTCGTTAGAGATCTAAGTCTCACAGAATAAAACCGAAATGGGAGACGATTAGGGCACGGAGTTCATCTTGCTTCAAATCTCTCAGGATCACCCTTCGCACTCCCAAAATTCTTGGCCAGATTATTATTAGGGTGTTGCTCGGAGGTCGTTTCCGAACTTAATAACGTCTCTGGTGCGATATCCTCTCACAAGATAGCCCTTGAAAACAGCGGCGACACGGGTGTGCCCGCAGAGCAATAAAGTTTTACAATCGAAAATCAGCGGCAAAGCAATGGCTGAAAGAGAAAACCGGGAGCGGAAGGAAGAAACGTCAGAAAAAATCAAACGCCAAGAATAATTTGCCAACAGATCTGCGGAAAATAAGGAAGGGAGATGAAAACGAAGGAAACCGCACTGAATAGTATCGACTAGGCGCGAAGTCAAACAGCGAACGACAGCGCTGCGTGGTAGAAGTTCCCGCAGTCACTAGTAGATGGCACGCGTGCGGAAAGTGGCGCCAATCTTTCAACTCATTTGGACGCGAAAGAGAAGGGATGAGAAATTTTTGGCTCTTAGAGTCGTGGCCAAGATGGAAAATGAAAATCCCAGATCTCTCGTGATCCGTCACCCCTAACCCCGAATTTTTCGTGGCATGTGTTACAGCCCACGCTGTTCAGTGAGCAGAGCAATTTAACGACTCTTAGGAAGACAGTTCGCAAATACGTCCGACTCTTTCCCATTCGAGAGAGGAACACGTTACCGAAAATACACACCAGGTTAGCACTATTATTAGCATATACCACACCAGGTTAGCAGCGCTAATGGCGGTAAACAACATATATTTACTTTAGACAGGAAAACATTATGAAAACAGGAAAAGTAAGTGCAAAACATGTGTAACCAAAAGAAAGACGACCGGTTGACTGACTTCGTAGATTATGTTAATAACATATGAGGAAATAGCTTATTTTTTTGGAAAAAACGAACTGCTTCAGAAGTTCGTTATTCCAAAAAAATATAAATAATACGCGAAATAAAATTTATAAGGTAATACGAAAATAAGAGAGATAGAGAAAAGTCATTAGCTATTATAACTACCTTTCTAGGCTCTACATTTCATGATTATAGTACTACAAAATATAGCATCCAAAAAAATCAAATTGTCAAATAATTCATCGAAAGGTTATCGCTGTATTTATCGTTTCATTTTTTGGGAAAACGTAGAATCTATTTTGTATCATAAGACAGGCATAGTTTTATGGTCAATTTTCAGTTAAATACGAATTAACCTCATAAATCTGTATTTCAAGACTGCATTGTCTCGTTATAAAGCAGTCTCGTTTAAAATTTGCCACTATGGTCTCGTATCGAGTGTGCTGCCGTCTTCAGGGATTAATTAATAGAGTGAGTCAAGAACTCAGTGTCTTAGGACGATGGCTAAGTGATCTGTCGAAACGTGATCACGAAGGCAAGACCTACGCGGTATGAAGCCTGATAGAGTTTCATCCTACTTACCGGGAAATCCTGCTATCTTTTATCATGAATCAGGGATAATTATCTTACAATAATTTGTATAGAAATGAATGCTTAAGCTTTGATTTATTAGTTTGCTCCACTTTTTATTGTAGCATCACATTCATTTGAAATTTAAACGGTTGTAATTTTGCTCTCAGCTTTGGTCAATAGCACAAAAATGCTGGGCGCCCTATTTATACTATTAAGTTTGATTTACCGTGGAGGTAGAGGTAACTTAACTTCCTAACACACCCCGCTCTATTCACGTATGAGAACAGGAAGGGGTATAAAGATGGCAAATAAGCAAAGGGCGTTAACGTTTCAAGATGGTGCAAGCCGTTTCAGTTTTTAGGGCACGCTGTAAAAATGATTAAGAGAAAAGTCCCTTGAAATTTCAAAGGCAAATAGAGCGCGGAGATTAACGCTACATGAAGATAATATCGTGAAATGCAGAGTAAAATGCACTCGAAACTAGGTTAATATTGACAGTGTGAAAGCATAAGTGAAAATTGGAGCGGAGAGATACGACAGACAATTTGCCTTTGGTAAATAGCATGAATTTTACTTATCTTTATGAAAAAACGAGACGTTTTATCCTAAGAAGCAACGAAAGAAAGCAGAGGTTTATGGAGGCAGGCTTTTAATAAAGCTTTAGAAGCTTCAGTACTTAAAATGGGAAGACAATAATGGCCTGAAAAGAGGTGTACACACCATGGATATTCTGTAAGATTGCGATGAAAAATATTGATAGTTCTTTTTCCATAAATGTAAATATTCTAAAACAATATATACCCAATGGAAATAGGGGTAAGCTAAGAGTGAAATTTTTTGCGAAATTCATCTTTCACGATAAGTATTTTTTCAGCCAACGTACTGTAATCAGCTGCTTCCAGCTAAGAATTATGAAAATAAAAAATAAGAATGAGAAGCCGGTTACAGCGGTCGTTAATACCGGCTCCTGAGGCATTCCGATTTCTTTCGCTGGTCTACCCAATGTGCTGAAAATATTAGGATGAGCAAAAATTGTTAACACCGGCTTCTCCATCATAAATAGAGAAGCCGGTGTTAATGATAAATGGAGAAGCCGGTGTTAACAACTTTTGCTCATCCTAATATTTTCAGCACATTGGGTAGACCAGCGAAAGAACTCGGAATGCCTCAGGAGAAATGTAGTGCACTAAGTCAATATACTTGGGAGCTAATTGGGAGTTAGAATTACATCCTGGTAGCAGTTGTTAACAGTTCATTATAAAATATTTTCTCCAAAAAGAATATTATTGATTTTACATAACATTCTTGAGCTTCCACTTTTTTTGATTGACAATAAGTCAAGTTCTACAGGAATAGAGTGAAAAATAAATATAGTACTGAGCAATTCCAAGCCGTATTACTAATTTGGGTCACCGATATTCACTCGCTCGCTCGCATGTGACACACAGTCAGAAGTGAATAGCACAAAATATCACTCGGCAGATTTCAATTTCATGAATAAACAGTAGACACCTCAGTGAAGCGAAATATGTATCACAAATTAATTGAAATGGCTTTTTGCTTCATCCATTTAATGGGCAAGAATTCAAGTCTATTCGAGGCAGAAATGGTTACCATGTTATGGTTAGCAAAATGGGAGAGACAAATGGAAACAAATCTCAGAGGATAGTTATGGAATTAAATTGAGACCCTCCAATAACACAAAGAGGAAGTTTTCAATTGGCGTTTCAAAAAAGAATAGAAGAGAATGAATGTCATCAACTAGATGTAATAGCTGGTCAGTCAGTTGGAAAGCGTTGTTTTAGTTTTATCACACAAGTTACACATTATTGTTCATCAACAAACATGAGTGATCCAGATATATGCTACTGTAATTTAAAAAGGTTAAATGGTCAATAATTAACCACTCGTGTATGATAGGAAAAGGGTTTTTGTTGAAAAGGCATTTTAAATGACGAAAAAGTTCTCACGGGTAAAACTAGGAACATAGGTTGACAGATGTTTATTCAACGATTAGATGAACATCTAACGCACGACGAAGGAGTGTCAAAGAGCTGAGGTCAGTTTACACAATTAGATGGGAAATGATTTATAAACAATTTGAAACTTGCCAGAAGAGTACCGCTGCCAGAAATCTCTTTTAAATTGTCTTTGAGAAGATTGCGTAGTATGAGAAGTCAATCACTAACGGAATCAAGTAAAAGCATTAATCTTTCAATGCATATCAAGCAGATCGTCCTGGCAAAAAAGTTTGGATGTTCAAAATGTATAGTGACTATGAGACTATTACTACAGCCATCACTTTACCCTGAAAGTAATCGTCTTGATGACAATACCGCAGGAAAAACTCCCAACGTTCATTTCAGGAAGGCCCAAATTGGTTATCCACAAGAAAAGTATAGGGATCGATGCCAAGGATTCTTTGTTTGAACATTTGGAAAATTTATTATGCCATTTTGTGATGACTATAACAGTTATAGTATAACTCATCATGTTCTAATACAGCAGACCGGTGTAAGATATGAAATCTTTAACGTAAAATAAAGTACCTCGCTAAGAGTTTTTAATCCCGAATTTGTCCAGGGGCTGATGAAATTTTTATTGCATTGCCTACCAATTCAAGTTGAGAGCCTAAAATCAATAAAAAAGGATATTATCTCTCAGAATATTGAGATTAGAAACCGTAGGGTACGTAAGCTGTATCCGTTTTTATGATGAAGTAACAACACTCTTCCTTAACTACATCACCTTAGCTGAGGATCAATTGGCTCTTCTGCTAGTTGTCAGATTCGTGATTTTTTATTGTGATTACATTTAATTCAGTTGTTCTTTCTCAAAGTTACTTCCATTAAGAAAAACATCTCTCAGCCGTCAAAATATGCTGAAACTCGAGAAAAGTCGAGAAGTGTTTTCAACAAACCGTTTCGGGAAAGAGCAAAATCGTGCATCCATGTCACACACGTAGACTGTGGATGGTATGACTCAAGGAAAAGAACTTTCCGCATACGTGCAGCAAGAGCCTCCGCTGGTGTATGACACATCAGGAATACAACATGATACTCCTCAAAGGCGAGCCCGTAAATTTAACCGAGTACGCTGCAACGTAGACTGAAGTTTAATATAGCTTTTGAGATTATATTTTAAGTCCAGAACTCCAGTTCTGGCATTTCGAACATTTTTGCGCATCCTTCGCTGGAAATTCAATAAGGCACATGCCCCGCATTACTTGGTTGAGAATAGTGACATCATGCTTCGTCCCTTGCGGTAAGTCGTGGTAGCAAAATATTCCCATTAGATTGCAATGCACCTTTCCACATAATAATCTCAATATGTCAGCGGTAGATAAGGGATTCCAAAATATCGTGTTACGGTGAATTCAAATGAACTAATTTAACATTCAGTTTTGGTGAAGATCATGTGTAAATAAACGTATTTAATGAGATAAAAATTTTAGGTCATAATTTATTTTTAGAATAATGAATAATTTAAAGCAGATTAACATTTTAAATCGTATATTTTTGATTATAAGTGTCGTTGACAAAGCTATTGACTCGTGCATAATAAATCCCGAAACCATTGAATTACCGCGATACCAATTTTAACAAAACCCATAAAGATATAGCGCATATATTTTAAGAAGTTAATGATGGAAAGAAGACACTTAGGATTGGAAAGCATTCATTTTTTCTCATCCACCCCAAGATTGGTGGGAATCCAAATTTCATTTTTTCCGTAACTCCGCCTTTCAACATCCCATTATTTTCTTCTAGCTTAAATATCCTCAAGGCATTCCGTCCTTGGTCTACCTCATCTAGGACGGCCCTACACCACTCCTTCCGCTGAGGATGTCAAAGCGAGAATAAGGGCTGTGACGAGGAGGAGGAATGAGCATTACCCGCGGTCGAATTAAGCAGACATGATGGTGCGGGGAAAGGTATTCCGTGAGATGAACCGGAAAGGGGTTTTTCCTTGGAGGGGAAGAAAGGGTTTGCAAGGCAGGGGGAGTGTGTGCCTTGTGAAGCGGAGATAAGAAACTGTGGACGAGGAGGGGGGAGAGAGGACAGGAGAGTGTGTGTGTGTGTGCAAAGAGTTGGCTGGCACGTACTTGAAGGGCCGGGTTGGGGGTGGTGGCGACAAGGATACAAGGAATGCTGCGGTTGGTGGGAGATGATATGATTATGCTGATGAGGCGAGGGGAAGAGCGACTCGGGGCTGAAAAATACGCTCGCGAAGTGTGAGTGCGCGCAATGTGGACCTCCCACGTTTGAGTGCGGGTCGGGGGAGGAGTGGTCGGTGATGTAAGTAAAGCACTGAGTGTTAGGATGAGTGCGGTAAAAAGGCTACGGGCTGAGTTTTTTGAAGTTGAAAGATAGGAGTTTTCAGAGAGAGAGAGAGAGAGAGAGGAACGTGGCAAGTCCAATGTTTCAAGGAGATAAAAAAACGTGGGGCCGGAGCGTGAAGAGTGTGGTAAGAAAGTGGTGGCGGCTATGGAGGAAATACGAAGGTGGATTGATGCTAGGGATAGGGATGGGCAAAAAATATTGGTGAACCGACAAATTCGATATATTTTAGCCATTATTCCATATACCAGCATACTTTTATTGCATTATTATAAGTACATTCAATGCTATTTCCTTAACTCTTGTCCCCGTTAAATTTCTAAAATTAAAAGCGCATACAAATATTTCCAGCAGTCATGGAAATGACTTTGCTACAATCGAGTTCGTTACGAATTCTCCGAGAAGTAAAATTGGAATTTTTCATGATTTTTACCGCTTTATGATGCATTTTAATTAGCAATGTTTATGTAACATTTTTACCATGGCTTTGATGATGCACCATGTAAAGAGTTGTGCCTCAATCAGCTTATCTCAATTTTTCTCTGAGCATGACTACACTTTGTAGCATATTTAGAAATAATTAGGTTAACGTAAGTTAGCAGGAAGTTGATGCAAGGGACATGACAGGTCCAATGTTTCAAGGAGATAAAAAGACACGGGGCCGGAGTAAGAAAAGTAAGGGTAGTAGAAAGTAGTGGTGGCAAGGGAGTATATACGAAGACAAAATGCGATGGGGAGTTGGGATAGGCGGAATATATCAGTGGCCTATACATTCGATACATTTTAACCGATCAATTGATATATATCAGTAAAATTTTAATTCGATGCATTGGTAATGTCGATGCTATTTTATCCACGAATGCCGACCTCGGTGGCGGCGGGTTAAAGTTCTTGCATGCCTAACAAGAGATCGTGGGTTCGAGCCCCACCTGGATAGGTTGCCCCTACCCAAAGCATGGATCAGTGTGGTCGTATGTTGCTAACTGTTGAAAACTCCGACGTAAAGACATTATTTTGCAGTTTTCGGGGGTGAGTAATACTAGTTCTTGTCCCCAATATATTGCTCAAATTAAAAGCGCATGGATCTCGTTCAGTGGCCCGGGAAATGACTTAAAAGGGTGAGTTTGTAGCGAATTCTGCGAAAGAAATGAACTTGAAATTATTTATGGTTTTCACCCTTTATTTATTCATTTCTTAGCATAAATACTCTTTTAACCTTAGTTTTGAATACTGCGCTATTAAATCGTTGTACCTCAACCAGCTTGCCTCGGTTCTTCTCTGGACATGACTCCACTTTCTATCATTTTAGATCTAATTAGAAATACTTGCTACACATTGTAGGAAGCAATTAAAATGTACAGGGTACACAAAAAATGGATAAGTTAAATACCATATGAATAGTACCAATTTAACTCCAGTAACTATAACGGTTCACCATTAAATGTTTTTGGTAAATGGTATAATTGGATAAGGTGTATTTTAATGTAAGGGGACTTGTTTTCTAGTACTCAACATTCTTAATTTGCCAAAAAAGTGCTGTGTAATTGAAGTATGCCGACATTAACATATTACGACTATGGTAATAGTTTTTACGATAAATACGTAGGAAAATTTGTATATTAGAGAAATATCGCTCAGCGGTACTGGATTATTTCATGTTATTTCAATACACCGCTCGACTTGACACACTCAAATTCCTCACGAATTTGGCATAGTTATTAGTGCCCCTTTTAAGTAATTAAAGTATTTTATTAAATTAAAATAAGACACGGCAATACGTGGAGTTTAAAACATTGATTACAAAGCTACAGGTAATCAAACAAGGGAAAATTCGTGAGTCTGGTGCGCATATATTCATAGATAACGGTTCAAAATTCCATATTTGATGCAGGCACACCATTTAAAAATAAATTATTGAAAATGGAATGGAAAGGAAATTTAAAATGACATGCACCATAACCTGTTTGTTAAACTTTTCTTATTAAAGTCATTAATTTTAAAACTTGATCATGAGTACCTCAAAACTCCTCCTTCAATTGTTTTGCAAAAGATGTTCCCAAGCTCTGTTTGCACACATACCAAACAAAGGTCTACAAAAATGGAAAATTTGAAAGAAATGGGGTAGAGTTGGGTTAATTTATTTTATTACTCTTTTGATTTAATGAATGTAACTGGGAACGTCCTGGAGCTATACGCTCAGAGTACCCAATAATATATATTTTTGAACAACATATATGGAAAAATCATCAGGTATTTGGAACTAGCATAGTGATAAAATAAACATAAATAAATACAGTATTCATAATTAAAAGTCTCAACGCAAAGTATTTAGGTAATCATTCAACAATAAGTATCCGCATTATTTTCTGTTAAGAGAACTAAATTGTTAAAAATAGAAGATCTTCACTAAAATACTTTTATCAAATATGCAAACTCAAATACTACAATATGCAAATTAATAACAAAATAATTGGTCAAAAAAGTAATACATTACAATATTTCATCATAAAACTATCAATAGAAGAATAATTTAAAAAAATATTTTTGGACAGAATGTTCCAGAGATGATACGCCGTGACCGAGAAAGAATTTTGAAACTTCGTTTTTGAGTCAACATGATAGGAAATTGAATTGCACAATTAAAAATTACCCAATACTGGTATATTCTTAAGTATTGCAAATCGCTGCTGGGAGTTAAGGATGTTAGAGCAGTGCATCGGGAAGTAGAGTGACGAATTTTTTAAGCAAGCCTCGCTAGAGGGGGATAGAGAATGTGAGCGAAGGTCTTTCGGCTCGAGATACGTGGTGGGCTCGGAAAGGACGCGATAAAGTCGACTTGCTTGCTCAGCCGTGCGCGTCTCCTCCTTCTGAGGTGAGAGGGAGAGACAGGGGGTGGCGCCAGCCGAGAAGGGAAGTTCGCAGGGGGCGCCACTATGCAAATTCCGGCGATTAGTTAAAATGTTAATTATACGGGAAGGGGGCTTTTTAATTCTTTAAGACGATCGTCACGTTTTTCCGACACTCCGTTTTCCCTGGTTGCCGAAAGCGATTTCGCTCGCTATTTCAGCACCCCCCACCCCTTCTCAGGAATCGCGACGTCTCCTTACTACCATCCTCCCCTTTCCTCAACTCCATCGAAGACGCCTTATAATCTCTCCTCTATCCCCTCCAAGTAATACCTCCCGTTTCACACCCCAGGACCTCTCCATCGCTTCTATTAGCATTTATCTTTTTATTGAGTACCCTCTGATGGGAATGTACTGAGGTTTTTTTTGTGGATTAACTTTGTAGTGATTAATAACGTCTCAAAAATGTCCTCACTTTACCACCATGGTTTTCCTGTGAAGTTATACCCTTACAATAAATTCCAAAAAATGTGTATCAATGTATACAATAAGTTACGAAAATTTTCACGTAAAAAATTCACATCTTAATATGCATAACATAAAAAATAAATAAGTTCCATGATTTACAACCAATTTAATAGTTACAATCAAATTTAGTGTAGATCACATTAACCAACGATGGGTTCCCAGAATCCTCGACCATTTACCACCTCGACATATAATACTGACAATAACCAACCGTTTGGTGGGCATTCCATTGTGAACGACTTATGCTGATGATTTTCTTTGCAACTGTTTCACTCCGTGTAGTAGTTACAGGCAAACCTAAATGGAAATATTAAATCGGATCAGGAAGATTAAAGTACTATGGGACGGGTCATGAAGAGGAAATAAAGTGTTATTTTATCTTGTTTGAGGAATCCAACATGTATAAACAGAAATACGTTAAGATCAGAAAAGCTGGTGTTAAAAATTCGGCCTTCAACAAAATCTATCATTGAAGCACTCGATAAAATTTACAAGTAGATAACTAACTGAAATTAATGTTTATTATCCTAATACGACGAGAGCTCCATGAAAAATTAACTGTTAAATTATTTTAAAAGAACTCTGTTTAAAAAGCTGTTTAACGACTAGTGGTTCTTTTTGATTACGCATATCTGATGCGGTACCCGGTGAACATTATATTCACAGTTGAGGACAGGCTGACTGAGACCACGCAGGGTAATATGGATAGGACTGCAGTCGACTAGCAGACCCAAGTAATCAATATTTTAATTTTATCATAAACATTTGCTATAAAAAAAGAGATTTATCTTGATTTAATAACTGTGCCTATAGATCCACGGTATTCTAGAGACCATTTCATACTAGAAACGGTATTATGATAAAATTAGAACCTTCTATAAATAATAGATAAATTTAAAGAGTGAAAATGAGAATAATATCATCTTTTAACTGCTATATCTCTGTAATTCCTTGCACTTCGTCATCTCTATCAACCATTTGCGCCCCTAAATCCATGTCCTTATGAGTGGTAGCATTAATGCACACGACTTATGATAGCATTAGTTTTATGGAGATTCTTATCATCTATCTATAATCCTATATTTCAAGTGCAAGCGATGAAAATATCATTTACTCGTTATCATTGCTTCTTTCGTCTGCTGCGTCACTCTTCCCATCCACAATCCTTCGTGCAACTTCCAAACCCGTATATTCTTCACCCCAAACCTCTTCCACCCTGCAACCCCCGCCTCATGTCCCGGCCGACAATCGATGGGATTAATTGAGTGCGAAACTAGAGAAGGGTGAAGTCAGAGGGAGGAAAAATCACGGATCACCGGGGTTTTGTTGGCGACGAGAATACAGATTAGTTCCGCGGGGGGATCGAAGGAATAAAAAAAAGAAAAGAGGAGAAAGACAGAAGACTGCTGCTGAGCGCGCCGGGGATTAAAATCTTCGACGCCCCAAGTTGAGCCGCGCGGATTCTTTCTTCGTCGGCGTTAATTTTCTCTCCTCTACCGCAACGAGCAGCTTCCGCGCCGGGGACGTAAAAAAATAAAAGACGCTCGCTTTAATCGCAGCGCACCAGTCACGACACCGTACCAATGAGCTCGAGAGAGACGGGGAGTTTTTGAAAATGTATATGCATCGTATATTGGAATGATGGGACAGAGGAGGTGATTATAGGGTGTATTGAGAGGGGAGAAGATTTTGATACGTACTGCTGTGAAGTGTGCATCGGGAAAGGGTGGTGATTGGGAAATATGGAACATAGGAACTGCCAAATCAAAATCTCTCATTTTTCAAAAGGTCGTTTTTGTTAATTGGACCAGACAACTAAAATGATAAACCAATCGACATTAACCCTTTGAGTGACAACCGATTTTCTAGGCTCTATGTCAAAAGTGTCGACGCATTTTTGCTGATTTTGCGGTAGGTTAGGGAAAAAAATTAGGTCTCAAAAACAAGTAAAGGTATTTGTTCAAAAACTTTAAGAAATCATTATTATACGTGGTTTTACCTTTTTATTGTATTATTTGACGAATTTTTGGTAATATGAGTTAATTTTTATAATTTGAATAAAATAGTTAATGTTAAAATAAAATTAATATTGCCAATTGTATGATTAGTTAACTATCAGCATCTAAGAGCAAATAGCGTTAAGGCATCTAAGAGTAAATTTATTATTTATACAAAGGTCAGAGACAGTATTATATCTCACGATGGTATATAAGTTTTAATATGATTTCATGGCTTCGTATTATATGATGGTGCAACGTAATTTATTTTGCAACTATTAAATTTTAACCTTCTTAAAACATTATCAGGTTTTACTCCTAAAATTTTGGTTTATTCATAATTTCTTCTAAATCCTTCTTTTACGTAATGTCAAAAACCTATAGTATAATGTTTCGAGCATGCTGCGAGAATGGTGGTGAAATTAAATGAATTACCGTGAGGAAGAATTCCGCTGGACCGGGAATTGAGCCATGGATCTTTGACTTTACGACCAATACGCTATCCATGTTCCGGAATGGGCTTGTGAACGGATTTCCTGAAAGTGTACTGAAAAATTCCTTCCGTCAATTTTATACGTGTAAAAAGTTGCTTTCACAGATTGAACAGTATTTTAGGCAAAAATCAATGAGAAGGAGTAGAAGAATCCGAACGGTTGCGATAACATCAGGAACGCGGAACTGTGGGCAAATGACGTCACAAGGCATACCGAGTAGATGGTGCATTGATTACTACGGCATTCGCTGGTGTTGAACTTCAGAAAACACAACTGCTATGTCTTCTATAGTTCAAAATAAGTGGTGCTTTGTACCGATGAGTAATAATACATGATGAAAACTCGTCTGAAATGGTATTTGTTACGGAGCCGAAGGGCAAGAAAAGGTGAGAAGCATGCATGGAAGCATGAAGCATGAACGTCCCGATATGAATCAGTCTTATTATTCGTTTTTTTTGCTATATTGATCACTTTAAAGTAAATATATCTTAGTTAAATATATTCAAAATCATAAAATTTCAGTATTGAAAATTCAACTACTACTATAGTAAACTAAAGGAGTAAAAATGCATTTGTACCGAGACTCACGGAAAGGCAAAAGGTCCGTGGTTCAATTCCCGGCCCAGGGTACTTATTTCTCATGGAGATTCTCGTTTAAAAAAGCTATTGCTGTATTTTGAATGCAATTTTGAACGCTAAGTGCTGGTATGTTCCACACTAGTGTACACTATTGAATTTACTTGAAGTCCCACCTACGTAGAATAAATTCGTAAATTTATTTCACCTTTATAGTGAAGTTTTGTGACCCCAATTATTCGAAGTTTGTTAATGATGCCTTTCAACGGGTCCTCTGCGCATTAAAATACTTAATTTTAACGCGCAAAATAAATGCAACCCGAAAAATTGCGATTTTCCAACGGTATCCAATAGGCAAGAAGGTATTTTATTATTTGTTCGTAATATCGGTTCATTTCAGTTATTCTTTTGTTTGTCCGCTGCCGACTGATTACATTTTACCAAATTAATGTTTTTAATTAAGCGCTAGGATTTGGAGATGAATCACTATTTAATAAATATATAATTGAGATTCACTGCTATTTCTTTAAGGTCAATTCACTTTTCAGCTATTGCTAAAGCCTAAAAGTCAATAAAATGGGTAAAAGATATCGAGTACATAGGTGTGAAGATACCCTTAAACATGCTACATATCTATTGTTCGGTACTCTCGTTTCCTAGATCCATATCAGAAATTAGGAAGAATAATTGTTAGTGAAAAAATGTTCAAATTTGAAGAAAGGAAAAGGATATTGTAAATGATATCTTAAACGCAGATAATTCTTGCTTCTAAGTTTGTAGGTATGAGAATAACTTATTTTTATTCTTCCTCTTCTTCCTTCCAGCATTAGGCTACTAAGCCTGTTCCGGCTCCACATCACCATACTTTCCTCGGTCTTCCTATACCTCTCTTGCCAAATGGTTGATATTCCATTGCTTGTTTTGGAATTCTTTCATTTGGCATGCGAAGTAAATGTTCCTCTCCAAGGGCTACCACCTTATCGTGGTGGAGAGGTTTGAGTGCCCCAATGACCCTAAGAGCTATGCTGGCGGTAGCGTATGCTCCTGGTAGGGCCACTCAAGCCCAAGCCAGATAGGTCAAAGGTTAGGGGACTAAGTATAGCCCACTGGTCCTCCAGGTTGGGAGTTGTTCGACTGGCCGGTAACCTGCCCATGTAAAACCTTCTTTAACTCATAAGCTTCACAGAGATACTTATTTTTTAAATGATTATATTGCTCAACCGATATACTGTTATGATTCAGTCGATGATGAAATAATTTTACAACCCTCGTGTTTCCGAATCATCTTTTTACAATTGAGAATTTACACGACAACGATCGCAAGAAAGAAAATTGAATTGCATGATGATAAATGTCCCTTATCACATCACTGGGTTTGTGCAAAAGTCTATGAAAAGGAAAATTAATAAAAATGCTACTGTATTACGGGATCTCTTCATCGCAATTTTTTTAAAAATAGGCTTAAAAATAACCTCGGGCTCTTACATACCCGTGGGTCATGAAAAACGCTTAAAATGTGCTAAAAAGGGGGTAAAATGGATGAAAGTTAGTATAAACTCTGCTTGAAACAGTAATTGTGTGCAAAATTTGTAACGCAGGAGCATGATTTTAAACCTCTTAGCCACAATGGTGCTAAAAATATATTCACACGGTGAAAAAAATCTGCTACGTGGTACACAAAGGTAAATATCCAAAATAATGAGGCACTCTCCCTACAATACTATTTTTGCAGCTATTTTCTCGCCCACTTGCGGCCCTGTACAACAAAAGTTGAAGCTGTGGCACTGAATAAATTATCCAACTAATGCTAGGACTTACAACGTTGCGAGTTAAGGGTCACAGTTGGTTAGACTAAAATATTTATTTAATATTCTCAAAATTATTTCATTTTTCTTAAGTGCACCGAAAGATTGAAATGATTAGTTAGAAAATATTCAGTATTCACAGTATTCTTCGTTAAAACTTTCGCGGGTATTCGTCACGTTAAAAAAAAAGTTTTGGGCTATGCCGCCGCGTCAATTTTCGGGTGGCCCCCAAGTTTCCCAAACGACGCTGGTCGCTTTCTTAAGGGATTCTTATCAGAATCCAGAATCCCTAGAGAAAGCGCCCAGCATCGGTCGGGAAACGTTGGGGCCAACCACAAATTGACGCGGCGATATAGCCCTAAAGTTTTTATTTAACAAGGCAGCATTTATACAGTTTTCATTCAAAAGTGGCATGAAGAAGGCGTTGAAAAATAATTTCCTAGAAAACCACTGCCGATGTGCTTTTGATTAAAGTGAGGATCTTATGTGTTACGCCTTTTTATAAAGTTAATTTTCATTGTTTGAGGTGAATAATGATCTTATTATAAGATTTGGTTGAAATTGCGATGTTATTTAAAGATATTTTTATAATAATAATAATAATATTTATTCCACTTATTAAATATTAAAAAGTATATACATGCAATGAATGGAATATCAAAGTGGAATACCCCGTAGTTTAAACTGTACTTGGGTTACAATATCATATTTTAATGCAGCATCTGGTGCAGATTTAAGAACATTTAAAAAAATTTAGTAGCACAAAGCTTGGATAATGAAGAGAAAATTCTTGAATTAAAAATTACAACAATGCAAAAATCAATCATAAAATAACAACAATTGCAAAATAATCGTATTTCAATCTTGAAGGCAAAATATATAAAAGAATCATATCAAAAGAATTATATCAACGTTTTAATCTCCAGCAAATATATAAAACACGTATTTGTATTATTAACTCAGCATTCATTTCTTTCCAGGATAAGGGAAGAGTTTGCTTGACGGCGTCTCTTAATTCGCTCGCCATATTAGACGCGGGTGTTAAGAATAACGGTATGCTAACACGGAGGTTATGAAGGCTTTTAAGGCGGGCGGACGAAAGCGTCGTAAAAGTGGAAATTCGTTCGGAGGGCGCTCACACGACACCAGCAACACTTGCAAGGATTAGACCCATCATCGGAGGCGGCGGCAGCAGGGGATAAAAGATCCCGACCGCAAAATGCTTTCTCTACGTGCAGGATTTACCTACGCTAAAGCAGATAGGTACTTATCATCTCATTACCATGATTCAAATTTGCGTTTCAGAACACGAATAAATGAATCGCTTTAAAGTAAAAACTAAAATATAGAGAAAGTGACGGTTACCTTAATTAAACTGAGTCTACAAAATGTATGAGTAATATTTGTTTCTAATTTTAAAATCAACTCTGTTTGGCTTTCATCAACGAAAATAAATCTAACATGGCAAAAATTCCTTCCCACAGGCTTGAGAAGAACAAATTTGCCTGAAGCTTACCATACTATAACAAATTCAAAGTTTACTTTACGCAACACAGTGTAATCTACTTCATGGTTTCCTCCACCAAGGAAACGAGGTTTCTTCGCCGCTATCTTTCCTTCGGGAGCATGAATTTCGTTAATGTTGCCATACGAATGAATTTCGAACATTCAAATGAGGTCGATCCACTACTTAGGGGGGACTGTGCGGTTCCATGGCCAATAGCGCAAGAGCTCAAATGAGAAGTGCAGAACAACCGTGGCGCACAAAGTTTGAAGGGAGATAGGTACACACACGTGATTCTATATTCCAAACTTTAGAACTAACGCACAGCTACGTGTTCGCCGCAGGTGAACAATAAGTACGGAAGGAAACCGTCTAGTTATACGCTAAAGTTATCTCAAAAGCAATAAACTTCAGCAAATACTACATGGCAGCGCAAGAATTCTCGATGCGCTACCCCTTGGGTACCTATCCAATTCCCCGATTCTCTGGAGGTTTTTGCTCTTTAACAAGTCACGTTCCTTTGAATAGGGTACAGTCGGAGGCAGTCTGGAGGTTAAAATTCGTGAACACTATTTTACGATGTCTTTAGGAGGAATTCTGATTCAAGTCCCTCACGGCCCCGCTAAAAATGTACAGATTTGGGAAAATATGTGCTTTGCAGTCATAAATATGCGCATGTCAAATCCATTGATGCATAAAAATTTTTACTCGCGAAACATGGTGAATGTGACAAATGGGACCACGTAATAGAAATAACAAAATCAGTTTAGCCGTTGACGCAAATTATTTAGCTTTCCAACGGAATGAAAACAGAAAAGAATGACTCCCCACCCCTAATTTCTATTCTGTAGAAACTTATGCTCCGCTCCTTCTGATCTCCAACTAACATTAGCGTTATTCTTAATTCAATCCATTTTTAGACCTGCTTGCTAACGGTATTAAAGGTAAGCAGATGACTGATACAGTTAAAAGTGGATCCAAATTTCAATTAAAAAAAAGACGCATACTCCCAAGTTACATTACCGGATTGTGAATCAGCAAACACACTTGAAGGGTGATTCTAAGGGGAAATACATTTTTTAATGCTTTCTGAGAATTCACACGCACAGACAATACTTCAATTCATTTATAATGCTTACTTACTACCGAGAGGAACGAACTGTGTCCTTCTATACATAGTCTCCTTGGCGGTAAAAGTGTATGAGGAAAGAGAACGCGATGAAGGAGAAAAAACAAGGAGAGAGGTTTAAAAGGAGGGATAAGGAATGAAGGTTCCTGAATGGCAAAGAGAGGGAGGAAGTGGGTGGAGGAGGAAGGGGAGGGAAAGTAGGGGAGGGAGGTGTTATGTGCGCGCCTGCTTGAGGAAATTAGCCCTATGGGGGGGGGGGGGTAGGGGTAGTTCTTAAGGGCGAGATATAGTGGAAGACGATTCCCTGGGAGATTATGAAGAGCCCATGGAAGGCAAAGAGAAGAGGGGTACTTTGGTAGGGTGAGGATGAGAAAGGGGGTTTATTCTCTATGAATTGCTAAGTGGGAAGCGGAGGGTGGTGGTGTATGCAGTAGTTGGACGTGGGAGCACGCGAGAGGGGTGGTTTGGGACAGGAATTAAGGGCCCCAGAAGACACATTGGCCCTTTTCCGTCCTCTCCCTTGCATGCACGCTGAGACCTGCTCGTTACCCATCGCCTGTGAGAACAGCGGGAAATTTCTGACCGATACGATCCCATTGCCCAGAAGGAAAGTAAGAGAAAAAAAAATGGGAGAGCCTCATCCCATTCACCCGGAGATATTTTCTTGTTCCGCAGCTCTTTGTTACTCTGGCGACAGCGAAAGGACACATCGGCGAGGGAGAATACACACGCAACCCTTTTCCTTGACTTCCCTATCACAGCTAAATCACTTTTTCATCCTCTTCAGGAGTCAAGCGCCCTTATTCCCATACCCTACTTGAACTTACGCATGCGCATTGTATTGAATTACAGAAGAAAATGCTCATTTCTACATATACGTCCCCATTTAATTGCATTCCTTTCGGCATTAATAATTTTATACAATTGAGAATGAGAGGACAAGCGAATATACATTTGATTGAAGGTGCATAATGTATTTCAACCCTCATTAGTAGTAAAAGTTGGGTTTAAAAAACTGGGAATTAAGAAGATGAGTTGTGGTTTACGAATCAAGGAAGTATGAAGAATTTCATTGAACTATTATTCTCACAGAATCAACACTTAGACCCCATTTCAAATTCACATGTTTTGTACAGCTAGTAGCATCCTCTAAAGATGAATGGAATCTAGTATACCACTTCCGAAAGGATATTTAAGGATAGGAACGGTTTCCATGTACTGTATCATTTAAGAGGGCGGAATGCTCGTGGCTCTCAGTTAAGTGCGTTGATATAAATGCAGGAGCAGTGGTTACATAGCAAAATTAGCAGTGCCGGAACGCACTTTCCTTAACTTTTTACACGTGAAATAATACGCTCACTGTTACTTCTATTACAAATCATGTCGGGATATTTTTTAATGAATTTTTGTTTTGGTTAATAATGTATAAATTAGTAAATTTTAGGCACCAAAATTGATAAAAGCGTTATTTGACTATTGTTTTCTTCATAAAGAGTACCGTGACACTGACACCACTGTACAGGAGGGAGTAATCAATACACCTTGTAGAAATCGATACAGTTAAATGCTAATACCCACAGCCGGTTTAAGATCTGAGAAGAATTTACTAGTGCATAAGTATTGCATGAGTGTGGATTAAGGGGTAAATTCCTCATTTAAAATTCATAAGTAAACCAAAAGTTATCAGTCCAAACGGAAAAATTTACGCATAAATTTTTGCTTGTTTCAAATTGAGATTGAATTTATCTTGGCCATCACCAGTTGATGCTATTTTTTTCAATAAGATTCATTTAGGGTTGTTCATTAATGATGAATTAACCTTCTGTCACCTGAATCTCCATCTAAATACTACTCAGCAAGCCGTTTCAATAGGCGAGTGGCGGGAGGAGTTAGGACAACAACCGTTTACAATTAAAAAGGAAATACTCTAACAATGTTCCACCTAAGTGTTATTAAAATCCTTTATTGTTCGGGGAAAAACGAATTTCCATGTCAATCTGTTCAGCAGAATATCTCAAAATATCTTTAGCGTTTCCGTCGAACCTGGATATACATCACGATTGCTATCTACTGCATGCTACGGTTGCTAAGTACCTAATTGCTCTAACTTTAAAAAAACAGGTCCTGTCATTATTCATTAACTATTCAAGGATCAAAACTTTGGCAAAGGCAGACATAAAAAATAAAGTGTTTATTATTAAATCCTGCATTATGAATAATCGCTGCTCTTGACCCAACAATATGAGAGGAAATTTATAATTTTACTGGGCGCATACGAAAACAGTTGCAATCCGGAAGCATCACGGCGAAGCAGACTATCCGTCCGTGGGCAATGCAATCTGGGGGAGCAGAGTAAGATAGGCACACGTGCCTGTTTCAAGAGCCCTAACGATTCCTCAGTGGGTTGGGGAGGCGTCGGGAGGGTAGTTCCCCCACCCGCCGCGGCACCCCCGGTGGCGCCCTCTCGTTTTTCTTCCTCCGATCCAATAAAAACGCAGCCCGACTGCCCCATGACTCTCCTCCCCGCGCCACCCTGAGCAAAAGAGCCATTCGCCACTATTACTGCCCTCCCGCTCTCCCAAATTCCCACCCCCGTTGCATCAAATGCTCTCTCCCTTGCAGAGATAAAAACCCTCAGCACCCTCGGTGCGAGAGTGGAGGGAGGAGAAGGAAAAAAAAAACGTACGGAACACTAAACCGACCGATTGTTCGTGAAAAATGAAAAGGATAGCGGCTTGGTTTATGCATGCGAGGACGTGAGCAGGGGGTTGTTTTGCAGCGGCCATGGCTAGAGAGGGTGGGGATGCATCTAAATGCCCCTTCCCTCTTAGTGGATACAAGGGATACCAACGCTTCCTGAAAATTCGTGTCATCAATGAAATGATAAAATGTAAAAATCTTTGCTGTTCCACATAAATTTAATACTGTACTACCTAGATTTTGACGAGGAACGACATCATCTGGTACATATGCACCCATCTGATGGGGTATGTAAGTCTACTAAAGCATTAATCCCCACTATAAATAATGGTTGTATTCATCGTATTGGCTTATTCATTAATCAGTTGTTCGTTAAGGGCCTTGAAGGGATTCCCTAATTTAACAACAGCGATGAATGTTAGGAATAAAAAATTATTATTATTAATTTTAATATTATTTGAATAACTATATAAACATTTTATTAATGTAATTGTACATTGACTTCGTTTATAAATTCTTATGTTCTGTTCAGAATCTTACTTAACAATATTGGGTTTATCAAATAAAATCTTATTACAAACCATATAATAAGGATTTCGAAGATGCAAATGTGAGAGATGTTGACGTGCTATGTGGAATTATAGGTCGTACAGTATTAAATTTATGTGAAATTACAAACTTTTTTACATTTCATTATGTTCACTCGATTCTAGTAACTCACGTCCGAACTCACTCACGTTACTCACGTCCGTCTTCAACGAATTCGTCAATGAAAACTTAAATAAGGAATTCGTGTAGGCATATTGGATGAATTAGTGAAACTGAAATTTGGTGTAAATTTTCCACAAATACATCGTTTTCTGGGTGATTAGGTCAAGCTTTTTCGATCCTAGCCCTAATTGTTACGAAGATACAGCCTGGTAGCACCACTAGTCTCTTAACGGTTAAACATTTTTTTTTTCAAGAATACTCGGAATCTCACTTTTTATCACCAAAAAGCATTGATTATTGTGAATGTTTTATTGAAAATGAACGTTTAACATAAATATACCGAGAGCAAAATATCGCTAAATATAAAAATCATTCACTCAATAACAGTGCAATAGGTTAATGACTACAATGAAATAGATGAAAATAAGACTAATATCTTTTTTTCATTTTTTTAAAGTTGGCAATATTATTTAGAGGAGTGAAGGGGATGAAAATTGAGCGCATCGGAGGGGTTGAAACCAGCACCTCGACGCCTTTTCCGCCCCACTCCTCGTCTCCTTCAACTCTCCCCCACCTCACCAAGTAGCCAAAGTTCTAGGCTGGTGAAAAAACAAGTGAGCTGACGCTAGCAGGGGAGTAAATCACTCTCGCGATTGCCTCCAGAGGAAAGGGGGGGGGCAGTGCGGACAATTGGGTGGTGCTGGGAGGGGGGTGCAATCGTGATTTCACTCCCTCGTGGCACGGGAATGCTTAAGAGGAAGGGGGTGCGTTTGGGACCCATCTCGATGACGGGCAGTCATGGCAGGGTTTTGTCGCAATGGTCAGCGGTGAAGTGGAGAGAGAAAGGGAACAGTGTCGATTTATGAAGCGATTGCAGGAAAAACGGCGTCAGATCCTATCTGAGACACGATTTAAAGCATGAGTGATGGCTCATTACAGAAATGAATTGAAAAAGTGCACATTAATATTATTATTAAATTATTCTACCGTTTAAGGTAGGTTTGCATGGAGCTTCACGACGAAATTCGGCAGTCTCAAGTACCCTCATGTACTTCCCTCTTCAATTCAAAATATTGCCTAATCCCTTTCATTCTTTCTAAAATTCCTATTCTCTTCCTTCCTCTCCGTCGCTTACCTAACATTCTATTCTGACACCGTTTTCAGCATCCCCTCCCTGCCGAGTACTCGTTCCATCCATTCCTTCTGACTCCTCCGTATCTCATCTAAAAGTTGCCACTCCTCGCCAACCACTTACAGCACTTCGTCGTTCCTTTTCCTCTCCGTCCATTTCACCTTCTCCATTCTTCTCCATACCCACATCTCGAATGCCTCCAATCTTCTCTCGCCTTCTTTCCTCAGTGTCCACGTTTCCACACTGTAGAGAGCTACACTCCAGATCAAAATCTTCACTAACCTTTTCTTTCAACTCTTAACTAACAATCATCTCATGAGCACTTTGGCGTTCATGAACGCTTCCTCGGCTATCGCAATTCTGTTCCTGATGTCCTTACTGCTATATCCGTTTTCCCCTAAAGTTTTGCCTAAATAGTTGAATAGCTGCTCAAGGTTTTACGCGCCAACTTTTACCTTGAATCTCAAAATCCTAGCACGCGATGCTTTACAAAACCGTACAACCTTTGTCTTCTTGTGATTACCATTCATACCATACTCCTTTTAACGCTCGTTTGACGCGTCCATTACAGCATTTAGCCCCCTCGCCCACTGGCTAATCGCCTGACGCCTGATCATCCGCGAATCTCACTGACTGGAACATCATTCCTCCCACTTTTACACCAGCTTCCAACTCATTCCAAGCTTTTCTCATCATCTTCTCAGCGCGGAAACTTATTTTGAATAGGAAGTTAGCAACCTTTAGCGATGATGTAAGAACATTCGTTCATAAAAGAGAATTGGTATCGTTCACATTGCATAAATAAATCGATAGATAGAAAAATGAAGAAATAAGAACATTTAAATTCACTCAACTGGCGACGCGAACCAAGTTTTCCTGAATATCAGAGAATGACCTATACCATTTTTTTTAAATAAGTGGTAAAAGTATTTGTCTGATATCCAGGAAAACTTATAATGGAATACCACAAAGTAAATCAAGATTTAGTAAATTTTGGGCACGAACCAAGTTTTTATATTTTAACAATATCCGATGAAAAGGTATTATTAAAAAAACGATACGGCTAACAGGCTTTAAGCGGGAATAATGAATGACAAAAGATACCTTTCAGAGGGACTCGAAGAATGCCATCTTAGAAGGTCTTTTTGTTTCTAGGAGCCATAGATACTGTAACGCCGGTTCGCGGGAGAAGGATAGCAAAAAATCACGTTCACTCGCATAGATGTCTCAAACTCAAGTCTTAATTATATCCCGTTTTATATGAGCCAAAGCCCTTCTCCTCATCCCCTTCGCTGAGGGCCTTCACGCCCCGCACCTCGCGGGTTTTCCCTCAGGAGCTCCGTGCTCCGAGAGGCCGTCCGCGGCCCGTTACAATACGATACAATTAGATAGAAATTTCACCGAATGAATAGGACTATGGATACGTGTTTCCCGGTAATTATAATAGATTCAAATATGGAACTCATTACTCAAATCACTTCAGAGTAGACCTTCTTCATTTATTATTCTCGTAAACGGCTGGTCCTAACATCCCCCTCAACATACCTTAAGTAGCCTGGAAGTATTATGGCAGTATATTCATTAATATGTACATAGTTAGAGAAGAAATGGAGAAATATTTCATTGAGCTCCCAGACCCATAAGAAATAGCCTCTTTCTCCAGAGACAAACGTCGTTGGTTTGTAGTGTGCGTACAGCGGATATCTCTTGAAGGCAGGACCCCCAACCCCTACCCTCTTCCAGGTCCTGAGGACATTTATGCTCGCATGCAACTTGCATAAGAAGTCGTTCGGTTACGCTCCGGATGGGAAGAGGGCAAAAAGAGGAAGAGATAGTCCGCATGCGGTGGTACTATCTCACGCCACGTTTGTCGACACTGTCGCAGGGGGAGGGGTCGTGGGGGGAGCAAGGGATTCCTTGGGCCCTGAGTGTCACACGCTAGGGGTCAGTCCGGTGGATACGAGGGATCCCCCCCCCTTCCCCAAAGAGGAGTTAATCCTTCCTAGCTCCGCTTCAAACATTCATCCGCTATCTCTGCCAAACAATCTACTCCTGTCTTCACCGCGCACACTGCCCGGCCCTTGGCTATCGTCACTCGAATCTACGACCCTCCGACTGCCAAACGGTGTCCTGCGTGCGGTGACGACACGGGCGTGGACTTTTAAGACACGTCTCCGTTGACCCCACGCGGAGCCTCCACTGCAAAACACCCAAATGCAAGGATTACACCCGAATGAGATTCCTACCGTGTTCGCGTGACGTTTTCTTTTTTTCTTGAATATCCATTTCTTGTGTCGTCAGGAGATCGAGTACAACCAGTGTTGAGCGGCAAAATAGATGAGGGAAACGATTAGATCGTAGTTATCGTTACCATGAACTGCTTACATTTTTGAGTCGTTACCTTTTCGTAAACAAGAAACGAAGGAGAATAAAATTCAAAATAGCATTCACCAAAACTTTTCACAAAACATAATAAGTTGACATGGTAATTTAAAATAAAAACGTTTGCGTATTCCACGTAGCTGTATATAAGTTCTCCGATCGATTTCGGTGACAAAAGCATAAGTTTTAAATCCGTTGGATTTCCGTTAACGATGGCGACATATATTAACCTACGTGAAATTTATAGTTTGTTTCATCTACCATGCTAATTGCTCTCATTTTCCACTAAGTATCGCCTTTTTGCATAGATTTAACTTAATATGAAATATTACACCACTCATTTTATAAGTAGATACATTTAAATAAATGTGAAGCCCTGAATGGTGCATTTCTATTGGTTAATTAAAAACCTTTCTGAAATTGGGAATAGTCATGGGTATATCATCGCTGATGCACCAAATCCACTATGGAAAAAATCGGAACATTGACTTTGAAAAAATAAAAGATCGAAAAAATAGGCATAATATTTTTATTAGTTTAAATGCATTTTTTATTTTTTAGAGAAAGTAAGTTCCTTCTGTGCTCTTAATACCAACCAAAAAATACTAGGATTGCTACCCTATAACGCTGTACGAGTCTTCATTCTTTGAATTTCAATTCCTGAACTAATCAATTGCATCCGTTTTTAAATACATTTATTCTAATAACTTTCATCCACTTATGCTGAATGCAACAGCTACTTCAGCTCTATTCCTGATATTAATCCATAATACTTACTGTTTGGCATTAATCCACTTTTCTATACATAGTTTTGTATCTTTTGCTTTTTTCGGTACTGTTGCATGAATCATAATTTCTCGCTCAAAAAAATCTGTGATGGTCAGAAAAGATTGGAATTTTCTGATAAGAAAATATGAATTTGAAGTTCGGACATTATCTAATGATGCAAGATAGAATTTTTATGATTTTTACTGCAGCGATACTGAGTACCTTAAATTTTATATGATGAAGTATATTTTCTACATGAGGTCGTTTTTAACATCATAGAAAACTGACCACCATAGATTTTTGAGCAAGAAATTATGACTTAAGCAACAATATCACAAAAATAGCAAAGGAAACAGACTATGCCTAGAAAAGTATATTAATACCAAAAATTAGGAATAGTAATTACTTTGGTGATTTAGCGGGTTAAATTAGCAATATTAATTGCAGGTTATTTTTAGCAATTTATTGCCCTCCATGAAGATCTTTTTTAGAGTAATTTAACTCCACTGCCACCATTACTTCAGTGTCGTTTTAAGAGGCATGACTTCTCGGTATAGAACTGGCTCAGTAGGACATCTTAAAACGCACTCCGCGAAATAATTTAGAGGGAGGCTACTGAAAATTAATCCCCGGCTATACCTTGGCTGAAACGGCATGCGTGAATAAGGAATGAACCATAAATTCACCGGGTGCATAGCTGTTTACTGCACCTCCTGAGCACTAGAATTGGGGGTATTTCATTTTTCATTGCGCCCCTGAATCTTACTTTCCGCAATTTCCAGCAGCAATATAAATAGGACAAGAAAACATGAGGTGTAAAGCAGCATGGCTAATGGTATCCAGTGAGCATCTACTTCAACGCAAAATTCAGCGCAACGGAGCTACAGGCTTCAGTCCCACAGTTGACATGAGAGAAATTCGGATCACAGGATGTCTTGAAATCTATTAAAACCGCAAGCAACCACACTGAGGTCGCACTATGGAAGTTTTTAATTAATCAATTTTTTACTTTCAGTTTACGCTACATAAATTCCACCCTGCATAGAAAATTGACCAGGAAGCGGTAGTTTAGTATAAATAGAATTTTTTTCAATCCTTTGTAAGACTAACATATCCTTATTTTTTTCAGCAAGTCCATAGATCTATATGCTTTTAACTTATGGCCCAGACTTCCCAGGATGGCACGCGGAAAATATCTCTGAAGAAATTTTAATTGCCAAAGCTTATGTTTAACAGAAGACTTGAACGGAATCAGCTATAATTTCCATATTATACAGAATTGCTTGAGTTTTTAAAATAATTTTCCTCTCGAATAATTATTGGCATCGATTTAATCTACACGGAATGTAGGTACAAGTATTATGCTTTGGGAAATTAGAACTGATACAAAATCCAAAAGGAATATCGGAAAAGACTTTTCGGAAACATAGATTCCATTAAATCTATATAAAAAAGAAAATATATAGATTGATTTACGAATAAAAACATGAATCTGGAGCATCATCAACATAAATAGTCATTTCTACTCTTAATTCTCCTTTCGGCTAATCTTTCAGCACAATTCTTTTAATGTAAATCGTTCATAATCTACTCTATGTATATCATACCAGGCCTACTTCTGCCGCTGTTCTTTTCCACCTGTCAATCAACGATAATTTTTATTGGACCATAGTGTGTCATCATGAGGACGATGACGTCATGTCTTCTGCTCATGCATTTCAAAAGTCTTCTCTTATCTCCTACTCTTCTTCCATATTTCCACGTTGCTCACATCATCTATCTGTTTGATGTTCAATATTCTTCTACCTATGACATATATGCCAGCAGAAAATATTTCCTTGGCTCATAAACATATTTGACCACGAGGGTTACTTCGCTCTTGCGAATCACCTCTAGTTCAATGAATCGTCGGAAGTACTTAGCGACAGTAAACGACACCAGGCAACAATGGCGCTAGTGATGCGATAACCGTCAAAAGTGGAGAGGGAAGATAGAGGAAAAAATCTCTTATGTTTGCCAAGGCGTGGAGGGCCGTCGGTGTGTCTCCCTTTTGCTGAAACATTGAAGATTCCGTAAGATATTCAGAGTGAAATATTCAAGCCGGCCCTGCCTGCCATTCTGTTCAAGAACCCTCGAAGCTCGGCTCAGTTTTAAGGGGGGAGAGAGACAGAGGACCCCCGCCCCCAATCTCACTCCCCCGTACCTTTATCCAGCGGACCCCCTTCATGAGCAGCCCAACCCCCTCTGCACTGCACCGGGAGTGGACTAATTTTAAATTGAATGGAACGAAACAGTACAAACACGGAGAGATATAAAAAATGGAACGGGCGAGGAGGTTTTTTTTTCTTGCGGGGAGGGGGCATGAATAGGTGTTTGGGGGAGGGGTAAAGAGCAGAGACTCCCATCTTTTTTTTATTTTCGTTTCGTCCGATGCGTCCCCTGCTGTCCCGCTCCTGCACATATCCCCTCTCCAAATCATCCTCACATGGATTTTCTCTCCATAAACATTCATCAGAGGTGATCTACTAGCTAAGAGTTAGAGTCAAATGGAACCAGAAATATCTAGACCAATATTTTTCTATCCCGGGAAAAAAGAAGTGCCGATTCTTCAGAAAACCAATACTCCTACCCTATTTCATTGGGCCGACTAAATGGTTTCTAAAAACTGTAGTAAAAATTGGTGTTTTTAATGTCGACAGAGGAGCACCGAACTCTTACAATGTGATGATATCCGCTGTGTACTGATTAACTAAAGCAAGGTTGGCTACATTCGGAAGAAAGTAGGCCCATGTGTCGTAGGGTAAACTGGTTAAGCGATTATGTATCAATGCCCGTTAACTGCCGCAAGAGGAAATATGAATCCCACTCAACCGGACTGAGGTATTTTGTCTCAAATGTTTCATTTATTATTTGTTCCAAAATACCACTATCGTTTAAAAGTATTGAAGGTAACCTCATTAGTAATCAACTGTATCTCAAAAGTAAAAACTTAACTAAGAGAATATACTAACGCAAGATGTTCACATTTGAGATGAGAGAGTGATATTGACATGTACCGGTTTGTTTTGTTTATTTTATTCCCATCCCACCGAATACAGCTCTAATTAGCCATTTTATATAGGGGTATTCAACATATTTAACAATTAAACGTCCAATAACATCCTTGCCCTAGATAGGAGAAACATACCCAGGCTGGACTCGAACTCGCGACCTCTTGTTTGGCAGGCGGGGAATTTACCCCGCCGCCATCGAGAAATGCCTGCTGATGATTACTGAAAAGAGTTTAAGTACTCAAATAACTTGAAGGAGATAGCGTGATTTTATACAACTAACAAGTCCCGAAAACAGACTGGTCGAGTGGAGGTGATGATCCCTTTTAAAGCAGCTTTAACTGGAGCAAATAAAAATAACATGATCAAGAGTAGATGCTGTATTGCAAGCATTTTTATAATGAACTACTTGTCAAAATCAATAATAAATAATTTTAAATAAGAAATTTCAATGAATTTCCCTGTTATACAATAACCCTACTTATTTTTGCAGTCAAATCTTCATTATCGACTTTATTCCCTTTCCAGCGGACAAGCTGTGAGTTTCCTAGAAGGTGGACGAGAGGATATGTATTTGTGTAAAGAGCGATTGCCTTTTATTAATGATAACAATAACATTTGTAAGAGTATTTATTTGTTCGAGTAACGTAGTTTATGATGATTGATCAATGTAACACCTAAACTGGTTTGTTTTAGAATAGATATAATGCAATATCAAAAAACAGACCCAAATTTTATGCTTTGTGCCAAGCAGAAACTTTAATTTACATAAAATATAGAATGGAATATTCATTGATAATTAATCAAATACACACAATATGATTGAAATACGGAAAAATGTTATTAAAAATGGAAGTAAAATGAATATCAAATTAATCCTGTGGTCTTAATCACACTCTGTTTTTTAAATTCGCAAATCTATGACAGGTTAATATTATTACCATTTATTTTCATGTCTGCTCTTTGGCAACAAGGATTAAAATCTTTGGGGAGGGTTTTACGTTCTAGATTCTCATTTCGGCTGAAAGTCTTCTAGACCGAGAAATTCGACCCCTACTCTCGATCAACAATCAACAAGGGCTTGGCTACTCTGAGCTCAAGGATTATTTATCATTCGAGAACGGTGGTTTCACGTACCTATTCTCGGTCGCTAAGTAGCGCAACAATGACGGTATTATTGCGGCCGTCAGTGGCGATCTAAAAAAATAAGAAGTGAGAGGGAGGGGTTGTCTCCCTACACGTCGGAGTGCCATTCAACCCTAGAATTTATTTTCTCTGCCCGCCCACACACAAATATATTCCGTTTCCTCCTCCGCTCCTAACTTCCTGTGCTCCCGCAGAGCAGTGTACGTCTTCGAATCCTAAAGCCCGCCCGCCAGTCTTATACGAGAGAGAACCTCTCACTCCACCGGGCGCCTACTCTACCCCAAACATTGCCTCCTTCCCGTTCGTCACGGACCGAAGGAAATCTGTTTATCCACCCCGCCCCCACGCTGGAAGGGTGAGGTAGTCATGGAAATCGGAAAAAGGAAAAGGCATTCAAGGAAGTTGGAAGGTATGCACGAGAAAGGAGAGCCAATGGAATCATTCTTCCCACACACAACACTATTCCCCTCGGCGGTGGCAGCAGCAGAAAGATTTACTATATCCGACGTCTTCTATGGGCATTCCTTTCGGCTATTTTGATGCACAAATACGTGCTCAGTATTGGACATTTCTATGTGATATTTGCGCAGAACCAAGTAGTTAAAGCGCGCAATGCCACTGTGGAGATTTTTGGATCATAAAGTGTACCTTACAGTCGAAGGTTTGAAAGCGATTGGCTGCAAGAACAATATCCTTAGACACGTTTGCGCCTTTAATTAGGACATAGCTCAACCAATTTCTAGGTTGAAAAAGAACTACTAATATTCTATAAGTGTAAAATAGAAAAATGCCTCATTAAAACTTAGAGGTCGAAATCTTCAAAACTTCAACAGAATTGTTGTTGGTGATTTTTCCTCAAATATATTTATTAAATGAGCATTCTATTTTATCTCGAACTAATTTTTAAATACTAAAATTCGGAAGTTTTACTGAGAGTCGCAATATTTGATGAAAAAAATTGCATCGATGAAGACGATGTAATCTATAAAAATAAATGCGCTTCATTGTTGCATGCGCCTGGTCTTTCACTCTAAATTAATATGGAAAAGTTAATTTTTATACGTGTCGATATAATTTTTATGCGATTAGGATATGACCTATTGTAATTACTTGTCGTATACGTGAGTCATGATAACCTACGTATTTAATAATTTTGACCTTGTTATCTGAGCTTAAGTACATCATAAAAATATAACTCAGTACATTTGGAATTTTTATCTGGCTATTTCTATTCTAGCATACAAAATCAACACCTATGAATATTGAGGAATCGAATAGTTGCACATATGTTTAATATTAGGAAAGATATTGGCTCTAGCGTTTTCAAAAACAGGTTGACAGTAGGTATTTATTAAACGACATATTCCAATAATTTTGTCCTCAAAATCTAGAAATAAGCTTGTTTTCCCTAATTTTTTCCTCTCTATTCCAAACATGCGAGCTCTTAATTTCGAAAAGATTTAACTGTAAACTGTAATGACTCCAATACTTTTTTTTCATTTATTGAAGAGTAGCATCGATTATATTATTTCTACCTATAAGTAAGATCAATTTGTACGAGTATGTTGACCGAAAATTGTGTCGCTGGTGGAAACTGTCGTGACAAGAACGTCCAATTAGATATAGGTCGGAATTCAATGGATACGTTTTTTTAAACTTTTGAGGTGATTCCAGAAGGACATCATTTGATTCGTGTGAAAATGGTGCACTTAATTGAATGCATTTCGAAAGGACGTGACCGGCCGAAAATTCCGTCACTGCCCTATCCCTATTCCACCGCTTGACGACAGCCATTGAAAGCTTTGTGGAGCGTCTCAATTTATACAGGATGTATTTTTTTTATTAAATAAAGATTTTTTTGCCTATCCGGGTTGTGCGCACGCGTTGTTTGAACCCATTGAACAGATGCCGGGCAGGCTCTTTCGGATTCCTGCAACTCTCCCAATACCAATATCCCTCTGTTTTGCCTGTTTCGTATTTAAAAAAATGCTCATTAAAAGTATTTCGTAGTGTCCCACTTTCCCGATGACTCCATGCAACTCTAATTACCAAGCTGAATGCCACCCCAATCATTCTTTTTGAGAAAATAATTCTTTTATTCGTTACGGTAGCTCCATCTGCTCTGTGCCTTGGCGTAATGAGCGAGCTACTCTAATTAACTTATTCGTGTGCCCACCCCGAAATTACTCGCCTTTCGGAAAATAACTTTGGACTTATTTGTTTGTGTGTGTGTGACTTTTTTCTTTATTTCGTTCGCCTTCTTTATTTTTTCGTGCGATCGCCATATTCCATCCCAGAGTGCCGTGCGGGCAACGTGGGCGTGCGGAAAGAACTGATTAAAAACGAGAGGAGAAGAGGAGTTCTCTTAAATCTTCCTTACAGCCCCGCCGCGAGAGTGCGGAACAAAAAAATATCCCATCTACCGAGTTTCTTCGAGGAAGGAATTGTGTAACGTGAGGCATTTTCTTCGTTCTCTTTACTTCGCTCCAGAGTATGAATTGCATTGCTAGTGAGAGTTCCCCACCCTCCACCGTCTTACCCGCCCACTTGTAGGCCATTAAAAAACTTGATATACTTCCAGAAAAGACGGCCCAGGAGTCGAGAGGGGGGATGGAAAAAAAATCTTAATCCCTCATTGCTTGGGAAACCGGAAACTTCCTTCGTGCACTCAACCATTGTTTCATTGAGATCTGTAAGTAGGAGTTGCAACAATGGGAAAGGACGCCATTAGCAAGAAAAGGACCGTAATTTTGTTAGTACGCGGATATTGCGGACCCTCAGGAGTTAAATGTCTGGTGGTGAAGGCAGTTGGTGCGTATTTATTTTGGAACTACCCACGTGTTACTCTATTTTAATTACCTACAAGTTATTTCTCAACTATTTGGTTGGATATCAGATAAAAGTAAGCATAATTCATTCCCATAATAAAGAAATTGCTTAATTTTATCCACTCCATAAAGCTGTTTCATTGATTTAGCCTTCTATTTATACGAATTTCACAGATATTCAATAAACAAGATGTTTCATATGTTGGCTAACTATCAACTATTTTTAGATAAAAAACAAATTAAGCAAATTAGCCTTTTCAGAGTCACGGTGCGCTTTTCATAAGAATTGCGTAATCACTACTCGTTATTATTTTAATTATATTCTACTTTGACCACCTAACTAATATTTACATATTAACAAAAACCGCCGTCATCGGCCTAGGTCAGGTCCCGGCGTGAACAATAAGGAGGCAAAGCTTTCGAATCTTGAATACGATTCCATTTTTATATTGTTAGCTAGCTCATTTCTCCAAAATATGCACACATCAGCGCAAAAAATTAACATACAGGAACTTAAGTAATACGATATTATTTAAATTTTCGTCCCTTTCATCAGAATGGACTTTAAAAGGTCTGTCTAAAAATCTTCTCATGCTTTTGCCATGGCTCTAACGGTCTAGAGCATTTCTAAAGTGAATGTATTGGGCTCACTTTTCACTGTCAGCTCTATTACTGTTAAATTTCATCCATATTAATCTATTTCTTGTACATTTTCTTCCACATTTCTTCATTTATTGCATCTTTTGTATTGTCTATTTTTGTTAATTGCATCCTAAATTACGATTCCCCTCATGCCATTCTCCTGTTTAGATGACACGCATTTCTCTATCACAAATTGCAGCGTCTGCTCCTCAGTAAAAATTTCACAAGCATCATTTTTGTATATCTTCCCGTCATTCGGAGTAATAAAAATATTTTACCCCTGTACGAATGGTGAACGAAGTTTGCATGAATCGCATCGATAAAATTATGTCCTAGACCAGGAATATACCATATCACCTAGAGATGTTTCAATTGATAATGAAATCCTTGAGCTCGTTGTTTTGGTCATGTTGGTCGATTTTTTTGGCGATTGGTGTAGCTTTCGTTCGGCACTCTTGCAGCAGTAAAATTTAAAGCGACAAAATAATCTGTGTGGTTTTTTTTTCGAGGTCATAAGTTTAGCGCCCACCTCTTTGTGCCACACTTAGTTGAACTTCCGCAGGTAATTTTGACCCGCTGAGCATTCTATAGATCTTTTTATTCAGCTCACAGATATTATAATATTATTTTCTAGTTTATATTTTGTATTTTTATATTTTAAAAGCAATAAAAATTGAAAGTGTAAAACATTTAACCTTTGCACACTTTTATATGCGATCTATTTTAACTCTAAATATAGTTTGTAGATATTCCCACCCATTCCCTATATCTTCCTCGTCAAATGGAGTGTTTCCCAACCTAGGCTAGAGAGTATAATAAAAATATGAATTTCATGGGTAATTGTGCCTTATACCTCTATTTTTATTCAAATATAAAGAGCCATAAAGAACACACAAAATTTTGTTAAAGCACAAATTATGCAAATAAATGAAAAAAAACCTGCCCATTAATCATATCAACCGCGAGGTGACTTGGAGATGGGCAAATGTGAGGCTTCTGGTGCTTTAATTCGTGAATGAAATTTCACGAACATGTATTACTTCTAAAAAAAATAGTCTATAAACTTCGCGAGACTTGATATATCCTACGTAGATGAGAAACTGAATGGATGAGAGAAGGCAAATACGCTGTGGTGGTTATCATTCTGCGGAAGAACAGTAGGGAGGGGATGGGAGAATATCTGGAGACCACATCATCGATATTTTTTTCATTCCGTGACGTTAGAAATGGAGCGAAAGACAACCTGTTATTTTGCCTTGCCTTAGCGATGCAAATCATGAGTACGTAATTGCTGCCTGAAAACAGTTCTCAATGGGCTGGCTACTTCTAGAATGCGAAAGTCGTCGGCGGAAATACCATTCCGTTCCGAAATGTGAGATGACGAATGCTTTTGAGTTTTTTTGGGGGCGCCTTTAACGAGAGAATGTTTTTTATTCAGTTTCATTTTTTCTTTACATAGCTACGGCATTGTAGTCAGCTGATTCATAATTATGGAGCTAAATTGTCTAAACAAACGTGAGTGAGTAGTTAAAACGAACTAAGAGTAGAGGAACAATAAAGAACATTAGACTAAAAAGTATAGAGGCCTACTGAATTTATAAATATATTTTATTTAGATATTTTACTGAGATAAAAATTTGCCTTAGAATCCGAAAATAGGTCTTACAGCTATGGTGCGGACCAGTATTCCTATTGACAATGAGTTGCGTAATCGACATGGTATTTTCTGCTGTTGCATTCACATCAACGTGTGGATACCAAACACATGACTATAATTTTGATAGTATATTCTTCGCATGGTGGTGTAGAAATTCCAAATTTTGTGGCATTTTTTTCATTGTATCTCGTAAATTAAAAGAGAATTTAGCATTTGGTGAACTTATTCCATGAATATGGTCAGCTCATTAATCTTCGAAAAGGACTTTGATGGCTAGAAAACTAGATTGTGATAGAGGTATCTTAGGAATTTTAACTACCGTTTAATTTTAAAAAGCGTTTGACCGCAAGTGCAAAGCTTTCGTGAGTCTCCTTAAAATATGTTGATAATTTTTATTTCTAATTCCGATCCATCACTAACTGTGACAAGTTGCAGGTCTTATCAGAAAGGATTTTTCTTCACGCCTGGCTGCATTTGGTTACATGGTGTTTGATCTACGATGATTGATTGTAGCCTGCCAGCCACGGAAAGGATGTGTAGAAAGGAGTACGCCTGAGGTAAGGGAAAAAATATTGTTCAAAATGGAATCAAAATGTGTAAAACATTTGACCTCTGGTCTTAATCACTCTCTCCTCTTTAGTTCTGCTAATAATTGACTGGTTAAAATTACAGCCGTTACTTTGTACGTCTTTAAAACCTATCACTTGGTATTTTCACTTCTAAATTATAAATGGAAAAAGAGGAATAGATAAGTCCAAGGTCGGATAAAGGATTTTTTTCTTGGGGAGAGCATAAGGGTCTGATAGGCAATCGGTTTTCTCATATTTGGGATAAGAAACGACATGAAACAATTTCTGTTCGAAATGTGTTGTTTTTAATATAAAAGTTATTAATTTGTAAATAAATATGTAAAGCGTCACGGAGGGCACGTGCCCCCGAGCCTCCTCTTAAATCCGCCCATGGATAATCTGTGAATCAACTCAAGTGCATTCAGCAATCACCAATCCGGACAAAAAATGTTTCCTTAGAATATTTAGAGCACGAAAGAATTGGCTTTCGAAAAATGTTTCGTTCTCACTTACGTGCTGCAGTCAAAACTTTTGAAAAAGTTAAAAAAGCCTTCAATCATACGCACAGAAATTTATTTTACCCTTTTTTTCCAGTGATATCCATGCTAATTCTATTACCATAGTACACCTGCTATTCATCTCCCTCAATACCGGCTGATACTCACAGTCTTGTCACATATCTATTTGAATCACTACCTGCAGAAATGAATTATGTCCAATTTGAACGATTTTTCTATTTTTTCTTTATGTTGTTACTACGCACAAAGCTGAAAGTTTCTTCAAACGGAAACATGTAATTTGTCATGGTAATAACACCGACATGTTTCCTCGTAGTAGGAAACGTTGAATCTTACATTAGCCAAAACTAAAAAAAAATATCGTCCAGCTTTGACATGATGCCTTCTTGTAGTTAGCGATTCATTTAAGTTCTAATATCAAGATTAAGCTGGGAATTGTTAATTTAAACCTTGAAAAAACGCAAAAAAGTTATCCCGCAGCGTTAGTTTCATAGTCTTCTCTCCAAGTTGGACTCGCTACAAGAGTGAAGGACGAATTCGTCTCGCGTCAAGTACCTACTTCGGACGATGGATAGAATTTTATTCAACTCTTCGTCACTTTATGGCCAGCCTTAAAAGTACGTAATTCCAAGTTTCTATTGGCTCCACAGTGATGAAATAAAATAATACAACGAAATGGAACTGCTTGGCGATCCTTCTCTTTTCCTTGATATGGGAAGGATCCGAAGGAAAGTCTAGCGGGACAAAGGATAGGAAAGCAATAAAGTTTTACTGACCAAAGCAAGGAGATAAAAGAAGCAGGACGAAGAAATAGGAAGAAGGAATAGAAAACTAGAAGGAAAAGATAGGAAGACGCAGTTTGATACAGGGATGCGCTATAAAAGCGAATTCCTCCTTTCGATCGTATAAACAGTTCTCGGATTCGAGGCTAGCGACAAAGGGTCTCGATACATGAGGCTATGTTGTAAGAGGGAAGGGAATAACACAGAGATAGAATATAAGGAAAGATAAGAGCAGGGAAGAACTGGAAGGCGCAATGTGTGTGGAAAATATCCTGTGCATAGGGTTTTGTTTTATTCCCGCCCAACATTATCGTTTCTCGTGTTTTTCCATTTAAGCAATAATAGCAAAAATAGAGAACTAAAACGGTGACAGTGAAATGAAATATGTATTCAATCAATGAAGCCAGAGAATGCAATTTATTAAACCGAACGACAAACTGCCTATTTTATATTCTAGCCTACCTTAGACATGTTGTAATTACGAACCGTTTACAAATTTAAGCTTTTTACCTGTAACTGTATGGTGGCTATATCTTGCTGTATTGAGTAATGTATGCTTGGAGCTCACACCACCTCCCTAAATGTGTAGGTGTAATTTTTATAATTCTATTTTCAATGGTTTTCAGGAAGTACATATATAATGTGCTACCTTCTAATGATGAATCATATCCTACCAAACGGCACAATGGGAGCCTCCAGGTTACTGTATGGATGTCTTAATCTTTACATTCATTTTAAAATAAACTCATTTGTTGATGACCCTCAACCATGTGGTTGATTAATATAGCAATTTGAAAACAGCTAAATGATTTTGTTTACACGAATTACATGGAGAGGTCTTTTAAACTTTTGGAAGTAACTAACTTTCTTTGTCTCATTGTGTAGGAAAGAAAATTATTAAGTAAAAGCTCACACAGTAAATTTTTAGGGAATATATATTGTGGCGGAACATGAAAACGCCACCTTTTTTACTGGGTGGGGAGGGCATCAATGGTCCCGAGTACGGAATGATCGAACGATTATTGAGTACTTTGAAACATAAAAAAAATATATTTTCCACTTTGAACATAGCATACACACACACTTATTGAAATTAAATACCCTGATGAGAATGGGGTGAACGACAAGTGCACAAGATGATATGGTTCGATTGCTCCCCCTCCAAAAGAAATACAAAAAAAAAGCAACAATTTGTGATTGGTAGGATTCGTGGGCCGAGTTTACAATTTGCCCAAATTAAGTTTTTAGGCTGCTCTCGTGGTAACACTGAATTAGATTTCTGACAAGGAGTCAACAGTTTGGTGATTACATACGGCGCACCGGGATGGAGAGAAAATACCCAAATAATTTGGATACACAGTTTGGGGATTAAATCGGGTCTGGGTGAACGAGCACGGGGACGGGTCGCTGACTGCGACGTTCTTACGGTTTCTCGGAACCTTGAGCAGTAGGAGCCGTCGATGATGCGACACGTTGGACCCCAAATGTCCGTGGGATCGGGGGTACTTTTCCTCCCGACCTCTGGGCGTTGGTCCTGCTTGTCGCTCGTCTGCAATGTTGCTCTCCGCTGCTGGCTACCTCCGTAGACAATCTCGTCCCGCTAACAGCACTCTTTCTGCACACCCAGATAGATGACGACCAATCTGGCACGTCATCAATCCCTTTCTGCGTCGATCAGGATAGCGTTTCTCGCCCGTCGACCGTACTAGAATTTCTCGCCTGGAGGCTCTCTCCGTCCGCCGCTTTATAGTGATATTGGAGGGGGATGATACACAGGGGATGGGTTTTTTTGGGACAGGAGGGGTTGCACTTGGGCCTCACTGTTGGGTGGGGCAATCACCGGTCCGAGCTGACCAAACACTGAACATTTGTGAGTCACATTTACCTCATGCCTGGGGCATGACACACTATTACGCACACACTCAGACATACCCACGCTCATCCACACATATGTGATCATCCCCTACTCGGGTCATTACATAACGAGAGAAAATACGGGACATAAGGTCAGTATGTCACAATTGCCCCCCAACACGAAGGAATATTTCATTGCGAGGGATGAAAGGGGCCCCGCAAAGAAAAATGAGTTCGTGTTACATGGATGAACAAAATAAATCACACAGGTAGAGAACAGAATAAATTCTCACGAGAAAAAGAAATTTGGAATAAAAAATGAAAAAAAATACTTCTTTACAACCAGGCAAATTACCTCGAACTCTATGCATTCTATAGTGATCGTAAGTAAAACCTGACGAGTGATGGGAGGAGACTTCCGACTATCAGCACATATGATACAAGATCGGTTCAGGGGAAAGCAAGGTATCATGGTTTTGATATCTAATTCTTTGAAATATTCCTCCGAGATTGCGGAAATTTCGCTGCCCGTGTCTAACAGCGCTTTACTCTGAACGCCGTTCGCGGAACAATTCACGATCGGACAGCAACGCCTCTCGGCATAAATAATTCCTTTCCTTTCGTCCCCTGCGCCTTCTACCTCAATTTCGTAAGTCGCGATGATCTGACATAAAACCTCCGCTTTTTCCGCGTCGGCTGGACACCGGAGGGAGTCTAGACCAGCCGGCGCGAGTTTAAACCTTCCTCCTGGTTTAATGGGGACCCACTACGATGCGGTTGAAGGGAGGATTGTTTTTCTGATGGCAAGTTGCCTCGCCCGCGTCCCCCTTTGAATGCGACTGAGTTCACTCGGTACTCGTTATCAGCTGTCGACGGCCTCGTGTTACTCGACCCGTGCTGCGAACCTTGGGGATTAGCATTACCCACTGGTGGCGCGCTTGACTGATACGTTTGATCATATAACCCAAGCAGCATTATTAACCGATCGACCGTCAGCTGTTCTACAGATTTTAGCATATTTTGCACATTTATGGGAAATTGTCGGATTAATGAATAAATAATTTCCCCTTCAGACATAGGTGGAGAACACAATCTCGCTAACGCTACTTTCTCCGTCGCGAATTGTTTCATCGTGTTCATCTTCGTTCTTACATACTTGCCTGTGATTACATGCATACGAAAATTGTATTGAGTATCGGCATCCCAGAAATTCGACAAAAACTTTTCTTTACATTCCGCAAGTGTGGCCGGAAGCGGAAATAAGGACTTCCCCCACGTTTTGGCATCTCCTTCTAACATTTGAAAGAAAACTTGCGGTTGTAATGCGTGCGGAATATTGACCACCGAGAAGTAATCATGAACTTCCTTTATGAAGGCAATGGGATGTTCGTGACTGAGGGCAGAGAAGCTTGGCTTTGTGAAAGACTGGGCAGGCACAGAAACTACCTGCGAGGTTATGCCCTTTTCTTTAAGAGTGACAATTTCATTTTCAAGCGATTTAATTTTTTCGTCGCGTGCTTTGAAACTATCCTGCTCGCTTTTCTGTGTCGCTACCACTTCCTCAACGTTCTTTTCCAACACCTCGGTACGAACCTTAACATACCCTACTTCGGAAATTACCACCTCTCGACATTGTTCGCGCACCTTCCTGGCGGTTTCATCTATTTTCATTTCACAACGAGTTTCTACCTCACCTATATTTCTATTCATTTGAGACACCTCCTGAGAGAGAGTCTCCTTCCAAGTTTGAATCTCGACTTGTATTCTCTCATTATTGAGTTTAAACTCTTCGCGTAACGCAGCATTGTCAGCCTTCAGCTCATCACGCATTGACTCAGTTTTACTTGTTAGATCATTATGCAACGACTCGTTTTTCAGTTCGCTGGCGTTAATTTTACTTGTTAAATCATCATGCATCGACTTAGTTTTACTTGTTAACTCGTCATGCATCGACTTAGTTTTACTGGTTAAATCTTGGATCAAGGACACGAGGGTCTTAAGAGTGCCATCCCTCGAATCTTCCGGTAATAACTCCCCCATATGGTCACTAATACGGGCGGTCGATGATGCTACCTCACGCTCGTTTGGGGTACGCAACACCATGCCTGCAAAACCAGTTGTTATGCAATTGGTTTCCGACCGACCGCTGCCCGCATCAGACTCGTCATCTTCGCTTTCCTTCTCCCGATACTTTGAAAATGCCGATTCTTTATTCCCAAGTTCTGCCATAGTGGCATGCGAAAAATAACCTCGATAAAACAAAATATCCCTTAAAAATACAAAACAATGCCAACCTTGTGAAGGTGTTCCTTGCCAGGGTTAAGACGCCTTTTATTTATTTTGCGTACTATACGCATTACCAATCGTGCCGCGAGTTGGGCGCCATTTATATGTGGCGGAACATGAAAACGCCACCTTTTTTACTGGGTGGGGAGGGCATCAATGGTCCCGAGTACGGAATGATCGAACGATTATTGAGTACTTTGAAACATAAAAAAAATATATTTTCCACTTTGAACATAGCATACACACACACTTATTGAAATTAAATACCCTGATGAGAATGGGGTGAACGACAAGTGCACAAGATGATATGGTTCGATTGCTCCCCCTCCAAAAGAAATACAAAAAAAAAGCAACAATTTGTGATTGGTAGGATTCGTGGGCCGAGTTTACAATTTGCCCAAATTAAGTTTTTAGGCTGCTCTCGTGGTAACACTGAATTAGATTTCTGACAAGGAGTCAACAGTTTGGTGATTACATACGGCGCACCGGGATGGAGAGAAAATACCCAAATAATTTGGATACACAGTTTGGGGATTAAATCGGGTCTGGGTGAACGAGCACGGGGACGGGTCGCTGACTGCGACGTTCTTACGGTTTCTCGGAGCCTTGAGCAGTAGGAGCCGTCGATGATGCGACACGTTGGACCCCAAATGTCCGTGGGATCGGGGGTACTTTTCCTCCCGACCTCTGGGCGTTGGTCCTGCTTGTCGCTCGTCTGCAATGTTGCTCTCCGCTGCTGGCTACCTCCGTAGACAATCTCGTCCCGCTAACAGCACTCTTTCTGCACACCCAGATAGATGACGACCAATCTGGCACGTCATCAATCCCTTTCTGCGTCGATCAGGATAGCGTTTCTCGCCCGTCGACCGTACTAGAATTTCTCGCCTGGAGGCTCTCTCCGTCCGCCGCTTTATAGTGATATTGGAGGGGGATGATACACAGGGGATGGGTTTTTTTGGGACAGGAGGGGTTGCACTTGGGCCTCACTGTTGGGTGGGGCAATCACCGGTCCGAGCTGACCAAACACTGAACATTTGTGAGTCACATTTACCTCATGCCTGGGGCATGACACACTATTACGCACACACTCAGACATACCCACGCTCATCCACACATATGTGATCATCCCCTACTCGGGTCATTACATAACGAGAGAAAATACGGGACATAAGGTCAGTATGTCACAATATGGAATATCAATTTTTGAATGAATTAATTCTAATCAGCAAATACTAAATAAACAGACAGATGTCTCAGAAGGCAGCGATACGCTTCAGGAAACGGCAATTAGCCAAGAAAATGAGGACGTAACAAATATAATTTACAGGTTAAAAATGGATCATCGAAGAATTGCCACAAATTATACAAATGTCTTTCCTTATCGAATGTATAAAAGGAACACTTGTTGAAACTTCGCCTTCTCGGGTTGCAATGTAAACAATGAGCAACCATTTGAAAACATCAGTTTTCCGAAAACAAAAGCTCGAATAAGAAAGGAAAACATGAGGGAAACAGCATGAAAAAAGAGTAAAGAGAGAGAAAGCAGAAGCTGCACGCAAGCGAATGGTGTGGCAGTGAGAGGCAACCACTGATCCCGCGACCGAGGGAACCTTGTCATGGATATATCGTTTACTTTGAGCCCAGAGCTGCGCCCGGAGGCACGAAGGAAAAACGTTTGGAGGAAATGAATGTGTGAGTCGGGCCACGAGGGAACGAAGCCGGAGGGAGAAAGAGGAGGAGATGAGAAGAAATAAACGTGGATAGAGAAGAAGAAAATAGGTAAAAAAGGGAAGAATCTTTGAGGATTCCCGACTGTGGAGAAGGGGAAAGGAATACAATAAAATTCACGCGATATATTCAAGGGTTTGGGTACCATGGGCAACACGCAAGGGTGTTGGTGAAAGGGAGGACATGTGAACACCCCCTACCCTTCCAAGACACTCGCGCTAATGTCTCGTTCAGATTCCGATTGTTCAAGCGATCGTAAGAACTATCGTGCATTCACAATACTACGGTGAAATCTTTGCTGCCCCCCAGTGCTGAAATCTAAAGTGAATGATAAACTGACGTTTAGTAGATCTGCTGAGGTGTGTAGGGTTAAGATATAACTATGTTCAACGTGTCTTTAACGTATAAGTCTTCTTCGCCTCATGTTCTTTCTTGCTGAGACAACTCCATGACAAAATGGAGCGATGGGAGTACAAATATTACAAAAAATGAACCTCAAGTTGGCCTCTCAATGTGTTGTCACCCACCGCGCATTTAAATGGGTTTGCCGAAGTCGCCACTCGTGTCGCTGACGGACAAATTGATCCGAGTTTCACGGGGAAATATGGAATAACTAGGGAAGTTAACCAAACTTCATATGTATGACAGAGGCGGATCTAAGGGAAGGGGGGGGCTTAGGCGGCTATAGCTTGGGTATCTAATTTACGCTAGATAGAATAATAATGTTATTCGGACCCTCACTACTGCTGGGAGATTACTCCCGCTTATTGTTAGCCCCCCCTTCCCTGTTCCTATTCTGGATCCGCCACTGATACATGATTATGTGATCTATCAAATTCATAGCTTTTCAATGCTATTCCTCGCAATTGTTAGGGCCATACTGCAAAATATTGGAAAAAAGTGGATCGCATTGTACTCATTACCGTGCCGCGGACTTTTTTGAAAGCCGATTAAAATGCGACCGAAGTGGTAGAAGAAATCAGCCTTCTATAGGATGGAATTGGGCCTCATCTATGCACTTCCTATGGGTTTGGTTACCAAGAGCAACACGCAAGGGTGTGAGTTGTTGAAAGGGAGGGCATGTGAACACCCCCTACCCATTCCAAGAGCCTCGCGCTAAACGAGGAAGGGTAGAGCCTTGTTCTTCACGAAAAGCCCGAGGACATAAATGTGCCGATGAAACTCGAACACTCTCCCGTATTTCTGAGAAATAGTAGCCAAAGTAGAGCCGTGGGAATCTCTAGGGTGACGACATATGAGGAGCAAAGGGGCACCATTTATGTTTGAACTGATCTGCAAGTTAGGAGTTAAAGCGTAACAGGTTTATGTTGGCTTATATAGTCCTCATCCTCTCTACTTGAGATCAACATACAGGCATTAATTCACTCTTTATCATTTCCATGCGGTCCACGCTAGAACTTAGCATTCTACGCTTCTCCAACAAATTTATCCATATCCCGGACAAACCGCCGCTCCGTTAAGTTCTCTCCCTACAGTCCAAACACTTCACCATCTCATGATCCCTTTGGTTGAAAACATGTTAATTTACCGCACTCTATATCCACAGCAATATTTATCATGCATACTACACTTCAGCACCTGAAATGCCTATCCTCATACAACGCCCACATGCGATTGCCCACTCTGCTCAACGATGCATGCTTGAATTACGCTAAAATTTTCTTTGCATGTATATAAAAAGTTCTTCGGCGTCTTTCTGAGCCTTCGTACTTGCACTATTTACAAAATCGCATGCCAGCCAAACTACTCCGCAAAATTACTTACCTGACTAATCCACAAGTTTAATTGGCTATTTCAATTACCCCTGTACCAACGATTCTTTTATGTTTAACCGATTCCACTCTCGATTCAACAATGTCTATCTTGATATCTGGTGATTTTTCCGGGTATTCTTCCGCGTTTATCCATTTTGTAGAACAATATTTCGCCAACGCTCCAGTTGGCTTCCGCAGGTCCACTGAATTGTCGATGCAGAAAGTTGTCCATCTTATATACACCCCGTTTGCCGCCTTTTTTGTGGAGGTGTGCCCTGATTGGTCAGGATCTTTGAAGACCCTTTTCCACGCACTAGCGAGATTGTAGCCGTCTTCACGGTTGAAGTTCTTTGTTGTTTTGGCGATTTCATTTGCCTCCCTGATTATTCTCGGGTAGTAGCGGCCTCCTTTGTTCAAAAGACAGGCGTTGTCAAAGTCAATGTTGTGTATTGGTCCACTCGATTGGTGTTCCGCCACCGCTGACTGGGTGAAATGTCTATTTTTTACTGCCCTTCTGTGCTCTTGGACTCGGCATTGCAGAGCTCGTGATGTTTGGCCGATGTAGGACTCACCGCAGCTGCATTTAATCTGATATACTTCTCCACAGATGCCTTTAGGGTTGTGGTCTTTCGCGTTGACGAGGATATTCGACATCTTCGTGACGCATTTGAATCTGGTCATGATGTTGTGTTTCTGGAGGACTCTCGCGATCTTTTCCGTGGTACCGGCGACGTAAGGTAGGATAGCGTGTGCTCTCGCCTTTTCTGTAGTAGGGCTCTCTACATTGGTCCTTTTCGGGGCCATCCGCGACTGCTTACGTTCCATTTTGTGGAAAATCTTCAAGATGCTTTCTCGCCGGAAGCCCTTCATCTGGAAAGTTTCCATTAAATGTCGTTTTTCTTTTTCGATGGAGGCAGCGTCGGAGAGGGAGCATGCTCGGTGGAATTATATCTATGTCTATCATCTTAACTGCGTGAGAGTAAGCTATATAATTTTTTAAAATTCTTTATTTTGGAAAGAGGACCTATTAACATGCAAAATCTCTCAACTTGTTAGGAAAATAAGGGTTTGGATCTCTTAGGTCACATTTAAAAAAATGTTATCACTATCTATAGAAAGAGTACAGTAATTCAATTTCTGATGATATCTAATCGATTTCTTTCAAAAAAATTAGTGCATGTTATAATTTAGGCCTCCTTGTGTATTTTTTCCATCGATACCGTCCCACGTTAGGTCATAATACTTATGTTAATTTTAAGGTCCTTAGGTTAATGTAGTGGAATTGCTCCATCAACATTTTATGATGAACAACCGAATGATTTGCCTTTTCCACATTTGTACAACAATTTAATGACGATCATTTTTATGCACTAAATTATTATTAAATAAATGATGGAAAATGGGAGAAAAATTTCGTCTTTTAAGAATATAAATTCTATATTAACTGCCAATATCTTCTTATAGGTACCACTTCGTCAATTATTTACAATTCGTAACTCAGAGATGAAACTTGAAATGGAGAGCTATTCACATCACTCAACGCCCTAAAATATTTCATGAAGCATGGACTTCGCACCAGGTTGATGGGTTTATTAATGCCAACGTTTTGGCGGCTTACGATGCTACCTTCTTCATGACACAAAACGACATTTTTAAAACTCGTAAATTCAGTTTTCGAATCTTTGCTGCTGTATTGTACCTACGAGTTTTCAAAATGTCGTATTTTGCCTTATAGACGGTGGTAGACTTGGCTGCAGATACGTTGGCAGTTGTAAACCAGTTGAGATATGTGAAGCCTAAGGAAACTAAACAAATAGAAACCATTAAGAAAGTAGATATCGATGTAAAATTACAATTTGATTAAAACTTTAATTTTCACATCCATCACTTTCAAGAAATCAAACTGATTCAATGCAAGACTCCCGTTGGCATTATAGCCTATGAAGAAGATTGAGTGTTTCCAGACATAAATTTGTGAAACCAAATGATAAAATTCTCCATCAAAATAGATTTTACACTCCTTCATCCGAAATGAATGAATAAATCACGATATTAGGTCAATAGAAATAAACCGACGAGGAGTTAACGGCATTTTTCAAAATAATAACAATCATTTATTTGAATTTATTCAAGGACACAAAATATCAAAGTCATAACTTATTGCACTATTATAATTCATTTTCGGGAATACGTCTGCGTGCTTATTATTTAACTCAACGTTTCGTTCCACTTACTGGGAACGTCGTCAGGAGAATGAAAATATAAACACCTATCATACCGTTGGAAAAACTGGTCCATTGTTGTCAAGGTATTTAAAAAAGTAAATAAAAATAAAATAAAAGCCAACTTCTTTAAAACATCTAATATAAAAAAGGAAGATGAAAGGTGGAATATTGTAATTAAATTTTCGAAAGGAATTACTTTTGTTATTTGGCCACACGGGAAAGAGGCTCTTGAATATTTCCATGAACACCTGAATAATATTCATGATAACATCAAGTTCACCAAAGAAATCGAAGAAGATGGCTCCTTACCGTTTCTTGATGTTCTAGTAAGGAAAAGGCAAGACGGAAGCTTGGGACATTCGGTCTTTAGGAAGAAGACCCACACAGATAGGTACTTAAACGCGGCATCACACCATCACCCGCGTCAGAAGTCCTGCGTTATCAAGACCTTAAGACATAGAGCCCTTGCCGTTTCTGATGAAGATAGCGTAGAAAGTGAAATGGAACATCTTATTTCTATTTTAAAAGGAAACGGATATGCTAATTCATTCATTAGGAGAGCTTTAAGGGAAGTCAAGGCCCCGATGGAGAAAACAAAACCAAGTGCTTTTGCAGTTCTGCCTTACATATCAGGAACAACGGACCGGATTGCTCGCATCCTTGGAAAAGCCAACGTTGAAACCAGGTTTGGCACGTTGAGGAAGATCAGAGACCTACTTCCATCCGTCATTGATGCTGTTCCCCCATTACAAATGGAAGGCATATATGAGATTCCGTGTTCATGTGGGTCTAGTTACATCGGACAGACCAAACGTAAGATAGTGACAAGGCTGAAAGAGCATGAAAGGGCGCTGAAGGCAAGGCAATGGGAAACTTCAGCTGTCGCCGATCATTTTATGTCGGGGCCAGGACACAAGATCCTCCTGGATGAGGCCAAAGCCATTGCAAGAAAATCTGCATATTATCCACGGCTTATTAGAGAGGCGATAGAAATTTCAAAACGACCAATGAATTTTAACAGGGATGATGGATATAATTTAAGCCATGTGTGGAAGAGATACATTTCGAAAATTTAATTACAATATTCCACCTTTCATCTTCCTTTTTTATATTAGATGTTTTAAAGAAGTTGGCTTTTATTTTATTTTTATTTACTTTTTTAAATACCTTGACAACAATGGACCAGTTTTTCCAACGGTATGATAGGTGTTTATATTTTCATTCTCCTGACGACGTTCCCAGTAAGTGGAACGAAACGTTGAGTTAAATAATAAGCACGCAGACGTATTCCCGAAAATGAATTATAATAGTGCATCTAATCGCTGCGAAAACCTTAAAACTAAAGTCATAACTTATTAATTAGAGATTGATTTTTATTTTAGTAGGTATCCCACACAATATGTATACATTAACTTGCCTGCCTCACTGCAAGTTAATGCTACTCACTCACGTAAAATCCATAGAGTGCACTTGATGACGTGAGAAGAATGAGATGAGCCCATTAGAGAAGACGATTGGGCGATGAGATTGCCGTTCAGTGAAACGAGAACTTGCGATGAAGAAGCAGCTGGTAAGGGAAGAACAGGGGACACTATGAGCGGCTGTGAGATTGAATGGAAGAGAGAGGGAGGGCTGTGTATTGCAAAATGAGAGTGGATTGATGAGTGGATGGAAGAACACAATCCAACCCCTCCACCTTTTCCTTATCACTGCAAATGAGACCACTCCTAAGGAGCGCTTGTCTTGGGCGATGCTAATGGCGGGCGGATATGAGCCCCAGTTAGAAGAGGAGTATATATATGAGATGGCAAAATGGCTTGATGGAATGGCATCCAGAAAGGACGGAGGAGGAGAATATAGGGTTAAATAATGGGAGTAGGGAGGGAGTTAAAACGATTTGATGCCTGAGTGATAGCGGTGAATCTCATGGCAACGTTAAGGGGAGATAGGCGGAGGGGTAGCATGTTAGCGGAACGGTAAGGATATCAAGATTCAGGGATTGGTGGGGTTTTGAACGGGGTTTATTGTTCGCAAAATCCCGACCGCCTTCACCTTTTTTTCTCAAGAGGGAGGAGGATTGGGGAAGTATTCTTTTTACACTGAAATAATTGCTCCATTAATGCGATTGCGGGGGACGATAGGGTTCCCTTTTAATAGCGTCGGCGGAGTACCTACGAAAAGCGTGTATGCGGCGGAAGAAATGGGAGGAATGTTTTACGAGCAGCGAGATACCAGCCGCAACTGCTCCACCCTTGAGACGTTTCCCGTATCTTTTAGGCAAGATTAATACGGGTACGGTGCAAGGGAATCTGTGCGGAGAGCACGTAATTTACAAAAAGGCCGCCTTGGGGGAGGTTCGGCTGGAATGGCGACACAGAATAGAATTGCATTTAAAAAAAGATTTAATGAATGAATGGACTAATTTCATACTTGTTCAATGGAGTAAGTGAAAACAAAATCGCATTTCGTCTTGTACGCATGAGACCAAGTTTTGAAATGGCAAAAACTCACATATTTTAATGGCAAGTACACAGAATAGATTAGTTTGATCCTTGATTCAAATGCTTAATTCCCATATTGGACTTTAAAATCCCAGATTGAAATAATGTAATCCTGTAGTAATATAGTTTAATCCTACGTCACCGGAGTGGTTAATTTCGGATTTGGAGTTTGTTTACGTTTGTTTGAGGAGAGGAAACCACGCCCCTGGAGTTTCCTACACCCACCCCTTTACCCACATCTCAGACCGTCGAGTTTTGGGAAATTAATTTGTTTTTTTGAAATTAATAACTGTGTGAATATATAATATCTGTCTTCCATTAAAATGAAGAACATGTTGACGTGCCACGTCGAAAACTAGGCCGTAATCAATTAATTTATGTGATATTACAATTATTTGTTTTTCATTTGTTTACTTCGAAATGGTCGCCAAGAGGCGTGGCCGTTTGGCAGGGGTTGTTTCTTTTAATACTTGTGATTCCAAGGACTAGGTGGCTAATATGAAAATATGGGAAAATAATTCGGCTTACGAAACGTTTAAAGTTGTAGGGATCGAGATAAATCAAACATTTTTACCGATTATGCGGATATTTTCTAATGATCAGTCCGATTTCATTTTAGAAGGATTGAAAGGTGGTCTAAGAGATGGGATTTTGAATCCCGTGTGCTGTTGCATTTTCAAACGAGTTGTTCAATGAGTCGTTCATTGCTCGAGTGAATGACGATGGCAGGATGGAAATGAGCCATTTCCGCGGAAGTGAGTAAAGTGATCAGAGACTCGCGCCTCGGACGGTCACTTATTGAACTGTCCAATCAATCCTCGTATTTCGCTCAATCTTTGACGTCATCAGGTTTTGAGCCCAAACTAGGAAATGCAGAATAACCCCCAGACCGGAAACCGAGAGATCCGAGTTCGGATTCTGCTCGATTTTTATGAAATTTTGCAGAAAATTTCAATTTTGGGGTGAATAAATCCATTCTTTTTCATTTATGAAAATATTATGCAACTTACCATCAGGAGGCGCGGTATCACGTTCAAGTAGATCAACCAATTAATCAATGTTATGGCAGCGGTTTACATAAAAATACTTTTGAATTCCCATTAGGGACGGTTGGATAATTGCAGTCCAGTAGATTCAAATGCATCGGCGGGGTGAATTTAACGGCAAAGAGTTCAATGGGAACGCGATAAAGTACCTAGTTGGAATAAATGTGATTATCGTGGACCGTCAGCGTTAGGTACCAATTTCAAGAACAGTATTCCTCTCGTTTGGGAAACGGTAATATTTCCCATGTCGACGAAAATAATTCGGTAACTGCGCATAATAATAACCCATTTTTCTCCGCGGGCGTATCGACATCGCAGCCCCATTGGTTTGGCAACCTCGCCTAATGCGCGGCAATAATTCACGATGCACGATGAAAATCGCGCGAAATTTCCAAATTAGCCCCAAAACGCCGGCGACTGCGAAAACGAAACGACTTTCGGACGCGGGGCCAAAATAATAATAATAACAACAACGGCCGTGCGGCCGCGAAGTTCGCGCGTGCGCACAACGGGCCGAAAGAGAGAGAGGCGTCGTTTTAATACGATTTCCAGTCTCGTTTCCATAACTGGTCCCTAATGCCGACCCCACCGCTTGACCTCTCCCGGCGCCGCCCGAAAGGCGCGCGCTCATTTGTTCGTACGGGAAAGCGCAGTGCATATGCGATACATAATGGCCGAGACTGGCGCAATAATGACGATAATGAATTAAATATAATGCGACCGAGTCAACGTACTGCTACAGGCTCTCGGAATTCGCATTAGGCCGGCCAAATGGACCGAGCCGGTCCCATTACTCACACACACTCTCTATCCTTCCCTAGTCCAGAACCCATTCGAAATGGAATCTCAGAGTTTGCTCGAAATATAACTTCTCATTTTTATGGATTTTCTTTGAAAACTTCTTCGACAATCCCATCATACTATGCGTATATCGGGTAAAGTGCCATTTCCGCACGATTAAAATACCACTAACTACGTGTCGATAGCAAATTTAAACGGCTTCGTGATACTGCAAATGGCTTTTTTATTCAACGCGCCACTTTGCGGAGGAATGTACGAAAGAATGCCTTTGCATGCCAGGCAAAGACGGCATTACGGAATCTATGCAGACGCTAATTCGCACGACCTCCGCACTACTTTTTATTTAATGTTTCGCAGAATCGATCTCTTTTTACAGAATGTGGGTCATTAAGGATTTGGTCGGAGAAAGAGGAATTAGAGTATGAAAATAAAGAGGATTGCCATTAGCTGTTTAGCTGGCAGCAATGCGATTTCAGTGTGCATTTTCTAGTTTTCTCGTTGCATCGTGCTTCAAATAATTAGCAAGCATTCGGCTTTGTATTCTTTGCTTGCAGGCTCCCATCAAATCCCTATCGTGCGAAGCGAATAAACAAATTTCGATCACATCAACTCTTTAATGACTGAATCCAATTCCAATTTTAATTTCCCCTCCTGGAATGTATCTACGTAGGAATGGCTATTGCTTGCATAGTACCTACTTACCCTACAAAACCAATACACACCAAAATTTGTTCCTCGCGGGAGTGTTTCCACGATTGGATTGCGGTGACGATTACCTTGATGAAATATTTATGAGAGTTACTATATGCATTTTTCCAAGACTGTTTCAAATGAATATACTTAAGTCTTTATCGACCCCTTCCCAATATTCCTGATCTAACAAATGCACTAGTTGGTACAGGTTTTCATAATACGTGAAATACCTCTGCCACGAATGTAAAAATATTCTCTCCTATAAGTATGAGATTCACCGCCTAATGATATGCGACTCTCTCAATAAAAGACTATTGTCCTCTGTACCAATTTTGCAGATATATCCACCCTTATTTCACTTTTTTCTGCTGCATGCAGTTACTTGCTTCTCCTCTGAAAGCACACTTCACATCCCATTTTCTCGGGGTCCAAGTTCATAAAATCGGAAACCACATCTTTACTAAGGTCTTGACATTCTTAGATACGCTACCAATTGTTGATAATTACTCCTTACAATAATAAATACCTCCCGCTATACTCGATATTTTATTATCTGCCTCATCGCTTATAACTCATACTATGATCTTCAAATTTTCACTGTTTATGGAGTAGACCCTGTTCGAAATGTACAATTTGTTTATATTTAAGGAACAGGGAAATGTTGAGCATTAAAGACTAATTGCGTGAGTTTAAAAAGAGTATACGTGAGCAAAAAGGCAAAATACGATTGGTTGAGAGGGGGTGATGCAGCAGCATTTCGAAGAATGAGGATAGACGCGCGAAATGAATTTCGACCCGATACGAAAGAAACAGTAAGGGAAATGGGGTTGGCAGCTGTAATTAACTTATTTACTTGTGCCTGCTAGTTCATGTAGTTCAAAGAAATATTCATCAGAGACATTTTCGGGATGTAGCATGCATGATTACCAATGCTATTACATTAGCGAATGCACCCACACGATTTCAAAGTCCCTGGTCCTTTTACTGCTTTTCCGCCACTAATGGTGATATCCAAAGATTCCCTCGGATTAGATGGGTGGATGGATGGCGTACTTAGAAAGTAAAAAGTCAAGCGAAGTCAAGCGCCATGCCTCCATTGATATATAAAAAAGAACAGGTGAAACAAATTCCAATGTTATGTAAATATCTTCTCAATTTTCCCAGATAAATAACAGCGTGAGCATTTTGATGCCTTTTCTTTAGTGAATCCAACTACTTTTTAAATAACACTTTTTAATACAGTAAAACAATGGTGGTAAGACGGAGATTTGCCTTTAACTTCTGTTGAGCTTGGAGGTCTAATGTTTGTAATTAACAAAGGAACACGAGAAATAATGCTGACTTATTTTGGGTAAAATTTCAAAATAAAATATTTATTTCGAAATCAAATTTTATTAACTAGAAAACAGGATATAACCGTTGACGAAATACTTTTCCTGCCTAAAGAAATGTCTTCCCCGAATAAAATTAAATATACCTATGTTTTTGTCTCCTGTTAGCTCAATCAGTGTTGTAACACTGTGGCAATTTAAAATCCCGCTGAAAATTGAATATAGCATATTTCTCCATCAAAAGAGGTATATTTGGAGCACCTAACCGCAATTATGATTTTCCTTCGTCCAAGGCATACAAAATGAAATTGATTGCTATCTGTCTCTTGGAGCAATTAATGCAAGCCCGTTGAGCCGAATTGAAAATTAGCTTCGAATGATTTCGCACACACAGAAGATAACTGAGCTTCATGGCAAATATCACGCATAAGCAGATGAGTTGAATACATTCAATAGGGGTGATCAGGGTCACATGCTGCGAGCAATGTGGGCGTAATGAGCACATGTTTCAGTGTCCGTGGCCATCTCCAGATCCTTACTGTTTACCCTCTAAAATATGTAACTTTATCTAATATCTTATATATTTCTATAGGAGAAACAATAAGGAACGGGAGAACAGTGAATGGAAAACTTAGAAAACTTATGTATCTTTGACGCCACTTCGCGACTTCGGCATTGAAGTAACGGTCACTACGCTAATTCGATTGTGTTTTGTTTTTTTACGATTACGTGGCGCGAAAAAAATTCAAATACTGTTGGAAGCACGGTCGTGTATAAATTGTGGTTTCAAGGAATTGGAGTCGCTTTTTCAGCTTGGCAAGTTCTTATTTTCGATTCCAATTCTTGGTATAGAACCGGGGAATCAAATCGACACTACACTATATATAACCGTAAATTAAAATAACCCATAACAAATACCATTGTGAATCAATACGTTCTAGATATCTAGCAAATGAGAACTTGAAAATAGTAGGAAGCATTTACATATTGAGTGATTTGTGCATTACTTGAAATTTAACTCGACCGGTGCAACGAAATGGCATCATCATAAAGAAACTATTTTATGTGTCCACTTTTAAATATCCAAAGAAAGAGTGCGTGTCAAATGAAGATGGTAGTGTGCAATTTAGGGGTTAAAGTTTTGAAAAAGTGCCTGTGAGATAAGGCACCTTCTAAAATAAATTGGACGAAGAGGTTAGATTCTCCCACCTCTAGAAAAATGATAGTACCTATAATATTTTATGAAAATAAATCTTAACTTCTATGACCTTACAGCTAATGTAGATAATATTAATATTTTACCTATCTTCAAGGATAAAATTAAGCAAATATTAGAAAAAGTAGTCAAAAAATAGACATCACTAATAGGCAATGATTAAAATCACTGACAGGTGACTCTTGTAATGCAATGCGCTTTTAATACTTTTACCCTTGTAATGCGCTAATTGTAAAAACTTTGAATAAAATCAAAAAAGCATCTCCAAAAAGTTCTCAAAGACGAAAATGCGAAAACAACGCCATCCAACGTCATAGAGCTAGCCAATGATGATGTAGTTGACCAAATTTTCCAGTTATTAAGGTTAAAGAACATTGTTTTAAATAAGGTCATGTAAGGAAACATACTGTTTCATAAGTTAAATGGAGGTGCGATGAAAGAACTGGCATCATACCTTTTAGTTTTTTTAAATATGTTTTATTTAGCTAAATTTATTGTAGCAATTACACTTAGCAACCGTAAACAAGAAGACAACATTAAGCAGCCCTGAGAATGAGCCCCAGGTCGGAGCTGAAACGTTGGCTGATATGAATAAATCAACCCGGTAGGAATCCCGAGAAGAGTTTACCCACATTACTCGCCGGAAAAGCATCAAATCATATTTCAAGCTCCAGTTTTTCCTACTCACAAAATAAGTTGAAAGCAGGAAAAAAATTAAGCAGAAACAAGTGACAAACTACAGATTAGACTAGAACGTACAATTCGATGGTCTTTCCTCCCTCAACTCGGTGTTTCTGCTAGACTCATTAAAGTCTCTTGTTGCTCGAAATTGTCATTAACGTAGCGTGTGCCTGTCCTCTGTATTCCATTTGCTTTGCGTACCCTATCTCAGGATGGGTACGTGGTACATTCACCAACTGGCTCGACCTGCGCTAAGTGGCATTACTCTTCCACTTTTCATGTGATGACCCCTTTGCTAATTCAAATAGATTCCAGTCACCCATCAGTGCAAATGTTTTGCACGTATTTTATCGCAGCCTGGCGATGTGCGAATCACTAAAAGTTATAATTCTACTGTTAAACAGATACTGTAATACTTCCTATCTTTACGCATCACAATGGGGTAATGTGTAATGTAAATTTTTTTACAATTTTTAATTACAGTATGTTTTCATTCATTGAATTTGGAAAATTCTTGGGTTTTCAACCAATCAATTATGCGGGGAAAAACATTGATAGCACTAAAATGACAGGGTGAATCTATGGTAAAAATGTGAAACATTTAAGTTTTGTGTCACTACTAGTCGGATAATAACAAAATGACATTTATTGCGGATTTATTGACACCAAGACTCAATGACCCTATCAAAATACCGGGAGTCATTGCCGACAAATACAATAATGTAAGATGGTATTTTTCCCAATTTATATACATAAATTAAAGCCAATTTACAGCAAATAAGAGTTCTACATCCTATTTTCTCTGTTAGGTAGAGATGTTCCATAGGAAAATCAGATAGTTTTCGTGTACAATTGATCAAGTATTCAAATATACAACACTAGTTTTTTTCTTAAGTATTTGAACGTATTGAATCACAGTCTCAGGCATTATATACTACATTTGTGAAGACAGTTATGCCAAAAATCCATTAAGATAATATCCTTTCTCTCTTTTATTGTAATTTCAGAACTAAATTTAATTTATTTCAACATATCTGGATGAAGATATAAATTTTATGTGTGGGTTCAAATCTCTTCCCAGAAAAAATGTACTACTTTGTTTGATTCGTACCTGAAATATTCTATGATTCATTACGTACCAGTTACGAGTTGAAGGTTATTGTACGTTCAATTTATTTTGAGGCTGAAATAAAAATTTTAATTTTTTCCGAAAAAGTATAAATCATTATATACGGTGAAATAGTAGGCCTATTACCATTTCTATTTTGAGATGGGACATCTCAGCACCTAGATCGAAGCCCTTGTCTTTAGATTTCGAATAATACGCGAACTTGCGCGGAAGTCGTATTGATGGCTACCCAAAGGGTTTTGGTTGGAAGTCATGCTAATACTCCGCGATGGGTCATAAAGTCTCATATTTAGGAGAGATCTATCCATAATATGCGGACCAATTTTTATTTTTGCCACTAACCTCTCCCAAAACCACAAAAAGTAAGTGAGAAATGTGTCGGCCTAACTTTTCTTCCGATACTTGTTGTCATAGGAGGAAGACTTCGGGTTAGGTATCACGTGGCCTACTTTTCTTCCAACCCGAATTCGTATAACTGAGGAAGTTTCAACTTTTCAAGTGACCTACAATAACACAAACAAAACTGTTCCCGGATAAGAGCATTTATTGACTCTACATCATACGAAGTCGTCACGGAAAAATGATAGCCGTGTGACGGAAGTTCTGTAGGTTGCAAAAGGGTCTTGACGGAGTAGCAATGGTCTTCGGAAGGAAAAAGGAGCTTCTGTGAAACGGAGGAAGGAAGAAAAACATGATAGGTTTGGAAAATTGAAACAGTGGAAGGTGAATTCCGCGAATCGTAGAGAGAATGCAATCTCAAAGGTCAGGCAGAAATGACAGGAATATAGAGAACTATATACCAGAGCGACGAGTTTGGTTATCTAAATCAATACACTATTTAAAAAAAGTGGTAGTTATAAATAACTGGTTTATGATGACAGTGATAAAGATATTATTAATTTTTAAGAATAATCGCAGTCTTTACTGGCGTGGAATTCCCGAGACTCATGGAGCTGGAGAACCTGACCAGGTGGAATTCCCGGGTAACCTTCCAAGGTATTTATTTTAAATAATATTCCATTTTATTGATCGATATTTTAATCCCATACAATAAGTTTACAAAAGAAATAAGACGTATTGATAACCGGAAAAAACATGAAAATTAAAGAATAGAAAATTTCCGTATAAATTCAATATTCTACACTTCTTCAGAAAAAGTGCAAGAATCTTATTTTATACCATTGAGTAGCATGACGTACACAGCCAATGCATATTTATTTACTGAAAATAAGATGCGTACAAGAAATTGGACCAGACTTAAATAAGCTCGTCCTTAGTCTCCGATTAGTTTCCGTTTTCTAATCGCCCATGCATACTTTTCTTTTCACCTTCAATAAATTTAACTCTGCTTAGCATATTATGCTTTCATTTTTCTTTGTTCGTGCCTGATATCCCACAATTCATCACCTTCATTGTACCGTGATGTCTCCTAATGTTCACCAATTACATTGCCCTGTCTTCTTCTTAACGAAGTCCCACCAATGAGTGAAGAAAGTATCATATACATGACAATTTTAAAATATCATCTCACATCTATGCTACATCAAATGGCGACGAAAAAACAGATATTTTAATTGCCTTAAAGCAGGAAAACCGTTTATTACGGGTGGAATATTAAACTTGTTTTGACAAAAAGCTAAGTATATACATGCATGAATCACGTTAACGTAGGGCATAATCACTTCCGGAGTGAAAAGAAAAATTTTGAAACTGAAGCAAAACTACATTAATCGACAGATAATGGCGGCTTTGTTGACTCAAAGTGATAGCAAAAGTTGCAGACATTAAATCATCCACTTTCTGCGTGACTTAATTTTCCTGTTTAATGATCAATTATGATAGACATTATGCATGATAGCAAGCCTTTTTCACACAAAAATTTGCTTTTAGTATTTATTTTTAATTGAGCGGTCACTATAAGACGACCTTATGGCCATAATAAGAATTATCTTTTTCGCCATCTCTTTTAAGAACTTTTTCATTACTCACTCTATCGAGTCATTTAATCCTCAAGGATATCGGTCGGAGATGAGGGGTGGAGAGTACTTCCGGGTCGAATGTACGGGCCATGTGCAGAGGGAGTGGGGAGGCGGGACTAAGGTGGTGGATTGGTGGGGGGATAGGAGCAAGGAGTAGGGGGTCAGAGGCCGAGAGTTCAGTGAGTAACGGGTAGGAAATATTGCGACGAAGGGGAGAGAGAGCTCAGTAGGAGGGGGATATGCGCTCCGTAATAAGGGTAGAGGAGAGTGGGGGGGAAGTTTGGTCAAGAGATACTGCCCCCAAAAGTCGAGCACGCGTGCGAAGGATATGGTGTTTGCAATTCTGTGTGCCTGAGGGAATGAACTCCCGCGGTAGTATATGTGTGTATATCCGTAGCATATACCTGCCCTCCCTCACGTCTCTATGGGCACATACCTAGGCGGCCCCCATTCTTGACCCCATGCCTACTTTTTCCACCCACCTTGCCGTGCGGTCAGACGGGGATTTCAAAGCCTCGCTCACTCCCCTAAAACCCTGACCCCTCCTCCTCCTCCGCTGCTGCCGCCGAAGCATTAGCAAATAATAAATATCTGGGAGGCGTTTGGCTTTGGAGAGATTCGCGGGAGAGGCCTTGCGGTCGAGATTAGGATGCAGCGAATGGGGTCGGGATGAAAAGGAGAAAAAGTAAATACCGGAAGCAATGCAGCCATTTTGTCGGACGAGCAGGGGGAAGCAACGCGATATTCTGCTGGCGAGTTCAATCCAAAAAGGATTCGCAATTAAGAGCAAATGTCTCCGGGGCGCAGACCATATCCCGGATTAACATACGTGGCGGCGTCGAGACGCCCCTACAATGCGAGTAGGCAGTGAATTAATAAGTGGGTTAGACACGCTAGCTGCCAGCTTTGAGTACATGGTATTTTCATCACTGGAGGGTCTGAAGCACTCGGTGAATGTTTTTAAAAATGCATCCGTAAAATACTAAAACTGATACCCGACCATAAACATTGATGATTTTATGCGCAAGCGTAGAAGATCAAAAGAAACGCTCAGTAATTATGCCCTTAAGGAATAATAAAACAATGATAAACATGGAGGGTACCTGCGGGTGGCAGAATAGCAATCTATTTCATGGGTTAGTAAACTGGAGGAAAACGGCCCCAGCAGAGATGATATTAGCATCGTACTAGGGCACATCTAAATTAAGTTCTTGTATTTGTAAAGCGTGAGCAAGAAAAAAGCTTCACACAGAGACTACATCTACTAGAGCGCTATGTGGAGATCACACGTGTACCTTGGGGAAAGGATTCATGTGTTTAAGCTGTGGGTGGGAAGAGAAATGAACTATTTAACATGAAAAAAATGAAAACAGGAAGGGGTATTTTTTTAATGTTTACTGCGGAAAACTCTGGAAGAGATTTCAGAAGGCAGAGGCACAAAATAGGTAACAAGGTATTCTATCATCATCTCAAGTTAACAATCCTAAGACTAGTTTGGTGTAGCTCTCCATTCCGCTCTCTTATCCGCTATCCTTTTCATAGTTATGTATTTCTTCTCTTTTCATCCTTTATAAGATGACCTATGGAACTCAATCGGGGCCGTCCCTTGACCATCTTGCCTTCCACTTGCTTTTCTAAGATTATTTTCATCGGACCTTCATGCCTCATAATGTGGTCGACTAAGTTGTTGTGCCCTCTCTGCCACTGTCAACGACAAAGTCTCGCTCCTATAGAATAATACCCTCCATATGTAGCAACTGATGAAATTTTTCCTTACTATATTTTTATTCTCAGCTGTCAGAAATTTTTCTTTATGGGGATAGCTCACTTCGCCTGCGCCATTCCTCTGATTATTTCTTTCTTGCTTCGTCCATCGTTGGTAATCGGCTTCCTAGGCAGGAAAACTCTTTCCCCTATTCAAGCTTTTGCTTTCCTAGTTTAATTTTTGCCCTACCTCCTCTTTTTTTCTGCATACTGGTACTTTATCCTTCTTTTTGTTGATTTGCAGCTGACATCTGATCGTTGCCTTTCCCATATGTGTTCAAAAGTGTTCTTCAAATCATTCTCTGTATCAGCTATGACTGCTTATTTCGTCAGCAAATATCAGCGCTTTCTGTGTACGTTGATACTGTAATTCTTTTCTTTGGTTTCATTGATGGCTTTCTTGGTGTAAAAATTAAAAATTAGGAGGGTAAGTGCACACCCTTGTCTCACTCCTACTCTTATTCTTAATAGGGTAGTTTCCTTCATCAAAGAAAACGAAAGGCATTGATTGCGATTCGTTACCCACCATTACTGTATTCATAATATAAAAATTATTTCGTTTTAGAAATACCGGTTTAGACGAATGGCTATGGTCCATTTTTATCCTCATTTGAAAAGGGCCAGATAGGCGCTCATGCGATGCCACTCCACGTGACGTCACAGGGACCTAGTTTCTACACGAGAGGATAGGAGTTATACATCGTCTGAGGTTACCAATGCATGCATGAGGCGCAGAGCTCAGGGAAAAATGTCTTAATAATCACTTATTAAAACTGCCTAAGGTCGGAAATTTCCTTCGTTTGTTGGGATATTACTAATCCTTATTTAAGCCAAGCGCTACCAGCCAGCAGGGTACTCAGCTACCCGCTAGCATCCTGCGTCGTATCAGCGCTCAACTCGCCTCAAGGTCACCTCACTTGCGGCAGCGGGAACCAGAATGACGTCACGCGGGCTTTTCCCTGCATTCATACTTACGCGTCGCGTTTTCGCGCGCTTGAAAATTTTCACTTTTCATTTAATCGCGAAAAATAGATATCGTCATTTAAAAATCTAAAAGCGTGAAATACGTACTCCAGGAGTAATAATCTTTCGATTTAGGGAATAAAAAAACAAAAGGAAACCACCCTATTCTGCACAGCTGGGTCCACATTTTATCACAGCTACTTGGTTTTTATACAAACTATGAAAAATTCTGCGATCATTGTAGCACACCGATACCTTTCAGAATTCTAAGCATTGAATTGCATTCCACGTCATCAAAGGCTCTCTCCAAGTCGACTCGGAGGACAGATTCTAGTCTATATAATTTAGGGAAAAGTTTTGGCATGAGAAAATAGTGTAGCATGAATCGATATGACGTATTTGACTGTTGTGAATGATCCAGCCGAAGACTCAAAACGAGCGCAAATTAGCAAAATAATAGGTTATCAATGTATCAATAATGCAGATATATTCATTTTAAGAATAGGAATACTTTGTTACGTAGCGACTCATGGCAGCATAAGTAATAGTGGAGAATCCATCAAAGTATAATGATGGAAAACGTCAGGTTAACCCTTAATTTGAAATTATTCAATTAAAAAAAGAATTATTCCCCGACACATTTTGCTATCCACGTCCTGTTATATCTATACTTTTATAAAAAATAAGAAATTAAGAAATAAAGAGTCTACTCACCTCTTTCTTCAGCACTACCGGAAATTTATCACTGTTATCCCATTTCTACCCCTGTAAATGAGGAAAACAAAAGGTTATCTAAATAAAAAAGCATCTCGCAAGACTAAAAAAATCACATTTTCTGAAGCTTAATTTTTATTATTTACAGTCAACAACTCCTCGTTTTTACTGAAATTACCTTAGCATGCAAACATAATGACGATTGTGTCATCAATGTGTTTTGAACGAAAGAATTGGATTTTGTGTGACCGTCATTGACTAGACACATTACTCTTTTTATGCAATTGCGATCAATCATGAGTTGGCAAAATCATAGCACATAAAATTATGGAATTGAAGAAATAAAATTGGATCACGGGAAAAACAGAAGAGTTTATACATTCTGAGCTGAAATTTGTTTCAATAATAATAATAATAGCAATGATTACGATAAAATATCTGGATCGCGATTGGCTGAAAATACACGCTAATAGACATGAGTTGGCAAAAATATAACACTAATAGTTATGAAACGGCAGAAATAAATTTGATGATAAGCAAAACAGTAGATTTAGAACATTCTCAGCTGAATTTTTTTCGATAATAATAATAATAAATATAACAATTATTGCGATAAAATAGCTGGATTACGATTGGCTGAAAATACACATTAACTACATAAATTTATCTTTCTTAGGTTAGAAAACACTATTTCTCAACCAAATGAGAGAAAAATTGCTGCCACCACCAATCGAAAGTTTATTTTGTATTTTAAATTTAGTAAAAGAAATTACAAACTTAGGCTCATCTCCTATTCCAATGCACGCTAAGATGTACAGATCACAATTTAGATGCGTTAACTTCATCATATAAACAAAAGGGTTTTTAATGGTGAATTCGAATTGGAATGAAGGCGAAAGTTTAGCGGTGTGGATATGCTACAATACTTTTTGAAACGTGGACTGCAATATTCTCAGCCACCGTTCACCGTTTGATGTCACTTAACCATAATCCGAGTTCCTGACTTTGCATCACAGGTGGAACAGGAAACCCCCGAAACGTTACATAAAAGAGTATCACTCGGACAAACAAGGGCTTTTGTCGCGACGTGTAAAATGAAAATAGAGAAAATTTTGTGTGCCGCACCGTTCTCATCGCTTTACTAAACACTGCACTGGGAACGAAATTACATCAAACGCAAATTAACATGACTCGTTTTTATAAAAGCGAAGGATTACTGAATAATTCCACCCTTTTTAGCTATTTGACGAGGTTAGTAGACGCCAAAAGCCAAATCCCTGGATAAATTATTCCGTTTGAGCCTCGGCAAATACAACAAGAATGGATGCTGGACGAAGCGACTACGCCTACACCTCCACTGCCGGACTGCAAGTTATTTTCTGCGCGCGAATGTAATTCGGAGTCGCGTTTTCGGCTGGATTTCATTCCATAGGGAACAGTATGGAGCATGTATGAAGGCTGGTACGAGGAGAGCAGTGGTGGGAGAAGATATAGAGGGAATAAAAAAATAGCCGACTGACATATAAATGGATAAAGAGAGGGGGAAGGTTAGGGGGTTAATAAGTGAGGATCTTTATGGTGAGTCCCTTAGAGACGGATATGTGTCCTTCATAACAGTTCCATGGCGCCGTATCTCCTCCGCGGCGAAGCACCCTTAATAATTCCCATGCCTCTTCATTTCGCTACCAACCTCCCATTCTATTTTCCCCTTCCCTCCCGCAAACCAGAATCGGGAGAGCTACTTAAAACAATTTACTGACTAAGGCTAAAGATAGCATACGTAAAAAAGAGCTAGTTTAACTTTATTCCGTCATGTAACGTTTTTTTATTTTTCCACTCCAAACTTCACAAATATTCTTATTACCCTTTAAAAACAAACTCGGGAGCAAAGACACATCCGCACGGCACAACTATTACAATCCAACTCTCTGTAATCTCCCTCCCGCGCCGTCAGCAACAATTCATCCATTCCTCTCTGCTGCTCATTATTGCCCGTTTCATTGTCCTCCTCCCATCAATCGTCACACCAACATCCAACTCAAAAAAACTCAAGAACTCAAATTCGTCTGAAGACGAATTCCTGAAAATAACGTCACTAATAGTATTCTGAAACCAGAGACGAGTCTCAGCAAAACAAAATTGCTTCGAATACCGAGAATTTCTTTTCCAGTGTTGGGAAATGTGCGTATCACTAGCAACAATCAAATTCGCAAAGACTTGTGTCACGTTGTCTCTAAAGACCGTTACTATGTCACCATCTAGTATGCTCATTAAACTTAATGGCCGAAATATGCAATTGGTCTTGTTTGCTGAAGGCCTGCTTCTGCATTCCAAGCACGAGTTCGGTAATGGAAAGAGCAACGGCTAACGGCGACGGTGATGGTGATCCCTACGTGTGCTGAAGTTAGGAAGAAATTCATCCGGACATTTATTTGAAGTATGCTCAATATCGATGTGAGGTATCGACGTTTAAAAAACCAGAAAAATTAAGGTTGGAAACTCTCGGTACGTGGTTTTCTTTTTAGAATGATGATGATAAAATTGATAGATCTTGAGATTAATGCTCAATTTCTAAGAGAAATAAAAGAGGAGTATTGTGAAAACATTTGGTAGAAAAAATGGAGACAATTTAATCGGCTTTACCATGAGACACAATTATGTAATGAAAATTATCATTAAGGGACAGTTGGAGGGAAGATCAGCGGAGGTAAACCATGGATGAGAGACATGGAGCAGGTAAAGAAGAATTTCAAGTACAAGAACTATGCAGGTGTTCAAAGATCAGCTGATGCGAGTGTTGATTGGAGCTGCGTCAAACTAAAGATAGGATTGATTGCTGTTGACTATAACGGCTTTTATAGCTACGACAGCTCAATTTGAGTTCTATACTATTTTCCGCTGAAAATTTCAAGGAATCGAATGATGTAACTATGTGGGCCCTAACAGGAGAAGACATCACGCTACTTCACCGCCAGCATATCCCCAGAACGCATTCCAAATCTATGATTAGCTGCCGCTGCACCCACACTGGAAACACACGAAATTAATGGATGAGGTGGTGAGATTAAAAAAAATTCACGCTTTTAATATCACGCACCACCACCACCCGTGCTCTCAAAGAGAGGTGACAGCACGCACGTACCCACAAACAAAAAAATAACACGGCACGCATCCCCATTTCTCTCATTTTTTTATTCCGATATTTCCGACCATACTTTTTTTCTCTCCTCTCTCAAAAAGCCATTTTCACCACTGCGCGTGGAGGGGATTATCCTTCACGTGTGTCCACCCCCGACACACAGTCCTATTCCATAAAGAGGGCGGGGGTGACGTCGCGTCGGGCACGCAAGCGTGGCTTTTGGTGAATTGAATGATTAACCCGAAGGGCGCGAATGAGGAGCACGGATATATACGTGTCGGTGTGAAATACGGGGTGCCACGTGGGCGAGAGAGCCAAGGGAGGTGTCTGGATTCATTGGGGGCGGGGGGAGGGAGGGGGTGTGACACTTCTACCCCAAAATGCCCCCACTCTGTTTGATTGATTGCCCCGAGCCACGATAGGGGTGGAGAGAGAGAGGGTGTAGGGCGAGGGAGGTTTAGTTAGCCCCATCCATCGAGTTAGGAAGCCATGACAACTCGCGTGCATGAGTAGGAGTGGTACACCGTATAAAAGGATCGGCTAGCGACGAAATGACTAATTCCCATTGGGATTACTGCTGAAGCTGACTTCAGGACGAAGCGCTACTCCCACACAAAAAGTACAAAAGAGTGGAATTATTAATGCATACGTGTACTAATATCAACAGCTAAAAACACAGTTGTGGGGAAGTGTAATCCTACTGATATTGATGACCACATTGAATTGATGTCAACTTACTATTTCCCTGAAACAATGAAACTTAATCGGGTTAAAGTCAATGACACTGATCACTAATGGCGGGATTTATAAAAAAAATAGCAACTAATTTATCAATCCGTGATGAAGACGTAAGTCAGGTCAAAATGGGCTGACTTGTAATATACATTATGGGGAAAATTTCTACGCTATCTCTCAAGTTAGCACCATCTATCGAGTTAGGAAGCCATGACAACTCGCGTACATGAGTAGGAGTACCCCGTATTAAAAGATCAGCTGGCAACGAAATGATTAATTTCCATCCGGATCACTGCTGAAGCTGACTTCAGGACGAAGCACTACTCCTTAGGAAAAATTTCAAAGAGTACTTATAAATGCATATAGTGAACAGAATCATTTATTTAACTAATTACTCATATGGAACTATTCTACAGATTTACAGTGGGTACAGCTGTAACAAACACGAAATATAAACGTTAAAAATCAGTCAAAACAAAGAATACAGGGGAACATTTTCAAGCAACACAAATGCAAGACAAGTGGAATTGTAGGCAAAGAAAGAAGTTCAGAAGTGCAGAATGTAGGAGTTTATAAAACCTAAATATATGGCATCGGATGCATGTAGAAATATCATCCGCGAAAACGCAATGGTAGGCTAGTATAATACTAGAGTAATGGATGGCCATTGAATTAATGTCCACTCATCATTTCATATATATGTTTACTTTGTGACATATATTTTTCCCATGTTTTTTTTCCATCCCGAGGTTTCTCATTCTATGATTCACAGTTTGAGACAGCAAAACACGGGATAGAATCAGGCAATGAAAATGGAAAATATTAGTCGCTTAATGCTCTCCTTCCATCTGCAATAACCGAGCTTTCCAGCTTTTCGGGCTTTGGCTAGGATATTAAAAAAAATTGTCTTTACTCAAAGGCCGAGAGAGTGTGAAGGTTGCTTCACACACTCTTCGGCCTTCACGAATGTTTGGGATAAACAGTCGTAGTCGTACCCTGTCCAAATAAAAATCCCCCAAAACATATTCCACCTTCTAGTAAGCCATCAGAAAAATTTTCCTGTCTTCGGCCTTGCCTTGTATAATGGCTCAGTGTGCCTTGAGACCCAAAAATCTTTACTGCTCCAATCTGAAATAAATCACCCACCTTGTGCTCCGACTTACCATTAATTTTCATGCTTATTTCATTAGATAACACGCCAATGACGGTGAAGCACTATTTGATAACGCAAATTATTCTCTAAGGGTAATCCATCGTTCATTTTTTCTAAGACCCCGTAAGTCCGTAACGTAACGTATACCCCCCATACATACGTTTGAGTATTAAATCATTTAATCAAGAGAACAAATGCATTGAAAACTTTATCAATTCACAAAACTTTCCTCGGTACACCCTCGACAGTTGTACCCGTGCTGTGTCACTATCAAGGGGACATAATTTATAGTAAGTGGCATTATAAAAGTACTCAATGCTGAACTGACGAATTACCTCTCCAGTGTCATTATTAACAAAAAATAATACAGAGTATGTGGAAATTGTCAATGTAATTGAAATTGACAAATTTGTCAATATTATTATTTAGCCGTGCGTAACTTCCACTATGTTTAATCAGAAACTACTGAAGACAAATAATTTACATATGAAATGAAACAGAGATAGTGTAACAAAAAAGTACTTCTAAAATTAAGCCTGATTATTTGAGGCGTGAATTGGTGAAATTGCTTCATGTCAAAAACAAAATTTGTAAATTTCACATATATTGTTTTAGTAACAACCAGTTTCGTCGCTCTGCGACATCGTCAGGTTAAAATGCAGGGAGAAAATGACCTGATATTCGTTAAGTCAGTTGGGGCAGAAGCTAATATTAGTGTTGCGCAACTAGTTTTTGATTTCCCAAACGAAACGGGAAACCAAAAACTTGTTGTAAAACAGGGATTTTTGTTTAATAACACAATTATATGTGTAACATGTTACACAAATTTGTAATTTTTTTGTAAAACACGTTATACGTAACTTGTTTACATAAAATGTTACTCAGTGTAAACGCACCTTAAAACCTACAGACTCCATGAATATAAGGCCATCCTCTCCCTATATCCTGTATTTGAACCTGGCGATATTGCAGAAGGATGAAACTTGGTGTTACTAAAATCATGTGTGAAATTTGGAAGTTTTTTATTCAACATTAATCCTCCGACATTAAACAGAGGGAGTGATTGCGAAGTCTACTTCAGTTATGCACAACATGTCTCAATTGCTCACTTTCTTTCCGAGACCACGATTTTCGGGGTCACTCGCCGTCTGCCTTTTCGACTCCACTTCCCCTTCCACTCGAGAAACATCCCGGATCATGAGCATAAAACGCGAATTAAGGTCAGCCACCACAACATTGGATGGCGTCCAACTAGCCTTCGCGGGGAAACCAGGATTATAAATCATATCCTTGAATGCTCGAGGCGATTAAAGTGTTTCCGAACGATTAAGAATAAAGGGAGTCGTCTCGAAACCTTTGCCAAATCTTTAAAGTGTGTCCCAGTACATGCACACAGCCCACTCCATCTGTAGACGGAAGCTAGTTTGGGGAAAAGATCTTATTACCCAAATAAGTCTGATTTCCGACGACGCAAGAGTGGTATATACACTCTCAAGCTAAAATATTTATAGACTCACGTACTTCTTGTTTGAAACGTGTAATGAAGTATGTTATTTACGGAGCAAAATTAAGATTTGAATGTAAAAGTGGCTTCAGATATTTTTTCTCCTGTATTTGTCGGATAATATTTAAATTATGATTTTTTTGATAGCATTGAAACGCATTGATAATGTGTCTCTGATTGATATTTATTAACAAATGCCCCTATAATACCCTCCTCTTAAAATTCCAATCCAAGCATATAGCCTTAACGTTACTTTAGACACAATGTAAGTTTATTATGGTATTTTCAATATCCCAAATGATGCATTCACCTACAAAGGGCATAGCTACCTCAGATAAATGCCATCAAACTACTGTCACGTTAATAAGACAGGGAGTGAACTCAAACTCAGGAAGTTCAGGTAAATAGATGAAACAAGCATTAGCCACAGATGGTAGCTGATAACGAGTTAATTAAAAAGGGAAAATTAGCATTTTACTGGAATACTTGGCTGTAATTCCATCATTTTATGCATAAAAACTCCTAAGGTAAAAGGAATATTTTTTATTACGAACTGTGAACTAAACTTACTATCAAATAAGTTGATGATTAGACAAATATGGGTTACAAACCAGCAATTGTTTAACTCTTGGATTAAATCAGCAAAGCCATTTCAGAGAGTTTATGACAGATTGAAGATTTTTTCAAACGCTGGATTACCAGAGAATAGCAAATATCGGATATCATAAAAAAATAGAACTACGCCAGTTGAACTTTTACAATATTGTAGTATTGATGATTAATAATATAGAGAAATGAAAGAGTATTTATAAGCGCTGAAACCTCATAACCATGGGGACGAGGCATACAATTCCAGCTTTCCTTTCGGTCTGTTTTTCCATACTCGATTGAAAGCCCTAGAGATTTTAGCCCATGAAGGGCGCAGAAAAATTAAAAAACGGAGTTCAAATGCAATGACTTAGTCCAAAAATACGCAATGACGCCGTTAAAGAATCTTTTTTTCGCGTTCCAAACTGAAAAACAAATTGGACGAAGGCGATCACGACTCGGATATTCTAAGCTCTCTCTCCAGCGGACGGGTGAGGAAATGGTAGAAAGGTTTTTACAGCCCGGACGAGAAAGATAATCTCACTGTTTTATTTGTACCCCGGTTACTACGCTCGCCAGATCCTATGTGCGCACTCCCCGGCCTCGATTTTTAAAGGTTTTCTTTGACATTTGCTCCCAAAATAAATAGAAAAAAACCGGTTGTTTCCTCGACTTTGTTTTGCTCCTTGAATGGCCCCGAAGGATTGCATGTGGCCCGACTGTAATTTTCCCTTGGCTCCCGCCCCTGAGATGTGGATTTTAATAAAAGCAGCTCGCGCCAAATAAAAAGCGGGAAAGAGAGGAGGTTTGGGGCATAGCAGCTAACTGCGCCTTTTCGTTGCAGATGTTTTTGGAGACAGTTGCAAAGGAAAAAGGGTATAAAAGGTTTCGTGTTTGCTCGGAAGATCCTGGATTAGGTCAAGAGGAACTTATGGAAGTGGTGCTTACTCGCCTTTGAGGAATCATTTAGTTCTCGGAAGTGTTGCATTCGACCAGATTATAACGTCAAAGTCAAATTCGCTTTAGATTTGGAGAAGGGATTCCTGAGTGGGGAGTTGGTGCCTATGATCAGTGCGAAATTTCACGCTCTTACATCCAGCATTCATCCACTAAAGGATGCTCATCAAGATGAGCTGTAGGACGGGGCTCGAGTAAATGTTAATGAGATGCGCCAGCAAAAACAAAATTGCCTTCAAATTATGACCTTACACTAACTATCCTCTCCAAGGCTCGACACATCCGTAAGACATTAAGGAGAGCCTCTATATTTAGAAGAAAAAGGTAAAAATATACTTACGTAAGAGAAACAGAGAGGCATTTCGAGCATAAATACGTATATATTAAGAGGTCGTTATTTCTCACCAGTAAAAATAGGTTTAACGGTCATCGTCTTCTGAGATAAAGAAAACTATAAAACTACTCTAAGAATTCAAATTGGGTTAAGTTTTTTATAAAAGGTGTTTCCTTGATCTCTAAAATATATGTCAATTTATTTTAAACAACCCAAAAACCAAAGTAAAATTTTCACTTTTACTTCACATCAGAGATATTTCATTAACAGAATTATAGCATAGAGAAATTATAATATTGGCAGTGGTCCTAAAAGCAATAATTATATTATAAAAGCAACAATATAAGAACGCAACACTTGATCAAATCTCGATACCGGGCTTAAACATTAATTTTCTGAAATTATTGAAGGTATACTTACTCCATAGAGAAATGAGCTCTAGTTATGTATTCAAATCGTGTTCGTTGTTCAGCATATTTAATCCTGCGTTTCTCAGGCGACTGTATTCTCACTGAGCGCTATTTAATTACGCATTATTTTATATTTTAACGTTAATCAAGAAATTTAAGCAGAGAAGGAGACAAATACGCGGCACAAGGAAGAATTGGTAATGCAAAAATACGGCAGCGCGTATGAATAAATACCTGCTATTTAGCAAGTAAGTAAGAAATGGTAAATATATCCCACATTGTTTTATTTTATACAAATATCATCAATAATAAGAAAAAATATGGAATGACATGGGTTTTACATTGTATCTCCAAGATAATCATCATGCTTGTCCTCATCCTCAGCTAATGCTCGAAGAAACCGAATTAGGGTCAAAACAGATTTGCTGGATAACGTAGGAATTTAAATGAACCAAGGTATAATATTGTTTTATTTCACAAACTTTTTTTCAATACCATTTACTTGAAGATAATAAATTTTGCAGGAAATGGATGAATAGTAGAGGTGATATTTGATGACTGGTGAGTGGACTTTCCAGTACATTAGCCCTACTTGAATCCAAGCTGCAAGAAAACAGCAAAATTGCAATCCCATCAATATATGCGGATAGGAAACGATGTAAAATACTTTGTGTAAATCAGCTCCAGGTAAAATTAGCGCTTAACCCTTTCTAACCCAGAGCTGTTACTGGGAGAAATCAAATTTCAAGATTTCTCCACGTTTCTGGGTTTCACCGCGTGGATTTTCTTTGTGACGACAGTTTCTCCGGCGCGCCGGTTGGAATACCGGAGAAACTGTCGTCACAAAGTAAATCCACGCGGTGAAACCCAGAAACATGGAGACATCATCTAGACAACGCCGCGGAAAACTACGCATCAAATTTCAAGATTTTTCATTTTGAAGACTTGAAATTTTTACGCTTAATGATAATTATCCTGGCAGCTAAATATTTCGTCATTAAAATTTACACTACAAAATAATATTTACTTTAGATATATCCTAAATAGAGCTGAAAGTTTAAAAATTTTGATGTTGCTTGGGTTATAAAGGGTTAAAGGGATCTAATACCCGATATATTTCAGAATTTACGAGAACCTAACGAGTCATTATCTCGAAGGGCAATCATCCAATTATATAAGGTATTTTAAATTTTTACCAGATGAACCCTAATACTCGATAAAACCCCACAGAGAGAAAAGAAGTGTCTGATTGGTGGGGACCTTTCCGACCCCCATTAGCATCCCACCACCATTCCACCAATGGGATGAGAGGAGGAAATCGCCGCTTTTAGCGCAAGTGGAAAATATGCAGTCTCCTTATTTTTCAAAGGGCCGGTCGCTGAAAAAATTCACCTCACGCACCTCCCTCGAATGGTTAACCCAATCGCTTAATGGCTCCCAAGTCCCCCTCATCCCCATCATCGTCCAACCTTCCCCTCCCACGCGGAACAAGCCGTCGTCTTGGAGACGGAGACATTCCCTCTTCCCCTATCGCGAAATTTTGGGTGCAGTATGTTAGTCACGAGCGCAGAATTTGGAATATTTTTTAATTCAAATTTTATTTTCGCACACAGCGCACCCTTCATCGCCATCTTTATCGTCAAACCAGTCCCCTAGACCCCTTCACTCACCAACCCCCATCCAATCTTGCCCCTGAAGCCATCCAGACCTTCTGGATGGCTTCAGGGGACACTTCGTGAGCCCTAACTGTTCAGCCCCAACGAAAAATCAGCATTATTCTACGCCGTAAACTTCTCCAAACCGTCTTCCACCAATCCGAAAAATAAAGTTCTTCAAAATGTTCGCTGGAGTGATTCAATGCCTACGTGTAGGCTTTCGCATGAAGCATGATCTATTTTCTGGGGGTTTCTATTTCCTATTTAATTTAGCAATCACTCACCGAATAGTACTACGCACGTTTAATTCAGACTGTACCTACCTTAGGAGACTTTCCTTGCAAATAATCCTGTGTATTCTTCTTAGCGTTAAGTTATTGATCAGCACGAGAATATGGAAGTATTCCGTAAATTAAGGTGTCTTCACGTGAAACAATTTGCTTTAAAAAGTCAGAATAAAAAATCAAATACTGAAAACCGTTTGAAACGAGGGCCATTCAATAAGTCTTTAGGAAAAAGTAGAATGAAAATTATTTTGGATCAAATTTTTCATATCTTTCATTGTTGTCTCTTTTCAGCTCTAAAAAAAATTTTATTGGCATTTTTCTAAACATTTTAAGCCATCCAAAAAGAAGAATTTTTGGATCTCCTCAAAATAGCCATTATTATAGACGATGACCTTAGACGTAAACCTTTGTCCGCCAAACCATTTCTTCAAGTTGTGAAATGAGAAAGAGTCACTGGGTGTCAAATCAAATGAACACGGTGAATTTTGTAGCAATTGAAACTTTGATCCGTAATTTTGTCCAACATAACTGCATAGGTGAGCAACCGTGCATTGACTTGTTGAAGGAGGAACTTTTTCTCTTTCAAATGAGGACGCTTTTCTTGATTTCGACCATCAACCGGTGTAATGACGATGCATTATACTCTCCTATTATCGCTTTTCTCTTTTCTTAGTAATTGATGCAGATTATTCCAAAATGTCGTTGCCATGATCTGGCATGACAGTTTTTGTCTATGCAGGGTAGTGATGAATTCATATTTCATCAACAGTTACGTATTGACGTGGACAATCCTCAGGGTTGCAGCGGAAAAGCACCAAAACAGTCTCGGAGTTGACCACACAATTTCATTTATTCTCCAATGTAAGAAAACGTGGCAGCCATATTTCCGAAACTATTTTCACACCCAATTTTTCGTGGGAAATTAAAGCGATTGTGTTTTGCGATATGCCTGTGGCCTCAAATACACCGCGCACTTTGATTTGTCTATCTTATATATTATTTCTACTGTATAGATACATTTTTCTCCACTTATACGCAACCAAACTCTACAAATGAGGTACCGAAATGCACAGAATTTATCAGAGAACATACGACGGCATATCTTACTTCCTAAATATTGCTATTGTTCCCAAAAATTGGTTTTCAAATAATTAAAAAAAATACAAAAGAAAACAAAAACAAAAAACAAAAAAAACGAAAACCGGTAAATTTTCCTGACGTTAACGGCGCACAAACTGATACATTTGTTCATTTGCAACAATATCTCGCATTCTTTAAATAACTTTTATCAAAATGTGGCTGATTCCACATTCAAGTCTCCTGTTGATACGTAAGTATGAGTCATCATGTGCGTTTAACAGAGGATAGTATAATTACTTCCAATGTTGTCTATAAAGAGGTCCTCTGACCTCAATTTGTACATGAACATTCCAATTAAATTTGTGCATAAGATCCTGCCTTTTTTTCTACATTTTAAAATTAGAAATGCTCCTATCCCTCTGGGGACCTGCATTGAAAAGAGTGGGCGCAGCACGCTCGTTACTTAAAACCATATAGTGGATTTCGTCAATCATTTCGGTGGTAGACACTTCCAAAAGGCATCCGGGACAATGTTCATTTTTAAGGATGTGCAGCCACTCTTTAATTCTTTAACCCAATTGTATATTGTTGCAAACACAAGAGCAGATATGATATGAACTTCATAAGTTCAGCTTTCATTTCTTCAGAAGTTAATCTTTTTAAAAGGAAGTGTTTGATCTACGCATGAAATTCACTTTTATCCATTTCTGTAAAAAAATTACATATTTTTAATGACAATCGGCAACGACAATGGAACTACGGAATGGATACAGCTGAACTAGTGAAGACTGCTGCTTTCTGAGAAAATTTAATTCTTTATAAAAAGAGTGAAATCTTTCGGATATTCTAAGGACTTATAAAACGACCCTCGTATTATGAACTTATCTTATTTGTTTATGACAAAAACACGGCTTCATTGACTACCTGCAAATGTTTGCCACTATGTGGGATGTTGGGCTGGACAGTTGGGAGTGATTTTCCCGGCAGAAGGCAAGGCAGGCGGGCGTGGAAGAGAGCACTCGTGCGACCAAATCATTCGACAATCCTGTTTGCTTCGTCACCTTCTTCTCCTCTCTCCACTCCCTTCCTTTCTCTTCTCCAGGTCTCTCCACCTTCCCTGATTCCCAAGTCCTCTTTCGCCTATACTCCAACCCCCTCCCGGAGTAGACGTCCTTCCCGCCTCTCTGGGGCGATTTCCGCATCCGCGAGCTGATTCGATTAGCTCGAACCGTTCGACCCAATCACATTAATGTCGATCAAGGGCGAAGAGGAGATGGGGTGCAAACCGAGGATGGAGTTTATGTGCAAACCAAGGGAAGGCTAAACGAAGTCCCGGTGTCTGGAGAAAGTGTACACTCAGTCGCTGGCGAAGGTGTTTTAGCCAATGAGCCTGATGCTTCTCTCACCAATGAGAGAGGCTTAACAAGAGCAATCAAAAAACGTTGACCCGCTCACAATATCTTAGCTATCTAGAAAGATGTGCGAATTTCAAGGACTCTTGGATTTTTCTCTTCGAGAATTAAGTCCATGGACATCGAATTTGTTTTCACTCACCAAACAATATATAATTGCATTAATGTTGGAAGTACGTTAGCGTATTGCGCAGGGTACAATGATCGTTTATGTGTGCCTTTAAAATCATACAACGAAAATGAAATTAAAAGTAAAAAGTGTTGTTCCCAAATTACAATGATAAATGGACCAAAAAGCACTCTATCACTTTAACGTATAGTGTGGCTTCACCGCATTGAATAAAAAATAAAAAAATCTGATAAAGCTTTAGAAACAGTATTAGGAAATTTATAATAATTAATTTTTAACGCATAATAATTAATATTACCGTGTTCGAAACAAATGTTTCTACTTGGCCCGCGAAACAGGAGGTTGTTAAATAGAGCGACATAGTATCATGCAAAGATAAATTTATGTAATATATACATAAGTACACTATAGAAGTGCATTCCATTAAAATGAATCTGGAAGACTTATTTCATCCACTAAAAATAATATAAGGTAGCAAATTATAGTTTTTAATTTAAATAAAAGTAAACTATAGCCTAATGGTCTTTCAATGGGGAATCTTTTTTCTCCGCAATACTGTGGGCACAATACTAAAACAATTTGCTCCCTATGAAACTGTCTTTTTGCACTGATAAAAAACTCATGACTGTCGTGGGCAACATACATAAGTTTTACTTGTGGCAGAGCCTCAAACAAGCTGGTATTCAGCAAGGTTACAATAGATGGTCCTAGGACGAAAACGAGAAATAAAAGAAGTGCGGTTTGAAAATCGTCAGGCCTCACCTCGAATACGCGGCAAGCATATATGTTCTGACACAGAAAGCCTTAATGTGGCAACTAAAAACATCCTACGATAAGTGGCACGGTGAGTAAATATCCGCTACGATTAAGCAGAGAGTATCTAAAATGTTAAGCAAATTAGGTAGGTAGTCGCTGGAGACTCGGAGATTGAGAATGAGGCTTAGGTTTCTTGTGCAACTGAGAGTTGATAGATTTCAGAAAAAAACGAAAAGCACCATTTTACAACCGTAATGCATTTCCTAGTCAGCCATAAGCGATAAAATAAGAAAGATCCATAAGAGGGTAATGGAAATGAGAGGACAGGAATCTAATGCCATTCTATCTTCGAATAATGAATAACTTTAATGGGTCGAAGCTGTGGTCGAGTCAACTTAGCCACGAAATGCATAATTTTTTAGTGCCTACATATTCTGGTAAACGGCTGGTGCACTAATATCTCCCGCTACACGAGTATTGGGATGACTTGCAAGACAGTATGTACCAGTTTTTCACTTACTATTACAGAAAGCGTTATATAGTCATAAAATAAATTCGGCTGGGAGCCACTGTAGACTCAGAGCTAGCGCGATAGACTTAGATTACTTGAGAAATTGAGAATGCATGCATTTAAGAGTGACACGGACAACAGCATAACAGAACCGTACTATAATTCCCGGTTCGGCAGAAGTTATAAATCAGAGGGATATTTTGCCGAACGATCTGTGTGGGAATTTTCCCCCGAAAAATAAAGGGCTTTGATAAAAAGTAGACGAAACTTCGTAAGAGCATCCCCTTTTTTTGGAAACGCCTTGTGTCCTAACAGCCCCACTACACGCCTATTGAGGCGACCTACAGTGTAGTATGTAGATGTAGATGTTATTATGAAAGTCTAAAATCACCAAGATAAAATCGCCGCTTGTGTCAATATTATGTCAGAAAGCCCCTATAAATCTCCATTGTAGTCATCCACCTCTCGCAATCCCATGAACGAATGATGCGGAATAGGTTTGCAAAATATGGAGAAGAAATTTTTTATTTCAAGACCTTCCACGCTATGACTGCTGACATAGCTCTCACGTTATGACAAAATAGACTGCTTAAATAGAGCGAATGCCAAAGGGTGACGTATGATTGAAAGCTTTTGAGACTGGTGGAGATGAGATCTTCAGGGCTTAAAGAGATCTTGTCCGACGATCCATCATTCACTGGAGCCGAATCCCTTGACAAGACGACTGAGTCATCACCTATGGAGTAATGCATGCCTTGGAAAAACCGTAGTTTGGAAACTCGAGGAATGAAATTTGAGATGTTGCAGGAAACTATGCCGTGATCATGTGTCTCTCTCATGTTGACAAAATACGAAACTCGATTTTATGCATGTGAACCTTATTTTAAACGTCTTCAGTAAAATATACAAGTCACGGTCCACTCAAGATATTACCATAATTAAGAGTAACGAGGTATACTATACATAAATCGCGTAAAATAAACATAAAGTAGAATATCTTTCCATAAAAAGTAATCTGAGAGATTTACTTCAACTATTATAAATCACACAAAATAACAAATTATATTTTCTTCTGACAAAATCTAACACAGTTATACTGTACACTAATGACGTAAGAATGTCGATTTTTTTCAATTAAGTAATACGAAAATCCTTTCCCTTGGGCTACAACCTTGTCGCGGTGGAAAGGCTTGCGCGCTCCTATGACCCCTAGAGCTGCACTGGCGGGATTAATTCTAAATTATTCCCGGTAGGGCCACCCATGCCAGATAGGTCGAAGGGTAGGAGCCAGACGAAAGGTAGTCCACGTGATGGTGTCACGTGAAAAACACTGTTGGAATGGAAGTGGGAAACCTTACCAACTATCTCTTCCCTGAACACATGGAGTACAACCAAATGAGCCTCGGAATCTCATCGCCCGGGACCCGTCCGCAAAGGGCGGGTGTCGGGCACGGCAGCGAGGTCGGCAAGGTCCTCGGGGTCGTCAACATGCGAAATCCTTGCAGAGACTTATCATCACCATCATCAACAGCAACAATGAAGAAGGAAGAAAAGAAGACCAAGAAGATGGAGAAGAAGAAGTCGGCTTTAAATGTAGGGACGTGGAATGTGAGGACTATGATGAGGGCGGGGAAATTAGAAAATATCAAAAGGGAAATGGACAAAGGGAGGATAGACGTCTTAGGATTATGCGAGGTGAGGTGGAGGGATGGGGGGGACTATTGGAGTGATGGGTATAGGGTTATATATAGTGGAGGGGAAGAAAGCCAGCGAGGGGTAGCTTTAGTATTGAACGGGAAGATGGGTAAGCGTGTGGTAGGTATAGACCAGGTAAGCGATAGGATTCTGGTGGTAGAAATTGAGGCGCGGCCCACCAACCTTGTGGTGGTCCAGGTTTACATGCCCACTAGCAATCATAGGGAGGAAGAAGTAGACGAAGTGTATGACCAGCTCGAGGAAATAATTAGAGACACACCGGGTAAGAAAAATCTGGTAGTGATGGGGGACTGGAACGCCTCAGTCGGGGAAGGGAGGGATGGAAACGAAATAGGAGATTTTGGTCTAGGAATACGGAACGACAGGGGAGAGAAAGCAGCAGAATTTTGTAGGAGAAACAAATTATTCATCACAAACACGTGGTTCAATCATCATAAAGGGCGAAGGTACACGTGGAAAAGTCCAGGGGATGCGGGGAGATATCAAATAGACTACATTATGGTAAGACAGAGGTTTTAGGAACAGTGTGAAAAACTCGCGCAGCTTCCCTGCAGCGGATGCGGATTCGGACCACAATCTAGTGCTCATGAAATGCAACGTAAGATTCAAAAGACTTATGAAAGTTAGGAAGGCGAAGAAATGGAACGTAGAAGCCCTGAAGGGAAGTATGAGGAGAGAATATCAGGAGCTAGTGGACATTAGTATACGGGAGATTGAAAGTACCAAGACGGTAGAGGAAAGATGGGATAATATAAAAACGGGAATAGTCAAAGCGGCGGAGAAGTCAATTGGTTACGTTGACAGTAGAAGGATAAAGAAGCCGTGGATAACGGAGGCAATGGTAAATGAAATGGAGGAGAGGAGGAAGTGGAAGAACGTGGACACAGAACAGGGCAAAAGAATGTATAGGGAATTGAATAATCGATTACGACGTGAAACTAAGAGGGCAAGGGAGGCTTGGTGGAAAAGACAGTGCGAGGAAATGGAAAAGTTCCAGAAGGATGGAGAAGTAGGCGCGTTGTACGCCAAAATTAAGTCGCTATCGGGCGGCAAAAGAGGACAAGCCATGTCTAAAATTAAGGCTAAAGATGGGAGGATGCTAACCGAGCGAGAAGAGGTACAGGGTAGGTGGAAGGAATACGTGGAGGACCTGTATGACGGAACGAACAGACCAGAGAGATTGACTCTAGAGGAGGAAAGTGCAGTGGAGGAGGATAATCTTGGGCCGGAGATATTAGATTCAGAAATAGAGAGAGCACTCCGTGATATGAAGGCTAGGAAAGCAGTAGGCGTGGACAACATCCCGTGTGAGCTTCTGAAGAATCTAGGGAAGGAAGGTAAGAAAAGGTTTTTCGAACTAGTGCGCAAGATCTATGAGGAGGGATGTTGGCCGGAGGATTTCGTGAAGACGGTTTTAATTCCGCTTCCGAAAAAGAAGAAAGCTGTGGAATGCGGAGATTATAGGACTATCAGCCTAATATCCCATGCGGCTAAAGTAGTGCTGAGGATATTGAACAGACGAATGGAGGCGAGGGCAAACGAGTATTTGGGCGAAGATCAGTTTGGTTTCAGAAAAGGGAAGTCAACTCGTGATGCAATAGCAATAATGAGGGCCCTCGTGGAGAGGAACCTAGAATATGAGCAGGACGTATATGTGTGTTTCGTGGATTTTGAAAAAGCGTTTGATAGGGTGAACTGGGTAAAGTTAATGGATATTCTCAAGAGAATAGGTGTAGACTGGAGGGATAGACGACTGATTTGTAATCTGTATATGGCCCAGACTGCGCAAGTGAGGATAGCGGACGGAGAATCTGGGTGGGCAAGCATTGGCCGAGGTGTGAGGCAAGGCTGTCCTCTATCGCCACTGCTCTTTAACGTGTATGCTGAAGAGATGGTAAGGGAAGCGTGGGATGAGTTAGAAGCTGGGATAAAAGTGGGAGGAATGATGTTCAAATCAGTGAGATTCGCGGATGACCAGGCGTTGATCAGTCAGTCAGCAAGGGGGCTTCAGGCCCTAGTGGATGCGTTATACGAACGTTGCGAGGAGTTTGGGATGAGGATTAATCACAAGAAAACTAAGGTAATGCGGTTTTGTAAAGCATCACGAGCGAGGAATGTGAGACTCAAGATAAAGGTGGGTGGTGAAAAACTTGAGCAGGTTGAGCAATTCAACTATTTAGGCAGTACGTTAGAGGAAAACGGATACAGTAGTAAGGACATCAGGAAGAGAATAGCATTAGCGAAGGAGGCGTTCATGAGCAGGAAGGAGCTTCTGAGAGGATCGTTGTGTAAGAGTTTAAAGAAAAGGTTAGTGTAGAGTTTGGTTTGGAGTGTAGCTCTCTACGGTGCGGAAACGTGGACTCTGAGGAAAGAAGACGAGAGAAGATTGGGGGCGTTCGAGATGTGGGTATGGAGAAGAATGGAGAGGGTGAAATGGACGGAGAGGAAAAGGAACGACGAAGTGCTGGATATGGTTGGCGAGGAGAGAAAGCTTTTAGATGAGATACGCAGGAGACAGAAGGTTTGGATGGAGTTAGTGCTTAGCGGTGAGGGGATGTTGAAAATGGTGTTGGAGGGTAGAATGTTGGGGAAACGAGGGAGGGGAAGGAAAAGAATAGGATTTTTAGATAGATTGAAAGAGAGTAGGCCTCACAGTGAATTAAAGAAGGCAGTGCTGGAAGGAAAGGGAGGCTCCCAGATCACCTCTTTAGTACTCCATGGAAACCTACCTTAATCGGTAGAATACTATAATAATAATACGAAAATACAACTATAATTATCTACACACAAACCTATTGTAGGCGAAGATAGATGTTTTCATTCACCTCATGAACTGGGATGGCCGATTGAGAGATTTCAAAATTAAAACTTCCTGGGCCTTAACAAAAAAGGGAAATCTTCATGTAAACCCTTTACCCTGTCATCAATACATAGAAAATCACCCAACTTTTATTTATTGAATCCGTAATAAGGCATACGTTTCTACGTATATGTTTAAAATATTTCAATCAAAGTTGGCTGGATAATAAATAGTTTCAGCACTTTCATAGATCATAAATCCTCTCATAACGTACGTTCACAAAGCCTTTGGCAAATTCTTACGAGTTTCTTCAACTCGAACAAGTTCTTCCATGTTATGTAAGCATAGGTAGAAATTAGTGGGAGGTTGCAATAAAAAATTGGCGCGATTGCGTATAAAGTAGCTACCTACTAGGAGAGTAAAATTCAATTTCTAGACCTATAATAACGTATTTAATTTTGTATAACCAGTAATGTCATGCGATAAAAATGACATGATTGAAAAAAATGCTAATGAATTGCATACATACCGAGAAACTTTAATATACCCAGGCCGACGACTGAAATATATAGACATTCATATCAATACTTGGGGCCAAAATTATGTAGTATGTTGCCAAAAAATGTGGCAAAGAAGGAGAAGAGATGGGGTTTTACATCCGCAGTTAAAAATGGCTTATGCAGTATGAAGAAGCAGAGTTTCTGCTAAGAAAGGTGATATAAAACGTTTTCAAATAAAGGTATATTTTATGTTATTCTTATGCGTTATGTAAACGAAATAAATGTATTTTTTATGTATTTTTGCACCAGTCATGTTCTAAACAGTGTATAATGGTAGCCCCAAAGCTATTCCACAAAGGAGTACCTGTATATTCCACAATTATTACAGAGTTTTTTTCGATTTAATGTACTTGAATATGTGTGGAATAAAATTATATACTTATGTTATTATTATAATACAGTCGATAGCGCCATCGGGGATACTTTTTCTCTCGGTTATGCTGTAACGTTGCATTGAATTCCAACTTCTTCACTGTAAACAATTTGTCCTCATAGGAGTTCATTCAAAAGTATCAACATGATCATTTAAAATAAGTTGTAGAAGGATAAATTGATTGATTCATGGAGACCATTATATGCCGCTGTATTAATAATCTATTGTATTTTCTAGTTTTCCAAAAGATCTCATTAATTATTAATTTACCTGTGAGTTAAAAATTGAAAAACACAGTACATTTATCATTTTTTTTTCTCCTTTTTCTTGACCTTATTTTAATATATAAAATGATGTTTCCTGGAGTTTAGGTCAATAAATTAAAAGTTAGCAGCCAACGTTTCGTTTTATTTTAAAAACATCTTCAGGGCTATGTTAGAAAAAAAAGTGAAACAATATAAAATGCAGAGAATTAGGCAATATACAATATATATGCATAAAAAAGGAGCAATCTATAAACTATATTGTTTATAAAAAAACCCGATTGCTCCTTTTTTATGTATATATATTGTATATTGCCTAATTCTCTGCATTTTATATTGTTTCACTTTTTTTTATAACAAAGCCCTGAAGATGTTTAAAAAATAAAACGAAACGTTGGCTGCTAACTTTTAATTTATTGACCTAAACTCCAGGAAACATCATTTTATATAGTACATTTATCTATTTAAAAAAGTTCATTATAGCACGTGTGTTAAAGGATAAAATACAAAGGATAATTTTCTGGTCCATCCGGAAGAGTCAAAATAACGGCTTAGAATTTACCACAACAAAGAGGAATATGAATTTTCCAGCTATAAATCCTAGTTGCACCAATTTCACACCAATGATTCCGCAAAGATTGAGTCTCCTGAAGATGATTTGTTAACTAAGTCTTCTCCATCGGTCAGCATGGGAGCAAGATGACTTGAATTTCAAAAGCAAAAAATTATTAATACTGACTGAGGAAGAAAAAAGTGAAAAGATGAACTAAACCATTTTCATTGCCGATTTGACAACTAAATTTTTAAGAACACCAGATTATTTTCGATGCGCTGAATACGACAGTAAATCGGATAATCACTCATGTATTACCATGAGTCGATGGTGAATTAGCAGAACGCACGAACTTGGTGGAAACGGCACTCTGGGATGGAAATTTCAACACAAGGAAAAATAAAATTCCCATGAAACGCAGTCCTCATTGGATGGCACCCCGGAAATCGCGGGCTAATTAATCGAAAACGTGTAAATTTCACGTCATTCACATCCGTACACATGGAGGGAAATATGAAGACGAATGTACAAAGCAAACAGATAGTAATTAACCGCCAAATACCTCGAGGATATTCTGGAATGTTTTCACTCCACGTGATTAGGAAAATGCGGATCGTTTTCAGTTGAAATTTGACCCAGCTGTTGAAAACAGAGGCATCCCGTAATGTCACGCGCTTTCACGCTTCATGAGGTGGACGCTTTGCAATTCAACACTTGCAGTCTTTTTTATTTCTATTTTTTACTCCCGAACGACATTTGGGTTTAAAATTTGAAGCCACCGTGAGTGTAGGTGATGGGAAAGCATTGGCGTCCCTAAGGGGGGTTGAAGAAGAGGATAGAGCCCCCTATAAATTCGTATTAAATGCAATAACAGCAATCCAACTTGTTTGAAATAGAGTAATTGAATGTTTAAATATTAATTTGGGTTCTAATTCACACAAATTGGTAATTTATTTATTTTGATAACGAATTATAAAAGGTTTCATTAATTAATAGACCAATTAATAAACTGTTTTTCGTGTAATATGACCCAGATTCATGTGATATGCAGCCTGAGATATGTCAACCAATGTCAAGTGTTAGTTACCCCACCGTAGGAAAGTATTAGTTTATGGTGCCAAAGATTTCCAGGGAAAAGAAATATTGGTCCGATGAGAAATCAGACGTTAATATTGGAGTCGAAGATGGTAAAATAGCTAAGGCAGCACTCAATCGGTCTAATAAAGAAAAATTACGCCTCGGGTAGCATAACGCTGAACCATTGTTTTACCTTGATATCAGACCTCAAAGAGTTGGTAAAAAATATCATGGTACCTATATTACCTCCCTAAACCTTAACACAGTGCAAGAATGGGATATATTTTCTCAATACAAACGATGCTTGAAATTGAAAATGTAAAAAAATGGGATCAATTAACGAATAAATAGTCTCTTTTCCGTTATTTGTCCATTGAATATCCTTTCAGACCCAGTTACATTCATAGGATTGAGAAAATTAAGTCGTTTGATAATGAACGAGGACAAAAAAATCCGACCGTCAATTTGAGTTGGTGAAGTTGAATTTATCCGAAAATAGTGCTCGATTGACTTGACAGCTACCTAAGGGGAGGAGAGAAGGTTTAAATCCGTCGAGAACTTGGTTAAGTATGGCTATTTCTTAATTGGCATTAGTATTTCCCAGTCTGCGGAAGTTTTCACTCCAGCCAATTCGTGGCTCAGCTTAATTACTCCCATCGGCGGATTAAACGGGGTTCAATTACAGATTCCTGCTTATCGCAAAATAAAGTCTCAGTGAACGTCAACCTCAAATCAAATTTCAGACGTTAGACGCTAAAATGCTAGGAATTTTATCCGATCAATAGTTCTTTTTCTCTACAAATTGCATCCGTATAGCTCGTCCATCTTTCTATTAGTGCCCAATTTGCCAGATGTCTAACCGTCGCTCGCCGGGAATTTGAAATATGTTAAAAATACTAAAGGGATCCATAATAGCTTCCCCAAACCTCTTCTACGGTTTCCTAACTTCCAGAGATTTAGTGGTATTCATATTAGTCGAAATTATGACCACCAAAATAATTTCTGTTAAGCTAGCTCAGCCTTTTCCTCATTAAGAAGAACACAGGCGTAAGTTTTTATTTCATCTCGAAAGACTATCAAAAACTTATCTCGCCTAAGTCGTTTTCGCTTCAAAAGGAAAGTGTACTTGCATCACACCACTATCACAGGAAGCAGCTAGCATTAACTTATTAATAACCCTGAAGAAATTCTATGAGATGGCTGAAGACTCCGCTCATTTTTCATTCAGAGCGATTAAAATATGTTACAAGGCGACTGAACTCTCCAAAAAATCTAAGCACACCGTGGAACATGAACAAATTTTGCTACTCAACGATCGTCACAATAATCTCGGATGGTATTACGAGAATTGCTGTTCCTTTCAGACACATCATGTCTCAGCTCATAACGAGCTAATGTTTTATGAAACTAAGCAGCTGCCACAAAGTTAAAACGAGATGGCAATATGTAGTGTAATAGGAAAAAAAATTAATAAGCAATAAATCACGAAATTCCTCCGACGAATTTGCTTCCTCACACTAAATCACCCGTGGCTTTTAACAGCCATTTAATTTTAAAACCACATAAAAAGTGTAAAACGGCCGGATAACATCGGAGGACGTAATCTATTACGCGGCCCTTGGAACCCTACCAACTTAGCCACCTTATGCCGACACCAAATTAGTCCAAACCTTTAAAACTCCTGCCACGGAACGTTAGAGATAGCGAGTCCTTTTTTTTCTTCCAATTTCCCCGCCGAGAAGAAACACATCCATCTCCGCCCATAGTCTCGAAAACAGCTCACCGCCTAGAAATAGAAGCGACAGATGGGAAGTGGAGAGGGGTGTGTGAGTAAGGCTAGGATGATCGTGGTATGGAGAAGACGGAATAAGGCTCAGCGTGGAGAACAGAAAGGACGCGAGGAGGAAAAAGGAGTTTGAGGAGATGGAGGGAAAGAAAAAAGGAAGGGTAAAATGTTATTTATACAGCCACGACGCCGGTAGTGGTGTGGAAGTCTTTTTACATCTGCGATCTCGGACGGACGGGAGCCGACGGGAGAGAAAGACAAGTAACAAATGGCAGGCGTGATTGTTTACACTCCGTCTATCCCGGCCCTAGAAGGATGAATGGGCCGCGCCTTGCGAAGAGGATCATGGGAGCTGTGGAAAGGGGACGGGGCTTTCCATTTTCTATGAGAGAGAGGCGCTTATGCCCCGTTTTCACTACCACCATCTTACGCTAGTTTGCGCAACCAAGGTAAAGTTTCGTGAAGGTAACCCAACAGCAATAGGGTAGTTTCCTTCATCAAAGAAAACGAAAGGCATTGATTGCGATTCGTTACCCACCATTAGTGTATTCATAATATACAATTTTTTTGGTTTTAGAAATCCCCGTTTAGACGAAAGGCAATGGTCAATTCTAACCCCATTTGAAAAAGGCCAGATTGGCGCCCATGCGATTCCACTCCACGTGACGTCACAGGGACCAAGTTTCTATAGGAGTGGATAGGAGTTTTACATCGTCTGAGGTTACCAATTCATGCATGAGGCACTGAGCTCCGGAAAACATGTCTTAATGATCACCTATAAAAACTGCCTATGGTTGGAGAGTTTCATTCGCTTGATAAGATATTAATAATCCTTATTTAAGCCAAGCGCTACCTGCTGGTAGGGTACTCTTCTACCTGCTAGCATCCTGCGTCGTATCAGCGCTCAAAGCCTCGCCCCAAGGTAACCTCACTTGCGGCAGCGGGAACCAGAACGACGTGACACGGAGTTTTCCCACCATTCATACTTAGCCGTCGCGTTTTCGCGCGCTTGAAAATTTTCACTTTTTACTAAATCGCGAAAAATAGGTATCGTCATTTAAAAATCTAAAAGCGTGAAATACGTACTCCAGGAGTAATCTTTCGATTGAGGCAATAAAAAAATAATAGGACACCACCCTATTATGCATACCAGAGCAATTTTCAGGATATTCTGCGCACGAGACCAGAATTGAGAGGTGAGGGAATTGAGAGGGAATTGAGGGGCAAGGGGTACAAGCAATTTTTTTTTAAACAGAGATTATTTAAAGAAAACAAACGAGGCCTACTAGATATTAAGTAGTCCATTTCATTTTCGATTCGATGTCATAGCAGAACAGAAATTCAATCGTTTACCTTTTCGACCAAGTTTTCGTGCATATCTTCTTCTAATTCTGCACCTAACTCTGCTTAAAAAAATCACTTGTACCCCTTGGATTTTCACACCCTCTATATTTAAATGGAGAAATCCAGAGCCATATGACTGCTGACAAGTCTCATTTTCTAACTGAAGGGAATTATGCAGGGTAAAGAAAAATTGTGCCATGTAATTTTTAGCCCTATAGCTGATCCCCGTACGAACAAAAATGAGCAATGATGTTTATGTCGGTTGCGCACTAGTCGGCAGAAAATTTGAGCCGAGCGCTCCCATTGGCCGCGAGTTTACCCTGTTGCCAGATACTCTGGACACCTCATGCATGCCTCTTAATGCTTCGACTTCTAGAGATCGCGATGTCTTCAAGTCATTTGGCAACAGGGAAAATTCACGGCCAATCTGAGCTCTTGGTTCAGAGTTTCTGTAGTTCATAAATAGTGCATTTTCGACAAAAGTCATTGATAATTTTGGTTCTGACTGACATCAGCTATCTTTAACGATTTGATCGTTGGATTATTCTTCCTCATAGAATGACCCTCCAAGATCGTTGGAACATTAATGGCTTGCCGGGTTTCGCATATAGTAGGGCCCTCTTTGCTTCTATAGCGTTGAGGTGTTTTTCCCCGTCCCCTCCTTTCCGTTCCCATCCTTTGCCAGAGGCGTCGTCGGGCTCCTATCGCGGCGGCTCCTCTTTCCTTGATCCTTCCCGTCCAACCCCCTCCCCCGGCGAATCAGCACGATTACTGGGTCCCGGCCCCGGTGCGTTGTATCCTCGCAGGGCTCCCCTGAGCCCTCATTCTCTCTGGCATCAGCTATCCAGGGTAAACATTAAGTGGCACAATTTTTCTCTACCCTATGTACAAGAGCGATTTTCACGATCTTCCTCGATCTTCCTTGCACGCGACCAGGATTGAAATGGAAAAATCCAGTCACATAACCACTAATGAGTCTCATTTTGTAACAGTATGGAACTATATGGAGAAGCCACCAATCTGTTCCGTTAAAGGTTGTTTTTCTTGCCACTTTGGGCACATTATCTTCAGTTTTTAAAATGACTTCTGCGCATTGACAAGATGACAGTGTTTTCACTGATGAATAATAGCATTTAAAAGTTATGGATTTCATGGATCACATTATCACAAATATGTATGAGTTTCGATTAACAGCCATAAACTATGATTACGTCTCCGAAAAATTCGAATCCCTCTGTGCGTCTGAGACAAAAGCGGGCACTTCCGTAAATCATTTTAAATGCGAGGCGGGTGACGACACATCTAGGGGGCGACAGGGAATCCTTTGCTCTAATACTTGTGTTCTCACTAAAAAAATATGAGTCATGCTCTTTCTGGAGCGATGGACAGGAAATAACAAATACTTAATTCAGAATAACACCGATACTTTAATGAATATATCTACTATCACGAAGGCTAATTTATGCCCCATGCAAGATAATGTAGCCATAATGACAATTCATTCGTTTTACCATTTAATATGGCTATTTTTTCTCAATATAAACTTAGAGATAAAATCTCGGTTGTGGGTGGTACCAACATGGGGGTGAGGTGAAGATGTTTTTTTTCCAAAAATGAGAGGGAGGGATAGTGAAGAGTTCTCGGGATCGCCACCGGGTCAGCAACTCCATAACTGACGACGCGACGTTTCGATGTCCAACTCGGTCATCGTCCTCAGGGCTGCGAGTGTCGAGTGAAAATTTTAACTTGCTTATATACAGTCACTTTGGTGGTCAGGTGACTGCTGATTGGCTATCGTCAGCGTCACGCTCTGATTGGGTGGCGTGATGGTTTTACCTAGCCTTTTGAATAGTCTTGAGCAAAGATCTCCGTTTTTGGTGGATCCGTTCACGGACTAATGCTAGGCTTGTCCGCCGCAGAATTCGTTGGACCGCTGGTGACTTCACCGATGACCGAACCTGGGTGAAGGTAGGGACCGTTTCTTCATCTCGACATCTCAGCAAAAAGGCAAGAGAGCTCAGAAGGCTGGCCTTAGGTCCTATCCTTCCGCTGGCCCTATCCTTCCGCAGCTGTTCAAAGGTCCGAATGCTGCAGTGTATCTCCTCCCCGTAGAGGTAGGGAGGGAGATAAAATACGAGCTAATATCTAAAGCCCAATCACAATTTACAGTAAAATTGAAATGTTGAACGAGCCAAATTCAGACGCACAAGATTCACTAGAGATGAATAGATAAATATATTATTCTTCAAGGGGGAGTTTTTTGGCTCTCTGATTAACCTACATCCCATTAGTGTTGATTAGGTTTCATCAGTTCGGCGTTGAATGATTTCAGGCTCTCATAGGCTAGAAAAAGACAAAGGCGGTCAAAGGGGTTGAGCGTTGTTTGATTAGGAGATATAAGACGGTTTTGAATAAGTGCGGTTAGTTGCACGCGACGTCGATTAAACCATATTTTGAATGGTTGGGGGTAGTTCGAAGATATAGTAGCACAATACCTGGAATGAAAACAATCAAACAAACTTCGGGTATCGATCGAAAGAATCAAATGATACCAATATTATTTCGTTTGACACTTGAGACGATTGGAGTCACCTAACTATTGGCTACTTAAAAACTGAAGTAAAATTTCATTTCTGTAGCAAAAAGAAGAGTATCATTGCTGAAATCCAATACTTAATGTTGTGTGGTTTTTAGTTGCTGTTGCTTAAGGATTCGTGAGAACAGAAATTGTGACCAATTACGTCCAAAATGAATAACATTGAGTAGGGGAGACCGGGGCACGTTGGCCCGATTTTTTTACATTTTTAAATATTTTTTATTTATGCATAGTTAACTTTATGAAATTATTGCTAAATTATAGAACAGTCTTTCTAAATCTGGATGGCAATAATTAAACGTGAAAATATGAGTTATAAATTTAAATAAATAAATAAATACTGGGCATATGACAGGTGGGCCAATCTGCCCCTACATCGGGGCAAGTTGGCCCAGCGGCTGGGGCACGTTGGCCCATGTATTTTTTGATAAGCTGATCTAGTATGATTTTAGGAAATCAAAATAAAACTAATAGCTATCAAGAAATATATTTCAATATATGTAACCATTTTACTAAAACAACGGGAAAGCTTTAAATTACTAGGATTTCTGGCGTGATAATACAAACCAATTGACTTTTGTGACTGTCCAGATACAATGGATCAGCACAATTATTGCTCTTGTGAAATAGTACGCGGATTTTATTGTTCACACATGTCTAATGAGCACAACGCTTGCAATTTGTGCACTAAATACATTGTGCTCCTGGCCGACCGTCGAAAAAGGCACACTTTAGGCACAGTGAATCTTCATCTTCCTATATCGGACGCGCGTATTTTATTTTTTTTTTTAGCTCTAGTTGACATGCGCTACATTGTGATACTATGTTACGTTCAAATAGATGTATGTCATCACCTCTGCGCTTATATTTTAGTAGCCTCTGTGAATTTAATTGAGTCTTTGTGTCTAATCAGTTCAGACACAACCCAACGCTCCCAAAGACTAATCGCAGACCCAGCGGAACCTCTGGAGTTGACTATTGATGCAAGCTTACCCTCAAATGTAACAGAAAATAATCCACGTAAGTGAGGAAAGGGTAATCCAGCTTTCGAGCTCAATTTAAATTGTAATCCAATTCTTCCTAATGAAGAGGTAATCAAATACGTAAGTCCACTCGACTTTTTTTCATTTTTCTCGGATGAACTGTTTAAGCACATTTGCATAAACGGTGACATATATGCTAGCCAGAAAAATGTAAACCTAGTTTTGGAGAAGGAGGAACGTACGACATGATAAAGTCAGGTAATATGACATGTAATGCTAATGTCATGCTATGGTAAATACCCTAATTAACGTATGTGTTGGTCCAAAAAGGTAACAAAACTTAACAAAAGGTACTTCCTCACACTCTTGTTGGCAAGCATGCATTGTAACCGATTTGAAACAATATTAAATCATTTACACCTGAATGACAGCTCAATTGATGATAGAAGTGACCGTCTATTCAAAATTAGGCCATTTTGACAAAGAAATGCATATTGGCCCGGGTGGCCAACGTGCCCCGTCGTCGCTGGGCCAACCTGCCCCATCGCCATGTTTACAATAAATTCTATTCGTTACAAAACTCACAGAGGCAATTTAGATTGTATACCGCACAAAATTTATCCTTAAACTATGAGCTTTAATTATAGTACTCAACTATTGGACCCAAATTGATCAAAACTTAAATAACACACATTTAACCTGGGAGTAGAATTTTACTGAGACTCGCGCAAATACAATTAATCGCTACAAATTGTCAAAAACTGCTCCTCCAGTCATAATGGTGTTGTGGAGAAAGGGAAAGTGTGCTACCAACCTTCTGATAGATTCCTAGCACTATTCAGTGTATATTGTATGAATTAACTCGACTGGGCCATCCTGCCCCTATGGCCAACGTGCCCCGGTCTCCCCCAATAAGTGGAATTATTTCGGAGAAAACATAAAACACAGTTTTTTGTGCACCTAAAAATATTTCTGGTTTACGTTTTTTTGTGTTATTTAATGCGTGTGTACAATTTATGCCTAATATGAAAAATATGAATATCGTAGTCACCATGCTATATTCTTCATGCGCTACATCCACTAAACGCATACTAAAATAAGTTTTCCTGGTTATAGACGTTTATATAATGATAAATTTTCTTAGATGTTGAGTATGCGACGTCAGGATCCCCCAAATAATATAAACTTCCATGAAATTTCAATTTGGCGTTACCCCTCTTAATTACACGCCTTCTCTCATAAACTTTTTTTTTATAATTCCCTTATTTTTATCAACAACACGTAGCAAACTTTTTTAAAGATGAAAATTATAATACATTATATATTATTAAAATAAAAAAAGTCTCGTACCTAACTCTGAAGAAGGTGGATGTATACCACCGAAAATTTAGTACTGTGAGTGTTTTTATCTTTTTGTGTCCTGTGTTTCTGCCCAACCTGGGATATTTTTTGTTATTTACCTCGTCGAGGAACATGTCGAAGTATATATTATTAAAAATTGTACATGAATAAAATCAAAAACTCAAGTAACGCAATAAATCAAAAGATAAAGTTAAACAAAATTAATAAAAATGGAGTTGGACAAGGCATGACGTTACAGTATGTTACTATAGTCCCTTTCCCTAAATTCATTCCGCTCCATTGACCCTGCTATTAGGACTCGTCCTATAGTGAGTGATCCGCGGCCAGTGGCGCTTGTCTGCTTAGGACGCAGTGCCCGCAAAACGTGCCTGGGCCGTCTCCGGTCCTTTGTATTCCGTAATGAGTGGTGGGAAGGGTTTTGAGTCTTCGGAGGGCTGGTGCTGAGGATTGTGGCCTCTGAGGCATGTATAAAAGAATATTCGGCGGCTTTCGGGGAGCAGGAACGGAGAGAAAGTAACACGGGAGCGGTGCTTGGTTTTCGGGGGCGGCAGGCGGTGGTGAATATCAAATGCTGAGGGAGAGAAGTGGTTCGGTCCGAAGGGTTTTGCGCGGGCATCTGTGGGTGTTGGAGGAAATGGGGTTGGCGGAGGGTCCGAAAGGGTGGAGGGGATTGCCTGGAGGATTTATTCAGGGGTGGAGAGCGTGAGTGGTGATACAGTCTTTTGATGGGTGTTAGTATAATGGGCCGAGGCAAAAACCCGTCGTGCTCGCATCCCGGAGGAGGAAAGGGGTCGCCGGTCGCCGTACACCGCGCAGACCGCACGGAGCTCCCCTCATATATCCTCCAATATGGACGCGTTTGATGCGTGCGTGTCGGTCGCCGGGATTTACTCTTCACCCGGCCCTGAAAGCGCCCCCTGCTTCCACCGCGAGGGAGGGAGGAACAGGGGCGGCGAAGAGGTGAAAGGTTTTCGTGTGAGCCAAGGGGTTTTCGTTGAAGAGATGCAAGGAGGGAATTTGTGGCTTGGAGGCGGGAATAATGTCTTGTTTGCTCTAAGCAAGTTCTACAGTGGTTTGTGTATGTAGTTCGACTAGACCAGGGTTTCGATGGTGACGACAATGCACAGTGGGTCAGGTTGAAACGAAGCTGGCCAAAACAATAATTACTGTATATAATTTCCAGTCCTAGTGCAATTGCACGTTCCTTCTTTAGGGATTCTGGTGTCGCAGGTAAATGATTAGTTTCTTTTTGTAAAAGCGTATGAATACACCGCTACGAATTATGTTAAATTATCAAATATGCAAAAAAGCGTACTTTGGATAGTCTTGCCCTGAAGTTTAGATTGAAATTTTCAAAAGATAGGCACCTATCAATTTACTGCAATAAAATATTGCTTTCATATATAAATGCGGAAACTCATTCAAGTCAATTTCAACGTATAATGTGCAAACAAATTATAGTAGTCACGGAGTAGGTAAGCTTGAAAATGATCGCGAACTAATTGGGAAAATTTTGCGACGTGCGGCGAGTTTTTATCGCCATGAAGTGCTAATTAACTATTAAATAATAAATATTCTTCGTCAACTGAGTAAATTTAGGAAGGATCACGATCGTACTTTAAACAGACTCGACATAGGAGGCGTGTCAATAACTAGTTGCTATTGCCGGAGGATAAGCATCAGGTAGGTAATAACTAGTTTTTATCTGAAATTCATTTGCTTTTTCTATTTTCCCTTTGACATTCTGAAGTTAGGGCCTCAATCTTGGCCTCTGTTTTTGGTTAATGCAATTCGACCATCATGAAAGCTTTTTATTTTACATTTACATGTGTATTGCGATAGAGATTTAGATTTTTCCCGTATTTTACAGTTTTGAAACTTGTCACCTTTATTTCGAGCTGTTTGCGGCGAAAAATCAGCAGCATTAACCCTTCCCCAGAAAAGTTGATGACGTCACTAGCCAATTTCGAGCTATCAGGCTATCAGCTACTCCTCGACCTTGTGCACAGGTCTCATATGATTCATTGCTGTTTACACTCCCGTTCTCCTCGATGGAAGGTCGGTAATTTCGCGGCCGATGTCTGTATGCCAGCCGTCAGTCATTCGCCACCCTAGTCGGTCGACGGTGACCGTAAAAAGTAGGGATGGCCGGATCGGATACCTCAGATAACCCTTCATCGGATACATCGGATCCAAAGTCGCGGAAGACATCGGATCTGGATCCGAAATTTTAAATAATAGCTTCAGTGAATGCAACGCCCAATAAGGGTGGAAAGAGTTCCGATTCTATCTTGGAATGCGCTGTCGCATGCGATTCTTGTCCTCCTCATGAACCGTTTTGCCTGAAAGCTCTCGCTTACGTAGGAGAATTTCTGCCGTGGAAAATAAAAAAGGCAAAATACGACTGGCACATAGTGTGACTCTTCCCAAGAGATGAACAATCATCGGGTGAATCTCAGCGTCAGGAATTTGAAAATGCATTTGGGTCCGAAAATATCCGATCCGAAAGATCCGGCTTCGAAAGTCAAAGATCCGATTCGAATCCTGGATCCGTCCATCCCTAGTAAAAATATTTCGTTAAATCCGGATACCGCGAGTGAAAGGGTGCTTAACTGGTGGGATAGTGTTTGAAAATTTTCATATGTTTTGATGCATTTGAAGATCTCAAGCTAGTCACCACGGGGAGGTGTGAATGGAGCTGAGCTGAATGTTCCACGCTCTAGGAGGAGCAAAATCGTTCATTGTGGCACACCATGTCACTTCTTTGCGGGGACATTTCCGGCATGGTATGGTATTTGGAGGAGCCAACCGATATGAGGGAGAGAAACCCAGCGTCGGCATTCGCCTGCTCTTAACCCTTTATGACTCAATGTTGCTTCTAAGCAGCATCAAAAATGTTTAAACTTTCAGCTCTATTTGGGAGATATCTGAACTACCTTCTATTTTTTAGTATAAATTTTAATAATAAAACGTTATTGTACTTTTCCACACGATTTAATTAATACGACCGGTTTCGTCGCAGAGGCGACATCATCAGGTTCAGAAACCGTTATAATTAAATCGTGTGGAAAAGTACAATAACGTTTTATTATTAAGAATGGATTTTCACAAAGTAAAGCCAGAAACAATCAAGTTTATAAATTTTAATGACGAAATATTAAACTGCCACGATAATTATCATTGAGTGTAAAATGTTCAAGTTTTCAAATTGAAAAATCTTCAAATTTGATTTCTCCCAGAATCAGCTTTGGGTTAGAAAGGGTAAACGGAAGGCGACAAGGGGACGATTGCTTAACGGACCATCCGACGGTCGAAGTGTTGAGCTTGAAATGTCCTACTCACAACAGTCAAGCAGGGATCGGGCAGTCTCTGAAAATTCTCTGTCACCGCCGGGAGTTGAACCCGAGCCACAAGGGGGGGGGGGGGAAGCCAACACACTAGCCACCACACCAAACCCGATCCCCCGAGACGTTTCCTTGGCCATTTTATTTGCAATGTGCCCTTTTTTCCCCTTAATTACTTTCTCTTACCTCTCCTACACATTTTATACCCTCTGTTCAGCTCAATAAAAGGCGTAAGTTTTCAAAAAGTCTATGCATTTCCCTAGGCAATTTTTTCCTACGAAGTGTTGAATAATACCTAACCAACCATCCTGTAGACCTCACCTTTTCACGTTCCCTACCCCCCCTTTTTGTTTTTTTGTTTTTTCCTTTTTGTTTTTTTTTTTGCTATTTTAGCATTTTATTTCTAAATTGCTCAATTGCTCACATGATGATGTCGAATGTTCGACGAAACATGGTCGTGCAGTAAATCATCTTGAGGAGGTTGACCAAGTTTTTTTTTCTGGTTGGTTCAAAATAAATTATATGTTTCACAAAAAAACGTGATATACCATTTAATTTCTTAACTCGGAATGCAATTACGCAATAATCTCTGTTAAAGTACTTCTCTGCTCTCAAGTGACTTTCGTTGGGCTAAAGGATGCAGCTCTCCAAAATACCGCATGCAGTAATCTAAAATTCCATATTTGAGCATATAAAGGTACAGGCACGCTGAGGGAGTGGGAATAAAACATTCATGCAAGCCGAGAAAGCAACCATCGCGCTCCTGTTAACCCTTCAAGGCGAAAGGGGATGACGAGATCAAGGAAACTGTGTGTGGTGCATGAGGAAGGAATAATGGAAAGGCGTTGGTTGGAGTGAGGCGAAGGAGATCACGAGGCAACGGCTTCTGGGTTCGGATCAAAGGCGGTTGAGGTGAAGACTGAGTTCGATGTTGCGGGGGGTGTAGAAAGGAGGAGCCTTAGGAAAAAGGTTTAAGGATACTTGGTCGTAAAACGAAGTATTACCTTCACCCAGCGTATTCTCCAATAAGACATAGTTCTTAATCTAACGATGAAACCTAAATTATGACCCCGCACCCGAACATTAATAAGAATAATACTAGGTATGGTATTATTATTAATTTATTCCTGGACCACCGAAACAGCACAATTAAGACTAAACGTATACGAATATCCATGCCCTAGATAGGGAAAAGTAACCGGCAATTTAAATTTTTAAGTTCGTATCTTTCGCGCTTCAATATCGACTTTATCTGCATTGATTTTGTTGAACGTCGAGTCGGCAGGTTGATTCGATCGCAATGTCGCAGTAACTTGGACGGAGTAACTTTGACGGCTGTACTCCGACGAAGCTCCTTGACGTTGGCCAAAATAAAAATCGAGCCTCGCACCGACATTTCAAATGAATCCGATATTTCAAACCTACTTTAGACTGCCATCAAAATTGTGGATCCCACAGTAACCAATCCTACACTGCTGGATACGGTAGCGTGGCAACATTCAGCGGCATCGGACGCGAAGCAGCGGCCGTGGGGTGCAAACTCTTTCGCGCTCCCAAATGTTGCTGGGTGACGGAGGACAGATATGAATTGTTGCGGCGAGGGTGGGAGGTGGAGGTGGGGGTTGGTGGTGGAAGGGGGTTGAAGCATGCAAATGAGGCGGTGTGAAGAGGAGGGTGTGTGACGGCGAAGATGAAGATAAAGAGGGGGAGAGATAGCAGAGGGAGGTGAACTGAAGCCTCGAAGAGAGGAACAGGGGTGAGGCTCGCATAAGGAGAATACGAGAAGATGGCAGATCTTCAGGCCACTTGTTTACCGCGGACCCCCTGCCAGCCGTAGAGATAGAACAGATATATTATTAGAATTTATTTTTTTCCGCGATCAATAAGGGTCTAAAACATCATCATAAGGACTTATAAATAGGTTACTTGAGGGGGTAAGAAACCAAGGCTTCAAGTAATTCTTATATAAACAGAGTTAGTTACAGAAATTAGGTAGAGAAGCAAACGAAATCAAATAGGTATTTAGTAGTGCATTTGATTTTACATTCAATGCCAGCACAATATATAAACACTCACTCGTATGCCTTGGCCACCATGTATTTGTATATTTCTTCTATCAGTTTTTGTATCAAACTCTATGAAAAAAATCAGCTGTACCTCTTAGCACCTCGCCCCCTCAATTGACTGATTGTGTAACTTACTAACTGATGTATTCCTTAATACATGCTACCTACTGAATTTTCCTAGTATTGTATTATAATGCAAGCTAACATGTTTTACATTTTCTACATTCATAGTCAGATTGTCTACAGAAGTAGATTATAGATTAATCGCATAGATTTGTAGCGTACATGTTTCGTTGTGCATGTTCGTGGAAGTATAAATAAATTAATCCTCTGGTGCATACTGGTGATGGTTCACCTCCTGCCAAACACCTCCACCTCTGCCAGCCACCTATTGGCCTATTGCGGTGGCTGGCAAGGTAATATTTTGATGCAGATACGTGATTTTTTCTCCCGGATATACTATACGCTCATAAATAATCATGTATATAGGTATAAATAAATGAATTCCACCCGACCACTTCTCAATGCCGACCCCCTTATCAAAAGCAAACAACAATCCCCTGCGATAAGTATAAATTAATGATTTTCCACCGTCGCGTCACGCTCCTCTTTTCCTTTGTTTTGTTCCGGCGGAACAGATTTTCAGAGCAGTGCGTCCATTAATGAAACCCATCACACGCCGGATTTCAATTTTTAAGCCGTAATTTATAGTCTTTGGGTGAGAGGTTTCCGGAAAAAAAAGAATAAAAAAAAAGTTAGAGATGGAGTCACCGTCGATGTTCGCCGAAAAACAACTCCGGTTGATTCCGAGAGTGGAGGTGCGGCGATGGGATTGGAGGAAGAGATAAGGAGAGGGCAGGGGTGGGGGAGGATGTTAGACTGTAGGGAGGGAGGATAGGATGACGATGGAGAGGAGAAGAAGAAGGTATGGATGCCAGAGCGACCGAGAAACATCGTCGCAGCGATGTTTCGATGTTTTCCACGGTACTGATTCCTTCAGAGCAGTGGCGGATCCAGGATAGGGACAAGGGGAGGGATAGGGGGCTCTTCTATCTTGTATATATTCGACAAATGAACAAAGCAACCATTACCATTCCAACAACATACAGACTGCCTCAACAAGCTACTCTTCTATGAGTCTTTCCTTCTTCTAGATATAAGTATTGATATATCCTTTAATCTTTGCCAATTGTCCACGAAAAAAAAGAAAGAAAAAAAAAAATATGATAAAAAACAAAACCGACTAAAAAATAAAAAAGGGCCATTCCAACACAAAAAAAATAAAAGAAGCAAACCAAAAGAACTAAAAAAAAATATATATACAAATAAAAAAGAAAAAAAAATATGAATAAAACAAATATTAAAAAATAAAAGAGCCCATTAAACAAATGTGGACGAAAATTTGATCTTCGTTTTTTTATTATTATTCAATCCTAAAAATTAAATGTGTATATATTTCTGTGTATTCTCTAATGTTTATTAAGTAAGTTTCTGCTAACACAAACAACACATTACCCTGACAACATATACAAATGCGCTAAAAAATTATTGAAATGTACACTGGCTGGTATGGGTAAACATGGCTTTACCGGAACGGCTATTTACGCGCCTTCGGCGCGCCACCTAATGACTGGAAACAAATCAACCATTGTATCTAGTGTAAATTGGATACTCCCGGGAGGGGTTCGCCACTGCGTCAGAGTAAAATCTTCTGAAATGACTTCCAGTATCACATTTTTGGCCAGGTATTGCGAATATTACCGAGATATATAAATGAATTAATCTTGATTTTTTTCCGCGGGTCAGAAAAATTAAGGCAGCCTACCACCACTTTTTTGACGGGCGCGCAAATATGAAAGAATTCATTGTATTCGCCGAAAGATTTCGCTATCATAAAAACAATTATCAAAGTTTTTTAGTCAGACTTACTCTAAGCTAGTGCCCGTGAGTAATAACTTTATTTGCGTGACAGCGGCCATTAAATGACCACACGCATAACCGTCTGTTCAAATCGGGGAAATTAAGAAAAACTATTTCTTAGATGATCGGCCTTGAGCGGCCGAATAGAGAAGTCTCCATTGTATTATTCACGGTGCATGAAGTCGAATTTTCATCCACCATTCGTGGAGCCTACATATGAAGGGTGAAAATTTCCGATACTTTCTTCACCTTACCTTATAAATTCACCTTAGGTATTTATGAACAAGATGATAGCGTAACAGCCGAAACTGGAGGTAATTTTTAAAATAAATTGTGGAAGCAACGATGTGTCTTTCATTTCTAATAGGGAGCCCTTCCTCCCCGTACAGGCCTCAAGTTTCAATTTAACCGATACTTTCAATGCATCGATCGCATAAAAACGAGTGGTTCGGTGCATCGATATTCACGAGTGATTCCAAGAAGGTGGGTGTGTGGGAAAAAAACAAGGATAGGCGAATGAGGAGGAGGAGATAGGAGACGCGAGGAGAAGAATGAGGAGGGATGGGGATGGAGATAAGAGATTGGCTTGGAGGAGAGTGGAGGGAGGGTGGAAGTAGATGGGTCGGCGGGTTTTGAGGGTTGGGATGCCGAAGAGATAAGCGAAAGGGAGGAGGGATGCTGGGGCGAAGATGAAGTAGAAATATTGGATGGAGCGCGAGAAATGAGGAGGTCGGGGTGGCAACAAGAAGAAGATCCACACACACACACACACACAGGCAGACGGAGCATAAAGGAGCAATTGAATTGCCAAAGGAGGAAGAGGAGAAGCACGCGGATCGTCTCAAACCACCAACCCATTCCACCCCACCCCACTCCGCGGTCCACGCCGACGTCTCCCGGCTTTCGCATTCATTCCAAACTCCTTCACACACACCCCCCAAAAACTGGCGCCTCAAGATGGACCCCCCCCCCCCCACCACAAGAACGGGAGATGGAGGGCTCTTTACTCTGCATATTGAGAGAGCGCTGGAGGGAAGGGGAGATGAAAACGTTGGGAGACAATGGGAGTTAGAAGAGGTGCTACGTGAGGAGGTCCTGCGAAGGAATCCGCGATGTGCAGCAGATTCCTCTCATGTTTTCCGAGGTTTTCACGGTGTTGCAATGGAGACCTGCAGTATACTAGTCTTGAGGCCGTTTTACACGGGGCATGTTATTGCGCAGGTTAGCACAGAAAAAAATTTGAAATTGCGAGAATGCGAGCTCGGAAATAGAGCTATTATTAAGGCCGTTTTACATGGGACACGGAATTGAGCAGGTTAGAACTGTATCCATTTCTAAAACGGAGTGGAATTGCGCGAATGCATGAACGAAATTAAGGCAGGGGCTTTTTTGCCAACTCACGCCCATGCATTCTCGCATGTGTTCCAGCAATTCACCGCTTTACACGACGCAACTTTGACTGCGCCTTCTTACATACGTCCGATTGTGCAAGTACGTGCTCCGTGTAAAACGACTTTTGGAGAGGACTATTTTGCCATCCCGCATCCACGCATTCTCGCATGCGTTCCAACAATTCACCGCTTTACACGACGCAATTTTGACTGCGCCGTTGTACATATGTCAGATGCGCAATCATATGCCCAATTTAAAACGGCCTTTAGAATTGTGTAACTATGAATGAAGGGGGAACCCCCATAGCATCTTGGCCCCTTCTATATGGGAGAGACACCGCTGAAGAACTGGCAATTACCTAGTATACTGCATGACTTCATTTCTCCCTTTCCTATGTTAATTTCTTAAGTCCCTCGATATTTGTCTTTCTTGTGCCCTGCCTCATCAGACGCAAGTAATTATATATCCCGATTACCATAAGGGGATATTTCGAACTATTCTTCTGTCAATTACATTTCTCACGTAATCTCTGTCTTATGATATGATCTATCCACCGGGTCCTTTTTTAGCATGAGATGCGTCACAGTTTCCTCCATAGCCTTCGGAAACCTCCTCGCTTCCCACCCTATCCGTCCATTTAATATTTAAAACCCGCCGCCAGCACTAGATATCGACGGAATCCTTTCTCTTTTCGATTGTTTTTCCAATGGTCTATTTTCTAATCCATACAAAAAACGCCTATAAAAACATTTTAAAAATACTTCTCCATTGGTTCTCATTTGATACTAGCTAACTTGATTACGTGTTAGGCATGGTATATAGACTATAGATTACCTGAAATCTTTGCTCCTAAGTACTTATTTTTGACCTCTGAAGTAACTGTAAGCCAGAAAGGGCAAGGCAGTAAATACTACAGCTTGCGTAACGCAAGGTAAAATTTAATGGTAATGAAGAATCTTATGCACTATGAGTTACGAATTCAGAGTAATAAACACGTTTGGAAAGTTTTTTTACATTATATTATTTATATTATGTATTTTATATATAGCTAACGATACAAAGACAGGTAATCATGAACTCGTTTGTCTCGTAATTTAGTCTTAAAGCCGGCTTACAAAATAAATTAACACGAACAAGGTGGTGCGGAAATTCATGAACAGGAGACTGGAAAAAATGTACCATGGAATCACTCGAAGAGATGTAGATGGGCATGAACAGAAAATAGAATCTGATCTTATATAAGTCATGTACTGGAACGTATTCCGTTCGGCTGCAACCGTTCACGAAAATATAAGCAGGAATACATATGAACTCTTACACGCCTCGAGTAGGTACCCAGGACTATAAATAAGCCTTGTCTTTGGGAAAGATCGGAATGGCACCACAATGTGGATATTGAAAGGAATTAGGGAAGGAAAAGAGTAGGCGTGAGCTTGTCATGATTAGGAGTGAAACTTTTCTTGTCACTGTGGACACGCACAACTTCTGAGACAATAGACTTAGTAGATATTGCATTGGGCTCATCTCCAAGGTTAAACTGGCCCCAAGCCATAATAGCGACAGAGTTTATCAAGTGTATTTCTATCCAAACATGTTTCCACATGGAGAGGTGCCATGGAATACAAGCTTAATTAGCTCAGGATCACTGTCAGAATAGATATTCCCGTTCAAAAGAATAGAAACTCGAAGAGCCTACGAAATATAATTCACCCTACATAACGTCATCCAAGGGAATTTCAACACTAGCTTAACTTCAATCAATTTTAATTATTCCGGGACTAGCCATGGTGATAACTTTTAACGGGAGTCACCCACAGTGCACAAAGTGTGCGAAAAATCTACAGCTGAGAAATCATTCCCTGGTCAAGAAAATCCGGCTCCTTGTCAAGGCGAATGACTTTTTCCTCTGTAGTTTTTCCGCATAACGTCAATAAATTTAACCGTAATTTTGTATTAAACAGGACATGCAACAGAAAATGGCTCATATTTAACTGATGTATGGTGTGGTGCTGATATCTCTGAATACATTTTTCAACGTCTTTCACGGAAGTAAGATCATTTTTAAAGGGTTTAATAACAAAGCACGCTCATGTTTTTGGCATAGTTGATTAATTGGAATAGTTTAAGAATCTGAAATGGACATTTGTCCAAAACAATAAACTTAATTTCTTCCATATGAGATTGAAATATGCTTGAGATTGATGCAAGGATGACTCAAAAACCAAAATACCACGCGTATATAAAAAGGATATCGGACGGTCCACCGCAAATTGCCGAAATTTTGGAGTTGCTGCCAGCCACTAAAATGAAAAAGCAGTATGCAAGTGTTATGGGCTCTGGATAAGGGCCCATTCCCTCGGAGCAAATGGATTGATTCACAAATAGAGACATTCTCTTTCCGCGACGATATTTGATACTCCATTCGGATGGGAAAACAAGCTTAAGTGGAGATGAACATTCAATTGCCGAGATCAAATGCAAAAGATGACCCTACAGCCGGAAAACGTTGACATTTACGGTAGTCACTAAAAAAGCATGAAAGATAAATCCCTGTTTGGGAAGCATTCTCCAAGGCTTTTCAATTTTGCCGAAAATACCATGGTAAACAAGTTTTCTCTTACGCTTAGATCGCGTACAAATTCACTGGAAATGATATATTGGGTGTATTTGCTCATTGATGTCTTTGAACGGCCTACATGCCTTTCAAAAAGCCTATTATTGATTTAAAAACGATGTAAAGAGCATAAAACTCGATGATGCATGTAAACTGCCGGCTAATTCATGATAAAAATAGGCACTTGTTTCCAGTTTGGTCATCATTATATAGTTATTTTCTGTACTACACAGAACCTGCTTTAAATGGAATTTTATTCTATTTACCATCCTAAAATAAATTTTTATCCAAATTTGCACTGCTATGCTTCTCATAGCTCCTAGTAGGGTCAGAAGTAGTGATAAGGTACTAAGAAAATCTCCCGGCTTAGTAAAAGACAATTTATTAAATCGTAATGAAAGCCGAGATAAATGAGGAAGATTTTGGCGAGGAGCCTAATAAGATCGTTCAAGTTTTGTCTTGGCACTTTTGTATCACCAATTCTCTTAAGGCAGTGGTGTAGCTCTCATGCCACGGTCAAAATGGGTTATTAATCCGGATTATACTAATGGTCAATAAATAATGAGGCTATCAATAGGACCATATTTGCTGTAATTGCTTAAATTATTTAAAAGAATGTAGTTAATTATTTTTTTGTGACAGTTTTTATCCATCATTTGCGTCGTATATTTTTAATATGTTCAGGTTCTTGATCACAACATAATTGGTTTTAGTAAATAAAGACTTCGTATTTCATTAACTTTTTTTAGCCAACCAACGAAACGCTGGCTTAGGGCAAATTGAATTAATTGCCATAAATGGAAAACCAACTATTCAAGTCACAGTTATATTTTATTGGACCAATTTCCAGTATAACGACTCTGGTAGAGGAAATCCTTCAACCTCACTTTACCTCAATTCTATTTACAAGCTACACCGCTGCCTATTGTATTAGACAGATTCCGTAAAGAAGGCGAACTAGACTTGTTACTATGACAGAGTGCAATGTGATTAGAGTAGAAATAAAATTCACTAGATTTTGTGCATGAAAATACGCAGCAGTTGGTATAATGGACGACAGATGGCGCGGGAAGACAGTTTTCCATTCGGGGGCAAGTGCAAACTCTCAAGATCGTCACACGCAGAATTATTCGGTCCGGGCGGGGGAGGTTTCAAGGGGAGAGAAAAAACACAGCCGGCTAATGATATCAGTAATTATTAATGCGACCCCTCGAGGCAAATTTGAATGGAATTTGCATTTGTCATGTCGAGTAAGGAAGAGCCCCATCGGGGGTGAAGATGAGGGGTTGACGAAAGAGGAAGAGGGGTGCGAAGAAAATAAATGAAAGGCGCCGGGCGCAGTGAAAATGATGGAGTCCGGATGCTGGAAAGGGGTTGGTGCAGGATTACTTGAGAAGGGGACTAGCCTGTCTACGGTAACATTCTGCACACCCCTTACACGGGCTCAAGGAAGCTGGTTAGTGGAGTGTGGTGATTAGAAGCAAGAATATGGAAACTGAATTTTCGAACGCACCACTGAAAATGTAAGCGAATCATTACTTAGAATAATTCAACTCTTGATAATTGTGTCGGTATCTATGTCACTTAAGGATTATAACATTATACCAATCGCCAAGACGACGGTGCATCGCAGCAAAATACGTAAACAAATCAGTCTGTTGGTTCCAAGAGCCATTAAAAAAGTTCTACGACAAAGATTTGACTTTCTTTTAACGAGAAGGTATGTATTTCATAGAAAGTGAACCACTTATATGATCGGATTATTCATTATTTTTCACGAGTCATCTCAGGAAATGGACATTTGTCATAATATCAATTTACAATATGATAATTTTTAAATGCCTCTAACAAGCTTCGACAAATTAAAAACTAATATTTGTGGAGTTAATAATAGACGATATCCGATATTTTAAAAGCTTTGTTTAAATATTGCTTTTCAGCCTATAAAACTGTGGCAAATAGATAAATGATAAGGGTTTATACATTTCCATCGTAGTCACAAATTCAGCATCATGGACACATTTCTTTTTTTTATTCTCAAAGTCCACATTGAAAACAAGTAAATATTGTTTAAAACGAGGCTTGCACTTCACGTCGACATCTTAAGCCATTTACTTTTAGTGCGAAAAATCCACAGAGGAAAAATCATTCGCCTTGACCGGGATTCGAACCCGGATCCCTCGATTTCCGGCCGAGTGCTTTAGCCAGTTAAGCTAGCGAGGCGTCATTCTCCCCTGTGGAAATTTGTGGACTATACCGGACAAGGTGGTATGGACTGCTGAGCATATGATGCGACTAGCAGTCCAGGTCGTGCGCATGGCGCCACAGCCGGAGAGCAAAGCCCGAACTTTGAACACTAGAGGTGTTCGCTCTGGACTTATGAAAGTATACCGGGACTAGCCACGGTGATAACTTTTTACGGAGTCACCCGCAATGCACAAATAGTGCGAAAAATCCACAGAGGAAAAATCATTCGCCTAGACCGGGATTCGAACCCGGATCCCTCAATTTCCGGCCGAGTGCTTTAGCCAGTTAAGCTGTTCAAAGTTCGGGCTTTGCTCTCCGGCTGTGGCGCCATGCGCACGACCTGGACTGCTAGTCGCATCATATGCTCAGCAGTCCATACCACCTTGTCCGGTATAGTCCACAAATTTCCACAGGGGAGAATGACGCCTCGGTAGCTTAACTGGCTAAAGCACTCGGCCGGAAATCGAGGGATCCGGGTTCGAATCCCGGTCAAGGCGAATGATTTTTCCTCTGTGGATTTTTCGCACTATTTGTGCATTGCGGGTGACTCCGTAAAAAGTTATCACCGTGGCTAGTCCCGGTATACTTCCATTTACTTTTGTAATCGTTCTACAGCGGCTGAAAGCGTGTTTATTATTTGATTCGTAACTCAAATAATTACACAGAAAATTTCAGAGCGTAAACAAAAGAGGCTATTCACAGAGATACAGCACCGACAAAATTAGTCACGCGTCTAAATACCAAATTTCAGCGTAGTTTAAGATGGACACGGACAGATTTTTTTCTTTTTTAATTTCAGCGAACCGCGTGAAAAGTGGAAAAGGTAGATTAAAAAATCTTTTTATGGAGAACAATATTTGGTAAACGGAAATGGAAAGGGGGAGGATATTTTAAATGGTTAAAACTATGGTGAATAATATTGTTTCAGTAAAAAAAGTGATAATCTATTTAGGAGGAGATAGACCGAGGTGATTAAGAAAATACTCCTAATAAACCTACCTGAACTGGTAAAATACCTTTCATAATCATTAACTATCATAAATTGGATGATGTATAAATATTGCATGAATATGTGATGATGTATATATTGGGGATGATGTATAAATATTATGGAGTGTAATACGAATAGATTTGCAGATAAGGAGGAAATATCCTCAATCTCTATGACTCGAGTTAATGAGGATATGGATTGAGGGCTATGACTGACTATCTCACTGAAGTAACGTCTTTCATCGTATTCAGAAAGCAGGAATTACTACTAAAGAGTGACGAAGGAAGTAGCCATTAACTATCTGTCTCCATACGAGAAAGGATGCTGACAAGGGTGGAAGGAAGCATGTCTATCTTCACGACCTTTCAAGCAACGACGGAAGAGTCACTAGTCCACTGGGACATCGCCCCCGTGCCAGCTGACCAAATGACCATTAGCGCTCCCCACTCACTCCACTGTACCACAAAACACATAAAGACCTAAATGATGATATTTTCAGCAAGGTGACTACGTATATGCTGCTGGGGGTAATGGGGTGGGTTTGACGTCAGGCAAAAGTGAGAGGTTGATCCCAAAGGAATATGGCCCCTCGGCCGGATATTTTGGGCATTCGCCAGAAAAACGCAGGGGGGCCCACGTGCGACGTGTAAAGATGTCGATTTCTCTGTCAAAATACGGGTAGATGGGCGTTAGTTGCGAAGCAACTCGATGCAAAGGTTCTCTTCGCATGCCCTGAGATTCCATAAAGACGGATTACTATTTGTTATCGCCATTTCACCTCATGAAATCTGCGTGGGATGCGTGGACCACTATTTGGATATTTATTATAGAATACATTTTAATATCTATCTTTATGAGGTTTACAATCACTCTGGCTGTAGTTTACGAATAATCTATGGTAATAAGGATTTTTCCTTTAGAATCACCTTAAAAAATCGGGGGTTAAATCTGGTTTCTCTCCTTTATACGGTTTGAGATATCAAAAACTTGAGCCGTAGAAATAATGTCATAAGCCGATAAAGCAATTGCTATTGTTATCTCATTAAACGTTGCCCCTGTTAATTAGACACCTTCTCTCTTAAACTTTTTGTTGGAAAATTCCCGTCTTAACATCAACAACACATGGCTACATTCTTTCATACACAAAATAAACAATATGAAACATCATCCTAGAAAAACAAACATTAATATATGAGTGGGTGAGAAGTCAAGGGGTGCAAGTCATTTCTTTTTTCTACACTGAGTTAGGTACAGAAATGAAGTATAGAAAACAAACGAGATCAATTAGATGTCTAGTAGCGCATTTGATTTTCCACTAGATGTCAGCACAAAACAGAGATTCACTCGTAATCCTTGGCAACCGCGTTTCTGTGTATTCCTTCCAACAATTAACTTTACCTGACTCTGCTGAGGAAAAAAATCACTTGCACCCCTTGGCTTCTCAACCACTCAAATTAAGTCGGCGGCGGATCTATGGGGGGAGGAGGAGTTAAGGGGGCAATAGCCCCCCTTGGACATCCAATTTACCTACACTAGATGGAATAGTAATTTTTGTTCGGACCCGCAATACTTCTGGGAGTTTACCCCACACTTAGCCCCTCCCTTGTCCCAATCCTGGATCCGCGACTGTAAAAAGTATTACAATCAAAACCCCAAATAGCGAAAGAAATTAAATAAATAACGTTAAATAAAATATATAAAGTAAAATAAAAAAAGAGTTGAACAAGGTACGACGTTACAACGCATATCCTGGCCTAGGGATACGGCCATATTTAAAATATATGGTGAAAATTTCCTATCTAACAAACTTAAGAGGGGACCACTCCTTAGTGATAGAATCAGGTAAACTCCTTCCCTCTCTTCCTCTCCCTACGCTGCTCATCTTTCCACGCGCAAACCCTCACAATCCTTGCCTTCCTCTTTATTCATTCCGCGGCCCACCTCACTATTCGGAGCCCCCCGTTTCCCTCACATACACCGCCCCCGCCCGTACCTCCCCCTAGTATTTAGCTTTCTTTTCCATTTTCGCCCGTGCCGCCCCCTCATCCAATCCCCATCCCTCATCTCCCAACCCCCTTCGCAGAGGGACGGAAAAAATTCCGGGGGCGCACAGCTTCATCCCTCCAACGTCTTCAAGAGCTCATTCCGCCCCAGTGGATGCACGTCTCCTGTCTTCTCCTACCCTCTCCACCCCTCCTGCTTCTGTTCATTATCCTCCCCCCCCCCACCTCCCAAGTGAGGGCTAACAAAATATCCCTCGATGTTCTTTCATCGATGTGTCGCAAACATCGATGACCAAGAAAAGCTGTGTTTGCAAGCCAGAGTTGACGACTTAGACGGTAGCTGATTAAAAACAAGCAATAGCATGCTGATGCCTCACTCCGGGGTGAGGTTAAGAAATTGCATATCATGCCATCTTCAGTAGGACCTTTTGAATTGATCTCCAATTAAATGCATGGGAAATCGCACAACTTAGGAATATTTCCTCAGTTGATACAATTCCTATGAGATTGCGACTTGTAAAATAAGTTACTTCGATCTTATAGTTTTTGCCACTAAAAATGCACCATTCTCTCCATCTATATTTGTGCATTTTACCGTTTAAAAGACATCGGAATTGGTCATCTTCGGAGAGCCCGGACGGGCTTCAACTACTGTCGTGCGCAGTGCTCAGCGACCACAATTCCATTGCTTGCTGTTCAATGACATAGACCTCTCAAAAACGATGTCTGGCAACCTCACATTTCCTACAAAAAAGTGTCTTAATACTGGAAAAATGCTTCCCCGTGGCAGCATGGGTGAAATAAAAATATTTTTATTATTTTTCTTGTGAGTGAGAACGATTAAACTTTACTTTCTGCTATTCCCTCGCAATTAATTGATAGAGAAAATTCAAGCTACTACTATATTCTTTGTCCGTGTGGGGAAAAGAGAACAGCAACCATTAGGAGACTTTGGAATCAACCTAACATGGATCCGGCAACTTTTCCTCGCTCTAGCGATAAATCCGTATCCATGATAATAGACTCCAACCACCTTAAATGTTCAACTGTTTCAACTTAGCTTGTAGATCGAATTAAGATGCACCAATCGATTCGTTACCTCTTTGCAGTCACTCCCAACAAGTGCGAGCCTGGCTTACTTAACCCAATTAACCTTAACGAATTTTTCGCAGACGCCATTTAGTAATGGTTAAAGAAAATACATGCAAATATTAAGAGATAACTGTTTTAACTGCAAAATATTATTCATACAAAATTTAATTTCATGCATGGGCATCAAATATATGCATAATAATTATAGAGATATTCATACTAATAAACGTTTTTTATAAAAATAATAAATAAATAGTTTATTTCTTGTGATGTATTGATTACAATCATAATTGTGTAGCAAAAAGTCACGCACTCCAAAGTTAATGCTTGAAATAGTTGTTAATAATGTTTGCTTAAATTATTGAACGCATTTAAAAACTTTGCGAAGAATATCCCGAAGGAAATAACATATAACGTACTGTACCTCAAGTTGTCACGTGACGTCTACCAGACGCCAAAAGTGACAAAATATACGCATTAATTCCAGAAATGTAACGAAACATAAAATTATATTGGTGACTAATTCAGAAGCATAAAATAATGAGATGCAAGGAAGGACAGTTTCCTAACTTTGGAAACACGATGTGGTCAAAGAAAAGGAAAAGGCTTGGCGTCTGGTGGACGCCACGCGACCAATGACCGCGATGAGCGTCCCCAGCGGCGGACTGGAGGGGGCAGCTGCCCCCCCTAGAAACACTGGTAAATTTTGTTCAAAACGAAATTTTTGAACAAATGCTAGAAAAGCATTAGTATTACTAAACATGCAATTAAAATAAAAAACATTTTTCCGACCAAATAATTTAAAAAGCCAAGAAAGAGCGGTTATGATTTTCTTGAAATATTGGCTTCGTAACCTTTTCTGTGTTACAACATGAACAACCACGGCGTGCCCCCCTCTAGTTTCGATACTGGGTGCACCCTTGCAACGGATGAAACATCGGAGTATCGATGTTCCACGGTTCGATTCGGCATTCCCTGTCCCTCCTAGAGCCTGCCCTTCCAATCACCCAGCCTTTCCCCACCCTCTCACCCGCCTTGCAAGAGGCCCTGTTCCCTCCTTCCCATCAATTAGCGCTCAGATCTCCTTTTGACAGCAGCGGTGGCTGGCTCCTTCTGAAGAAAAGAGGCTGCGAGGAGGGAGATTGGGGCGGGCAGATATGAGGGAGGTTGGCGCAGAGGAAAAGGGTGTGACGGCACTGCGGGGCCGGATGTGGAGGGGAGGGGGGTTCGGGGCGCCCCCTTGGGGGTTGGTTCCGCGAAGGGGGGGGGGGTGGGTTGAGATGTAGAGGGGGCGGCGGAAATGCAAGACACGGAGGAGCTGAGGGGTCGGTTGACAGGAGCGCGATGCAAGGGTGGCTTTGGGAGCGGAGAGAGAAACTAACTCGGGGCTACCGAGGAAGAAATGCATGGAACGAAATGATGGTATGAAGACTGGCTTTCCTTTGCGCTGAAGTGCAATTCACTGTAAGGCTGATTAGTGCCTTGAAGTGTGTGTAGGTCTTGAAGGAATTGAATTCAAAATTTTGACAGCATTTCGGTATATTTAAATAAATTCATCAGATTATAAGTTCAACAGATTCAGGCTTCAATTGGTGAAAGTTAGACATATTTAAATAAATAAAAGACCGTAGCGCTTTTCCACAAGATTTTTTAATGCGTACAATTTGTTTCGGCTCACTGAGCCATCATCTGGTACAAGACACTGCAAAACATTTGAAAATCACCTTTAAACCCTTGGGGAAAGTTGGGGAGGATTTGACATCTTATGCCAAATGTTAATGTCTTATTTTAAGATGTCAAATCCTCCCCAACCCCCCTTTCTCAAGGGTATAAAGGTGATTCTCAAAATTTTTGCAGTGTCTTGTACCAGATAATAGCTTAGTGAGCCGAAACGAATTGTACGCATTAAAAAATCTTGTGGAAAAGTGCTACGATCTTTTATTTATTTCATCAGATTAATTTTACAAAGAACTGGCTTTGGTAAAAATTAGTTACGATCAATAAACAAAGCTAATTCATTGGCATAATTATTATGTTTCTTTCATCAATAGGAAGGGCTTATTCGATTATGGTAAACATTTAAATTTACCGCTTAAAATGTTGAGAGTACTGAATGTACCTATATTCAATAGTAAGGGCGCTCATTGATGGGATTAGATGACGTCATCACCAATCACGAATTCATCGACGCATAAGTAATGTTCAGGAGAGAGTGCTGTGAAATGTTATCATTAAATCATTAATGCCACCAGCGCTTTTTCGAAGAAGGTTCGTTGCATACCATTACAACAAGGTTTGTTTCCCATTTCTTGGAGTAAACGTCTGTTATTTCGATATATCTAAAAATAAAGGACAACATTGTATCTGGAAAAACAACAATAATTGTTACAAGATATGTGAAGAGGTACTGTATAGACAATTAAAGAAAAGTTTATATTAAAAATTATTGGAACAGGTTATGCAACCTTGCTGCTTAGTAATTGTAAGCAACCATAAAAAACTCTTAAAATGAAAAATACTTGTCAAGTCTTTTTTCTGTTAAATAAAATGTAAATATTCTTATTTTTGATTAATTTTTGAACCGAAAATTAGGCTTAGTTATGATTAAAACCTTTTAATTTTTATATAAAATTTTTTTTATCGTATTTTCATAGTCTTAATAATGAAAATTTTGAAGTTCTAAATCGCTGGCTTAACATTTTTTTGATCAATAATAAAATTAACTGATGTCAAGACTCCAAGAAATAGTATAAAACAATAGCAAGAGGGCAAGGAGATAACTCACTCTACTAAATTAAGTTTGCTTGAACAATTGTCGAAGAAGAGAGAGAAGCAGGGATGGAGACAGGGAGTCGGTAGGTGTCTCCCCTTCATTTTCTCGCCTGCTTCCTCGATTTCACTCTCGGCTATTTTCGTCTCTCGCTCCCTATCCTCTGTTTCGCGCCTAAAATACTCATTTGTCACTCATTTGTCTCCGAGCGCTGTACCTCCCACTTTCTCGCTGCGCTTCGTGGAACACCATTTGGAATAACTTCCCTGAGGCTCCTCGGTGGAAAAAGTTTTGATATAGAGGATGGGAGCAGGAATGGGATTCAAGATTTAGCTAGGAAAAAATTAAGGTTAAACTTAAATTTTTGCCGTCAGAAATAGGCATTGTCATCCCAGGTTTGCCAAGAAAGACAATATTATGCGTCTTTTCCTCTCATTATTGCCCCACGTTTTTCTTGGTTGACAACGTGTGTGAATGTCCTTCATTGTTAATTGTTAATTCCCCATTGCAAAGGCCGTAAATGTGCTGTTTATAGGGTAGTGAAATAAATAAAATAAAGAAAATAAAACTGAAAGTGTGGATTCCTCTGTTTTTGCATGAGATTTTCAAAGTTGCAAAATGAAAACAAATAAACACATGGGAGTTTATCCTTTTCTGAATAATCTTACTCAAAGAATAAAACTTTTATGCGTTTTCATTTTGGCCGAACTTAGAACACTCATTCATTTCAGCTTGGCTACAATTTTGTGGCCTTCCGAAGGATTATGTTCATATGGATGATGAATTTTCAACTATTGGAGATGGACTTTTGAGTATACCCAGTCTTTGATGATAAAATAAAGTTCACCGGGATAACATCAAATCTTTCTTTACTGTTTGCAACTTCGTTGGCACCAAGCGATGCGCTTGATTGGCTTGAAATATATGAAGATGTTCCTAAGCAGATTATTCTGAAACGTCAGAAGTTTTATGAAATGCCTGGTTTTTTCTGGTGACGAATAATTGCGAAGACTTCTCGAGTAGCATTCTCGCATTTTATTTAAACTGGCATTTTATTTCTAGTAATTAGTCATTAAAAAAGGTCTTAATGAGGGCATGAAATTTGTTTTGTTCGTTTAAATAACCCAGATTCTTAGATAATTGAAGAGACTCTTGAGAGAAGATTAGCGACCCAAAATTGGGTTTTTATTAATCAAAATTGAGTATTGGGTTATCATAACAAAATGCTGCGGTTTCACTAATTTATAGGAAGATAGTCGGTAAAGTGTAGCAGAGATTTTTCAGGGGCTGATTGATTATGGTATGCCATGTAGGAATATGTTGGAAGCCTATGTTTCACTGCATATTAAAACAACAATAGAGAAAGAACCGATAAAGGCACTCTAGGATATAAATAAATGAAATAACAACGAGAATTTGACCGCACATTCCAGCCCTGAAGACGATGGTAGACTGTCTTCGAAACGTTAAGACCAGTTACTCAAAACCACAACCGGTGGGAAACCCGAGAGTTATTCCTTCAAACAAATATCATGCCTTCTACAACACCGGAAAGCCACACTCTCCCTATGAGGACTGAGGCGTGATGGTATGAGAGAGTGGTGGGCATAAGAGCGCGGGTGGATGTGAGTTGGCGGTGGAGATAGGCGATAGCGAGGCCTCTGCAACGTGGATGATTGATACGGGATGCGAGTGAGGTCGGAATGTGCATGGACGACGCGAGCGAGTTTGTGCGCGGGGGATAGGTACGAGGCTGAATGGATGGATTGAAGCAAGCCGTGTCTGATCTAGAGATTCGCGTCCAGAGGGGCCGAGGCGCCTGGGAAAGCGAACGAACCCACGCCCTCGAAGTGGAATGCGCACTCCGTGTAGTGGGAGAGAGACGCGGAGATCAGACGGCGCGAGAACTGGTCTCGTCCGTTCGAACATCCCCCAACGGTGGAATAGTTCTTTTGAGGCGGAACACCGACCCTTGCTGCGTGTGTGGTGGTGAAATATTCAGACTACATTCCATGGTTGCAGAAAAGAAACAGGAATGCACCGGAGATGGAACCACGATGGGAATTATTGCATTGTACTTTGTGTTTATGCTATATACATGTCTTTATGCATGAATATTTTATGCTGATATACGAGTACAAATACTTTGTAACCTACGTATTTACCCAGGGCGTCTTTCTAAGAAATACGGATATTTTCAACAGATATCTATATTTTATGTCTGCATAACTGATGGCTTATTATCAGCATTGATAAACGACTTTTATAGCTGACAGGTTGAGTAAATACATTCATTTTCCGGTCTGAACCGGAAGTCGAATTTTGATAAAAATATGCTCCACGTTACTTGTGGAGCATATTTTTATCAAAAACTTCAAGCAATTATTTTTTTCATTAAAATAGGTAGAAGATTTTAGCCACGATAATGTAGATATCTGAAAACAATACACTCTTCTTTCCTTGGGCAGTCATGTAAAAAGAAACATAAACTTACCAAAACAGTAAAGATATATCCTACCTTAATTTTCGGATCATCTTAAATTTTGGCATTATATGAATTTTACATTTTTCCTAGTTTCTCATAATTAATAACGCGTTTTAGTGAACTCGCTTTCTTGTTTGCTTGTGTGTTTGCCCTTCCGGGAAAAATCTAGCTACTAAAATGTTTGACCACTTCCTGAGAACCTAGATTGCTAAAATTTCGTCTCGAAGCCGTTTTTCCGGTCTAGCAAAACTAAAAAGGCTAAAAAAATATTACAACATGAAATAATTTTTCAATTACCACGATTTATTAAAAATAAGTAAGCAATGGCCTAAAGCCCCTTAAATAATTTCAAATACGTCTCATGAGAAAGTAAAAATAAGTTTTAGAACAATATTTCAGATATCAAAAACGAAAAACGAGGTGCGTATGAAAAATACTTGCTAGTCAATAGATATCATTCTTGTGTCCTATTCAAGTGAATGTAAGTATGATCTTGCATGCACTCTATGCACTTCTTTTTTATATTTGGAATTTTCTTCTAAAACTTATGTTAACTTTCTCATCTGACATTCTAAATTTTCAATAATTTATGGGTCCTTGAGCCGTTCTTTTCTTCTTTACCATAAAACATGGTATTTTATGAAAATATATTTTTATATTGTAATATTATTAAATCATAATTCGACCCAACTAATTTGACTGTTTTTGCGGCATCATATTATTATAAAACTCGCAGAATTCCCTAAACCAAGCGATAACATACTTTTATTATAAGACAAGGTCTCAGGTGTTACTTTGTGGAACTGCTTCATCATAGTATAAAATAAATTACTTTGTTCTATTTCACACTTTATTTTAAATAGCAAGACCCGGGTATCTGCATCTTATGCTGCATCGTGATGATAGCATAAGTTGCAGAAACCCGGGTCGTGCTATTTTAAATAAAGTGTGGAATAGAGCAAAGTAATTTATTTCATTTTATGATAACACACTCTATTAGCATTCTAGGAAAGGCAAGAATAAAGGGCATACGAGTAGGATACCTAAATCATTTGCGTCCTTTACTGAAACCAAACTGTCATCATCCCACACTCGTCGACTTCCCATGAACGCTTGCGATCGGATTCCAAAGTGGAGGAGCCCTTAAACGCCACTGGGAGTCCACTTGAGGGAGACGAGCCCCTTGACTGAGTGGCGATAACTGTTCCTTCTCTCCCTTGAAGTGAAGAAGGCAACGGCGCGAGCGACCCCCTCTTCGCACGGAGACAGACAGACACCAGAGACAACGGAGAGAGGGTGAAAGAAAGAGGACGATTTTATCAAAGGGGTTGATTCCGGGCCACAGCCATCCCTCCATTTCCCTCACAAATTAGTCAGAGAGTCGATATTTGGATGATGACATTAACGTCACACGTCACGGAGATAATGGGGGGGTAAGCGTCAAAATGTTATGCCATGATTGGCTATTTGATCCCCTCCCCCTATTCCCCACGCAAAAGTATACATACATCCCAAAGCCTCCGTCAACCGGCGCGCGTGCAAACAATAAACTTGTCAAAACGGTATTTTCCTGTCGTAATTTACCCGAGATAATGCCTTGATATATACGGACGCAGAAATTACAATTCTCTCTCTCTCCCTCGTGTTTGGGTGCAAAATTGGCAAAAATTAAACTATGCGTGGGATTTAATGTGGATTGAACAAGGACAGAATGCTGATTCGGGGACCGAATTTATTTCGCGCACAGATAGCTTTGTAATTCAACCTCATTTTTCAGGAAAATATCTCGTCTCGCTCCTGTCAAAGGCTCTTATGCCAGCTTAACGCCTACGATGAGTAATTAACGCTATTCTATGAGCAGTAATACACTATGAGTTTAAAAAATCAGCTCTGACATGGCATCGAATTATTTTAGTCGGGTTTAATTCTCGAGAGGGGCTAAAAAGAAAAAAAAATGCTAACCCACCATATTTTTTGTTATAAAAACTGGTTGTTACAAATAAAAAATGATCACTCCTGGAGTTATTTTATCTATTACTTGAATTTTCGTAATTAAAGTTCAGTTTTCTTCAGTTGTACGTGTTGTATTTTAAAGTTTCGGTAATATACGTTTTTTTTTGTTCAATATTCAGACAATTTAATTTTTTGTTTAATATTCAAGCCGTAGGATGAATTGTGATGAAAAAACTTATGTTAGGTGAGGTTGGAGCTCACTCAAGGCTCAGCTACTAAAATTGATTTCAACGAAATCAGGATGGGGATTCCAGTTCACTTCTCCGGACCACCTCGTCCATTGACTACTTAAACAGACATCAGTAGCTCAACACTCAGCACATTAAGCCACTACGCTTCTGGTGAGATGATCTAATAGTAAGTACCTACACTATTTCTCTTATTTCCTTTTCCAGTTCCTAGTATACTAACCAAGTATTACACTAGACACTTTTAAATCCGTCCACCCAAGTCACTACTTTCCGCCTTTCTTTAAATTCATCATTCCTTACATTCGTCGCATTTACACAATTATCTCACATTCCCCTGTAGCTGTCGACATTTGGTGATTGATAATGTTTTGAAAATACATTTTGAGAGCTTTTGTTCGCCAATGCCTAGTTAAATACATTATTCGTAAAAAAATTCTACCCTTATACAAAATGAATATCCTAACACAGTTACAGATTGGATGCAGTAATCGATTCCGCCGAAAAAAAAAACGTTTTTTTATTAAGCAGACTTGAACACCCACTTGAGAAAATGAGCTAAATGGCTTAGTTTTCAGTTCAGGAGTCAAGTGAGATTTTTGGCTTTAAATCATAAGTGTAAAAAGTAGTTAGCGAAAGGGGAAAAACGCTCATCGAAAGATTCTAGTTCGTTCCTCGATTAGGGCAGATAGCATTTTATGTGATTGAAATTTCTGCAAATTAGCATTTTCAGGGGACCTCCTTATGCTCCTACTTAAGCAACGTTGACCCTCGAGAAATTTAAATCTAGTATTTAGAAGTAGTATAGCCATGCGGGAACTCAAAGCATCAAAAAATAACAAAAAATAAAATTATTAGGTTTTTTCAATGGTTCGTAAATATCTTGGAAAAGAAATATTATGTGAAATAACGTTTCGCATAGAAGCTAAATACAAAATTTACTTTGCCATAAGAGTGATGAACTCGCATAAAACCATTAACTCAGCAGTTGAGGCCTCACAATAAAGAGAAACCCATTAAGAAACAGTATAATTATTGAGCAATTTTATTATATTTGTAGGAAAAAAATATTTTAAAGCCTATAAATCCGCTCTCCAGGCTATTTTGAAAATGGACAATATTTAGATATTTTATTATGGATGAAGGTATTCGAGGTTAATGTGGGCCGTTGAATTATAACTACACACGACGAAACAGCCCAAATAAATATTAAATGGGGCACGGAACATTATTTTCTCGTCAAGGAATCTTATCATCACTGGCACTTGAATTCTAGACTGATATGACTCCAGATATAAGATTTTTTATCATTTAAACTCTCCTTTGCGTGTCATGCAACTATTTGGGGAATTTGCAATTGGTGCGGATTAAATGAATCTACATCCCTTAACCTTTTGTACAAATACTGTGACCTTCGGCTTAGGAACTTTTTCCACCCCTCCATGATGACATGAAATGGGACGTAGGTGGCGTTAATTGAAAACCCATTTACGTTGTCTGATCTCATCATCCAACTATCGTGTTCTAATTTCGAAACCGTATTCCTACGACATCCTACCCGAGACATAAAACGAAAAGACACTTATATAATAAGTTGTTACAGGCGTGACTTTATGGAATCTATTTGACATAGTGAAAAGCAAAGAAAACTTTGAAATTCCATATGGGTATTTAATGGCCGACGTTCCGTCGTGGCATGTCATCATTAGTGAGCGTATATAGAAGGTAGAGAATAAATAGTCACGTACAAAGTTATTTAAAAAATTTTCAAAAAGACAATGGCCTGAGGAGACGTTTAAGGGGTGAAATTCCAATCATTCCACCCATTGACCCTCTCCTCAGACAGCTGTATTTTTGAAAAAATTTTGATGACTATTTAGTCTCTGCCTTCTATTCATTCGTACCAGATGATGACATATCACGTCGAAACCTAGGTCGTGCATCAAATATTTATGTGGAATTACAAACTTTTCTTAACTTTTCATTATATTTATATAATGATATACGATGCCTTTCGACCGTCAGATCATTCTCAAGCAAAATGTATTTGAGAATTAAGTTTTCCTGGATATCAGATATTTTTTATCAAATAAGTGGTATAAGTAATCGTCTGATATCCAGGAAAACTTGTAATGGAATACCACAAAGTAAATCAAGAATTAGTGAATTTTATTTGAGAATTATCTGGCGGTCTAAACGCGTCGTATATCGTTCAATAAAATTGCAGAAAAATTTCCATCTCTATTTTTTATTAAATCGGAATTTCATTCCTCTACATCTCCTCCGCCTCGGTTACTTTGAAAAAGAGAATTGCTAGGGCCTTAGATATGGCTGATTCTCTAAGAAAATTCCACCGTGCGAAACTAAATAAATTCCACAAGCAGATACGACTTCATTTTCCAATTGGATTCTCGGCGACCTATAACTACAGCACAGCTTGATTGAAGCCCTCTCGAGAGAATCGATTGCGCGATGCCGATCTCGACGGATTTAACGATTTTTGTTCACTTCATTCGTTTCCGCGATGGAAAATCGTATATTATCGAAGGATTCTCAAATATCCTATTGCTCAATCTCCACCGCTGAGAAGATAGGCGCCATTTGTATATGCAGAGGCAGGAGATCAATGGAATTGAAATCGTGGTAAAGTAGAAAAGTCAAATTGATGGCATGAAAATCCGATTAAGAAAAGAAAAGGGATTCAACTTCTCCATGACGAGGAAAATGATCCAAGCAACCTTTTCGTGACCTCCTCCCACGGTTACGGTGAAATGGCAACATGGCGTGGGGCTTTTTCATGACCTACCAGTACAGTGATTTGATTTTGCCATAAAAATTAGCATTTGATACAGATGGAAGAAAAAGTTCATTTTCAGATGAAGATGTGGAAATTTAGAGTTACTGATACTTGATACCTACACATACTTTGACACGACCATAGACACTCGAACAAACACTAAGAACAGATTGGATAATATTTTATTACTCCGGAACGATGACTCACCTCAGGAAAACATCCTTCTCTCCCTAATAAAATACTGCTATAGGATTGCAACTGATATCATTTACAACAACGAAAATATTTATATAAGAAATTCATAGCGGGCGTGTTGGGAATCCACTGAATAAGGGTCATTTGAATTAAGTTAAATTAGTCCCTATTAAAACCTAAAAGATTTTTGATTAAAAGTAAACCAATAATCTATTTTAGAATAGATACGTTGGCCATACGGTTTAAAGGTACCAGTTTCTTACATAAACTTGCGTACAATCTTCAAAATCCTACAATGTACTGTGTATGTTGAGACTCAATGAAAAAGCAGGCCCGGTAAAAAGGAATTTTTGGAGCATTTTTGGCGCTCAGAATCAACAGTTGAGCAAAATATGGCACTTACCCTGTTAGGATCCCCTCCAATGTACCCAGATGATTGGAGCACAGCAATTCAGGGGTAATACGAAGAAAATGATCATATCACACATCTGCAAGAAGAAATATTGAATTATATGAGATTTTTCATTGTAAAAAGGCAAAATAACCGTAAAATAAGGTGAATTTACCGTTAATTTATTGTTTAGTATATTTGATTACTTTCTCAGACTCATGTTTCGATATTTAAACTCCAGAGTTAGGACCATATTCAGGCACAAACGGTTGGTTCCTAAAACCAGCACAGCCTTTTATACATTTTCTGCTCCAAGTTATCGTGCACAAGGATTTAGAACAGAAATTATGTATCTATAACGAGAGCGTTATGGCTCAAAATGTCAATTTATATCGCTTCTATTTTCACTGAATTATTTTATATAGCTAATTAGACACCATTCTACCAAGAATTTAAGTAAGCTCGGGAAAATAACGATTTTTATTCCAACTTTATCTGGAATGCTTTTATAAATTAAGCATGATCATTTTTCTAATGAATTTTTTTCCCAAGGTGATCATGATAGAAAAAATTTTTATTGATGACAATTAACCTCCCTACCTCCCTGGCTAAAACTAATTTAAATACGTAATCTTTATCCGCCTTAGAGCGCATATAATTTTATGTAGATTTGGAGGAACTCAAACAGTAAAATGCTCTTTAATTATATTGGCAGTGCACCTTCGACTGCCGAGACTGTGGCCAATAGTAACAAAATATCTGTGGCACATTACTAATTGAACTAATTATCGTATAATTATTAATTTATCAACGCGTCGTTCCACCAAGCCAAACCTGAGAATGTGATCGATATATTGATGTAATTAATTGTAATTTAATTAGGAGGGAATATAGATAAAACAAAAAACTTCTATAAAATTAAACAGCAGGTAAATGATAAATTAAAATATGGCGTTTAATGAGAGGAAAAATTCGATCCCTGTTCATTCTCACACCCTCAACACCATTGCGTTCTTTTTAAATTCGCCAAACGAACTCTCCATGGATTCTTTTGCGCCCTTTAAACGGCGGAGGAAGGGACAGTCTCGTCCACGTCTATTTGCCCCGCTACCGCTCACGATACGGCCAACAACACATGAGGCTGGCGGCGTCGGCGGCGGATACTTATTACACAAAAGCGCCGCTGCCCCCCCGTGCAGTATCGGGTAACCTGCGAAATGCAGACGGTGCTCGACCGCAAATAAAGACAATAGAAGAGCGTCAACCGTCCTCCCGTAAATCACGCACTTTTTCCTCTCTTTTTCGAAGGGAGGGTGGGTGGGGAATGGCGGAAGGGTGAACACCCCCTACGGGATGTATGGAGGGAAGAGCAAAAATTAAATAAAACGAGGTCACCACAATACCTCCCTCGAACCGACCGACCGAATAAGAAAAAAAAATGTAAAGAGAAATAGATGGCTCACATGAAGACATATTTCGTCCGTACACACGCAGCGTGCTGGCGCTTCCGCGGTTAATAAACGTGTCTTGCTTCCCTATAAACGGCCTTATCTTTTTTCCTCCCCCTATTTCAACACTGTTGCCTCACCTTTACCTCAACAAGGGAGTAACGCAGGCATAATAAGTACAGTTATCGGTTGTTTATCGACGAGTCTCGGGTTCGAATTCCCAGGGTAGCTTTTGAGGATAGCCCTAAATTAAAATATTCACTTGTGCAAGATGGCAAAATGTAATTAAACACCTTCCATAATACCCTAATTGTATAACATTCATATGCACAGTAAGGTTCATACTGAGGTTGGCTCATCCTTCACCAATTCAAGCCAGCATTCGGGCAAAAGCACAATGTGAACGAGTTCATTAACACCACTCTACTCTTTGACATCAACTAAACGTGATTGATAATAAAAAAACGCACTTTACCATGGGACCCGGTGAGAACTGGTTTTTAAATGACAATATAAATTTTAGAATAGGAATCATTCCCAATTAAGTAACAACAGGCAGTCGATGGACAACTAATAATCAGTTGAGTATTAACTCAATCTATACTGGTGAAGATCGGCTTCCAATGGGCAGCTCGAAGAAAACGAGAAAAATTCGAACAACGGCAACAATGCCTGACGGGAGAAACACCACAACAAATCAATTTCATTGCAATCGAACGAACGTGGTTAGCTAGATGAATATAGGTAGTCGGTTAGTCATTGATCATTGGCAAGCAGCTGTCAATTGAATAGGTATCGATAGATCAGCGATACTCAGCTGACGATGTACGATCGATAGACATTTGTAAAATCTCATTATTGTCAAGCGACAGAAACTTTCAAAACGTTTAATAACAATCATTAAAATAATAAGACGATTTTTTCTTTTGTAATCCAAGTCACCTAGGCACCATCGTGTAAATCTGGGTTTACATATCGTAGACTACGACAGCAGTATACTACTAAGGCTATCCTCGAACGTGTATACACTGCTAAGTGACGGTAAAGCATTTCGTAGAGAGCACGAATCGATTGAGTTCTTAATTCGATCCATTGGTGAAGTTGAAACATTTCAACTATGAAGGTAAATTGATTCTATGGCTATTTATGGATGGATAGATATAGCGCGAACTGAAAATCTTGATTTTAATCCGCAAGCAAAATACATAATTACGGGTAGTGTTTATTTTCAATGCATTAGTTATTAGAGATCGTTCAGTTAAATGCGAAAGAGAGGAAATTTGCATCAAAGGAGAGAGATTGGAGTATTCATTAACATCTGGGACGGTAGAAACACGACAGACATCATAGTGCTGAATAGCCCTAGCTAAGGCAGGATTAATGAGAAAGAGGCCACCACACCATGCTACAAAACCCATGCTACAATTCTGTCAGGAGACCAGGAAATAGTACGTGAAAATTCATTTGGGCAAGGCACTCAATCGTTCAGGAGCTTGCACTATCGGAGAGAATACTAAGAAAAAGTAGGGACCTTCGAGACTTGGCGGTGGTGGAGGATGCTGCAGATACAATGGACGAAAAGGGTGAGAAATGACAGTATACAATTGCCCTTTAAGTACACAAATCATAGGGTCGTCGAATAGTATGATAAACGACATGCTATGGTGCAAAATCCAACGTTATTGAGTGGGCAAACCAAAATAGGCACATGTTAATAAAGCATCGCATGTAAAAGGAATTCACGCATGCGCACTCTTTCATCAAAATGAACAGTGTGGCGAATGGAACTGTTTAATTTACAGATTTTAGAAAACTAAGAAATCTAAAACGAGGCACAGGGAATGTGCGGCGAGCATAATTATACCGACATAGAGAAAGGCGGTGTTAAATCTCTTGAAATATAAATGAGTAGGACAAGAAAGGACACATTAAATCACTGCACGCTGAAGAATAACGCAGTGGATTGGCCACGCAGTTAGTGGGAGATATAATGGAAAGAAAACTTTATGAAAAATATCCCGGAGGCGGACCGAGGGACAAGCATCGAGAACAGATGAAGGAGGAGATGCGAAAGAAAATCCTCATAGAGACAAAAGAACTAGCTTGGGGTAAGGAGAAACGGATGACAACAGAATGCCAATCTTAGGATTGCCGCGCTATGTTCGGGGTCACTGGAAAGTCGAAATTTATTTTCAATTAATTGTAGCATTAATAATTAAGAGGAGATGGAATTTTCTCCTTCGCAACCGTGACTACTTTTGTTATCTTACTCTGGCGTCTTGAAGAGCATTTACACTCATAGGGCCATTGCATGTTAATAGTAGTAGCGAGATTAGACAGAAGGAGTAGCCGACCTCAGTGGCGCCTGGGTAATACCCCCGTCCGCAGCCTAAATGTCTCGGGTTGGAATCCCGTCTGGGTGGATTTACCACCACTCAGGGCAAGGATGTTGGTAATTGTCGAAAAAGTAAATGGTAAGAAAGGACTATCTCCTCCTTAACTCACTTGGTACAAAGACGACATAATTTTTACTAGATATCGCTTCGGAACAACTGATATAGCCGAGAAGTTTCTCAGTTTTTCCTCCGGTTGATGTCGTCCATGTCTGTCGACGTTTCGAGCAGCAACTTACTGATCATCCTCAGGGGATCTTCCTATTGGACGACATGTACGACATCAACCGGAGGAAAACCCGAGAAACTTTTCTGCACCTGATACGCCGGGAAAACCTAAGATCATACAGCTGATATAGCATTCTACTTCGACTCGTAATCTAGGCATAAGGGTATAAACGGTGATTTCGGTTGTCATGGACGCTGCAATCGAACCATCAAACGGCCCACTTCAATATTCTGCTCAGCTCTGTAAAAACACCTTGAGCACCGTAACCTCCCCTTTCACTCCCAGTAAATCCTTGCTCTCCCTATAATAATCCCCTTACGCCATCCCACTCTCAAGCCTCCCGTCGACAACTTTGAAGCATCAGTGGTTGGAAAATGATGAGAGGGTTGGGGTGCAGAAGAGAATGAATAAAAAAGAGTACATGGGTTCCGCGAGAGAGATTGGGTGTAATAATAACATAAAAAACAGATTTATGATTTCGAGCATTTTAAATGCATTGCATGTTGCATCGGAGAAATCCCTCCATTAACTTTCTGAAGCCGATAGCATCTTGGAGCGAGGGCATTTAAGGCTGTCAAGGGAAATAAATCACCACTCCGCCCTCCCTTGCCTCTCCCTTTCTTTTCTAAAGTGATCAGTGGACGCTCCAATTTTCTTCTCAGCCGTTGACACCTCTTTGGGGGACCACAGTGTCGGAGTGGGACACTAGTGGCGACTACCGCCCCACTCTAGCCTCTCAATAGTCATATCTCTGACTGGTTGAAATATCACAGCGAGATACAGGCTTATTTTTCTCTATTTTTCAGCAATATGAATGTAAGAAAAATCTAAGACACGGTCTCAGGCGTTACTTCCATTTATTTCTTCCATTTTCCTTTTATAACTTCCATTCAAGTTGATACTGAAAATCCTTCACGCTGGTGCAAGCTGCCTTTCATATCCCATGTATCATACAAATTGTGAAATATAATTCATAATGCCAAAAGGTCATTTTATAATCTTGTATCAGTGAGTAAAATCCTTTTTCATACAAAGGACAAGTATGACGATCTACAGAAAAGTGGTGTTTATCAGTTGAAGTGTGATACCTGTGATATTAAATATATTGGGCAAACTGAGAGAAACTTTAACGTAAGAATGAAAGAACATCGACGATGTTTTTTAAATAACGACGAATCCTCTGGAATAGGCAAACATTTATGTGACGAAAACCATTGGTGCAATTTTGAACCTTTGGATTTTACATTGTATTGACAAGGGGAGAAAAATGGACTTCTTAGAACAGTTTGAGATTGTGCATGGCCCCACTAAACTTTGTAATGACCATATGTTCCCCTGCCAGTCACCATTACTTTACGTCACACTACCATCCCCCGACGACCCTCAACCTTGATTCCCTCATGTTTTTTAAACCTTTTGAGAACCCCCCCTCTTTTTCCTCGTCTTTTCCTTTGTCGTTTCGCCTATGCAAGCCAGCTCAAGCCCTTCCCCAACCCCTTTCTTCAAAAACAGCATTACCCGTCATCAATGTTGTTTCCCACCCCCCTTTTTCATGTTCCCCCTCCACCCACGGTTACCTATTTAAGTGCAAGCCACCCATCGAATTGTACCTGATGATACCACAAGATGCTGAAACCCGGGTCGTGCTATTTCAAATAAAGTGTGGAATAGAACCAAGTAATTTCTTTTATTTATTCTGTAAAAAAGAAAAATCTACTTACGGTGGGTAATTTACATAGAAGTAAGGAAACAATTTATCAGAACTTACATTTGTAGTATGCTTCTCCACAAAAGTAAGGCATGGACAATGACAGAATCGGATACATCGAGGATAGCGGCCTAGAAAATGTGGTGCAACAGAAGAATAATGTGGATTAAATGGATCGATCGAGTTGGTTATGAGAAAGTCCTAACAAGAGTAGGAGGGAAGAGAAGCCTGAAGAAAACCTTGATAAAAAGACGGAGCAACTCTATAAGCCACATCTTAAGATATAATGGCTCGATGAAGACAATCGTCGAGGGACAAGTAGGTGGCAAGAATAGGAAAGGAAGACCTCGATTGAAATATATGGAACAGTCTATTAAGCAGGTTAAAGAGAAGAAATACCTACGTGTGAAAATATTAGCTGATAGGAGAACTGAGTAGAGAGCTGCGTCAGACTAATCTTAGGATTGTTGTTCAATGATGATGATATATAAAATGTATGCCTGCACATCCAGATACACAGCTTCCCGACATAATGATGTTTCCGGGGTGACCCAGATATGAATTTTAAAAATTTTCTGACGTTTTCTCCTCATTTCCAGAGATCTCTTCAGGACTAATATCTGCCTCCGGCTACGGAGAGGGAACATCGGCCAAATTTTACATCTAGACGCGGGCACCTCGAAAAAAAATCAGCAGGCCATAAGTATACTGCAAGATGTTTAACAATTTAACATCACCTTCCTCTGTATCGGTATAATTTTGAACACCGCGCCTTCCTTATGCGTAGTTTTAGGTCTCTTAGTTTTCTAAAATCTGGAAATTAAACAGTTCCATTCACCACGATGTTCATTTTGATGACACTACGCATGCATTAATTTTTTTTCGAGCAATGTTCTTTGACACGTGTCTCATGGGGTTTTCCCACTCAAAAAGTTGGATTTTCCACCATAGCACGTAGGTAGTCATGCATTAACGACCCTCTGATTTGTGCACTTGAAAGGCAATCGTCTGTAACTTTTCGCTGCGGGGAAAACTTCTAGATTCAAGTGATAAAAACGTATATTGCAGATTTTTATAACAAAAAAATACTCAATAAAAGAATATTCAAGCACAACTTTATTCGTAATAAACAACATGAGAATAAATCCAGAGCTATTATTACTAAGCCGCACGCTATTAGTACGAATGCCACGCATGAAAATGTACCGATGCAGCGAAATACGATGTTATACCCTAAAAAAAAAAGACTCACGCCTTCCATATGCAATTTGCTGATTTTTTTGGGTAATCCGCGTCTGGGTGCTAAAATTTGGCCAGCATTTCCTCTTGCTGAACATCTCTTTCATTAAGCAAATCCTCTAGCATCTGTGGGGAACCATTTGTATATTTACTATTAGTGAGGCAGCGAGATGGCCCAGAACTTTTATCACCAACGCGTTATGAGAAGGACTCTTGTTCATATTTACTCTGTGCTCTTGACAACTGAGCTTTAGGGAAGATGTGGAGGGAGTGTGGGGATTGACAGTGATACGTGGTAATGTCAACGAGGAAACCGCGCCACTAACCTATCCATCACTTTAGCAATCATTGCGAGTTTCCTAGACATCTTGACCAAACTAGTAAAGAGGAACCCAGGTTGGATTAAATTGCTGTTTGAGGAAAGTGGACGGGCATAAGGATGGATTTCATCATTCTTTGCCTCTAAAAGCGGGATCCCAGACTGACTCTTCAACCGCCAATTCCCCAAAATAGATGTAAAGTTGGATTTGTACTTTCTATCCTAACCAGGATGCCTGGGTTAATTAGATTGGAGAGGAATGGATGGCTGCGTCAAACCAATCTTAGGATTGTTCCTTAATAATTCTGATATTCTCTCAATTCAGTCATTTAATTCCCTGAAGCAGCTAATAATCTATACGGCTTGTAATACTCTTCAATGATTAATGATGGTCCATCTTGTCAATTACTGACTTCAGTGAATTCTCCGCCTTGGAATTTGATTTCCACTGAATAACCTCCTCAATGAAATATTTAACATAGGTATATTTTACAACTACTGTTGTTTCTTTCATTTTTTTGGCTTCAATTGATTTCTGGTACAAATGGAATATATAAAATATGAAACAGTGATATTCTCTTTTCAAAAACGTTATGCCATTTATTATAACATCAAATATTAAATATTTAATTTTTCATTATCAGATAGATACCACTGCTAACGGTTATAAGAAATATTTGATGCATTGATGCACCAGTGAGTGAATGAGAAATGTTCCATTATACTACTGAAGCATTTAAAAACCCTTAAGTTTCTTAACTTAAAATGGCATTTACGTGACTTCAGATTATCTACACCACGCTCACAGCAATTTCAAAATACCTGCTCCCTGCATGGCTACGTAAAGACGGAAATATCTGCTGTTGGATTTAGGAGGCTAATTACGCTGAGATAACAGGAGATATAATTTCATATAACCTTGGGATGAACGGGATAGTTGTGTTAGAATATAGAACACACAAATGAATCAATAAAAATAAGCATAAAACAAGTCTTTTTATATATGTACATAAATGTATTTTTACAAGTAGTTAATAGTTTAAATAATAGCGAGAAATAGCAGCAGATATATTTTCATATATCTCAGTGATGAACGGGATGGTTAAGGAGCATAGAGAGCACAAATAAATTTATATAAACAAGAATAAACTATTTCTTTTGATTTATAAATGAAAATTTCATACCAGTTTAAGTAATAATAACAGAAGATATAACTTCATATATCCTTTGGGCTGAACGGGATGGTTATGAGTGTATATAGAGCACACAAATGAATTAATAAAAATAAATATAAAATAAGTCTTTTAATACATACAAATGTATTCTTCAAAGCAGTTTAAATAATAACACCGCGAATCCTCCATCCGTTTCACCGCAGGCCCGGATTCCCCTTTGATGTCGGGGCGGTTATATTTCGCAAGTTACATCGACGCAGTACGTGACGTGAATAATTAACAGTGGCTGAGCGAGGACGCAGGTAATTTCGCGGAATGCAGCCTCGGTTGAGCAGCGGGAAAAATTAACCGTGCGTAATAGGATTAAAGGGGGCGGAAGCTGTGAGTGAACCCCCACACATACACACACCACGAAATTACGCAGACGCGCAGAGATTGAGGGGAAGTACACTTGATATGTATGGGACGGCGCTGCCGCGGAAACGTGAGTACATGTATAATCTTGCATTTCACTAAGTGCTTTTTAATGCTTCATCATAAAAATGCATCTTAAGACCTGAACGTGGTTGCTCGACGAATTCATTAGAAGAGCATTCGAAGTAATTTTGGATACCAGTAAAACTTAAGCAATCAATGAAGCGTTGGTAGTGTAACTATTTTGAATGTTTTTTCTCGGATTTTATAACAATTGCGATGGTCCATATTGGCCTACGTTTCGCTAGAGTTTTTCTCTTACAACCTCAAGATGCGGCAGTTCTGTCAACCTTATCTGTAGGCAGTCGAAGTAATTATGGATACAAGTAAAACTTTTGCAACAAGTGGGTCATTGTTAGTTATATTAGCTGGGAAGGCTATTAATATAACAATTTTAGTGAAAACCTCTCGGCTTTTACACTTGGTATGATGGTCCATACTGGCCGACGTTTCGCTAGAATTCTTTAATAACATCTTCAGGGCCGAGATAAGCTGCCACTGCTCTGTCCATCTCATTTGTACGATAGACAAGTAGTCCCATCTTCTGCTTAAAGTTTTTTTGAAGACTTATCTTTTCTCCCAATGCTTAGCAATTCCTTTCTTACACGGTCGATCCATTTTATCTTCATCATTCTTCGGTAGCACCAAATTTCGAATTCTTCTACTCTTGACTTCTCTGCTGCTGTCAACGTCCAAGCCTCGCTTCTACAGAGAAACATACTCCATATGTAGCACTGATGAAATGTTTCCTTACTTCTATGCTTGAATTTTCAGTAGTAAGAAGATTCTTCTTTCTGTAGAAAGCCCTCTTATCCTACGCTTTCTACTGCGTATTTTTTTCTTGCTTCGTCCATCGTTGGTAATTCGGCTTCCCAGGTAAGAAAACTTTCAGCTCTTCAAACTTATTCTTCCCTTGGCGAATGTTTCTCTTAGCCTCCTTTTTTGCTGCATTCTAATATCTAAGTCTTCTTTTTGTTGATTTTCAGCTGATATTTGGCCATTGTCCTTTCCGTAGTTCCGTTTTAATCAAAGTTTTCTTCAAATCCTTCTCTGTCTTGGCTAAGAGAGCTATGTCGTCAGCAAATCGCAGCATGATAATTTTTCCTCCGTGGTTATTGAGACCCAAAGCCTTCTCCTTGCTTTCATTGATGGCTTTCTCGATGTAAACATTGAAAATTACGGAGGAAAGTACACACCCTTGTCCCTTTTCCTATTCTTGCTTCTGCACAGTTGGGTCCACATTTGACGTCAGCCAGCTGGTTTTTATTAAAAAATTCTTCGATAAGTGTATAGCACTCCGATTTGTTTCAAAATTCTAAGCATTGAATTCCATTCCACGTTATCAAATGCCCCTTCTAAATCGACAATTGCTACGAAAGCCTGTTTGTTCTTCTCCATTCTCTTCTCTTTGAGCAGCCAAAGAGCCAAAATTGCCTCTCTTGCGCCCTTGCTCTTCCTAAATCCAAATTGGTCCTCATCCAGGAATTCTTCTGCTTTTCGAATTCTCAAGCCAAGTACCAGAAAGCATTGCAGTGCTATCATTGATTTCAATATTTTTAGAGAAATATTACTCCTATTACTTTGGAAATTGGAAATAATATTTATGAAGGATGTTCAGAGAATGATATCTATATGCACACGTACCCGTTAAATGTTTCCAAATTCTGAGAGGGCTCCCAAGTAGCATGGATTGGATAAAACTAGGTTTCAATACGCGATAACCTATATCCCAAAAAGGTTCTAGAAGGTAATGGTAAGGAGGAATATCTGGAGATGGCATCATCGATATGTTTGCGTGCCGTGACATTAGAAATGGAGCGTAAGACAACCTGTAATTTTGCCTCGCCGGAGTGATGTGAATCATGAGTACATAATTGGAGCACGGAAAGGGAAAAGCGAAAAGCCCACTTCCCACAGTGGTGACCAATGAGAATGCGAATCTGGCCGGAAATGCCAGTTTAACTTCGCACCGAAATTTATCGGTCACGAATGTTTCCCTTTATTTTAAAGACACACAAGTACAGGATTTAGGGAGTTTAAATATAGCTCATGAACACGAATCGCTTTGCAAGGCATAGTATCTTTTTTCATTATTTTTAGGTATGAAAAGCCTTCAAGCGCTTTTTTTTTAGTATTTCTTGGTATTTGGAGTAGGTGACCAGGGCGGGCTGGCCATGACTTGCGGATCGGAATCCTCGCCGAAGTCCCAGGGCCTCTCCCCGCGTTACGAATATCTGATAACCACTCCGAGCACCCAATTGTACTGTGAGTGTACAGACTACGTACAATAAGCGTACAGACGTCCAGGTTGCAGAGCTTTTTTTTCTCAAGAAAACTTTGAATTCTAAATTTTATGAGTTTTGAAAGATTACGGTTTTAAGCTGTTGAAAAATAGTCAAGTTTGCTAAGACATAATGAGAACTGAAAACAATGTTCCTTCAAATTTAAAATCAACTCTTTTGTTTAAACACCCCTATTTTTACGTACAGTTTAAGAAATGAGACAATAAAATAAATTATTTTACATGGCTATGAAGATATCAATAAAATATTCATTTTCTATTCAGTTTGCATGTTAACGTAACCCTTAATAGCAAGAGAGACACATTTCATTCATGAGAGCTTAATAACTTATTCGTTTTTAAAATATCTAGGTCCTGACGGACTCTGTAAAAATACGCGTCAGCGGGTGGCATTATTTGTTCTGCCGATAGATGAATTGGCAATCCAAAATTCGTTTGATAGGATCGGATTCAACTTGGGGATTCGGGGTATTGACCGGCGTGGAGTGGAAATACTCCTACGCCTCGCGTCAGTGCTGGGCTTCTCTCAAGAGAACGAATGTCTTCAACCCAATCGGTCGCACTTTTTCATTCTTCCAATCATTGCAAGCTTAAACAAATGCCGAAACCCTTCAATTTTTATGACATGAATGGCTAATACCTGTCAAAATTTACTCTTACTTTACTTATTTAATCTCTGGTATGAAAATTTTATTTTAAAGAAAAAACATTGGTAAATTTGCCATATTATACGCACATTTTAGGCCATTTGAGTAAGTAAATTCTCGCCAAGGATCTACCTACCCAACCTATGTAAAACTGCAGAATCTGATATCATCAAGATGAGAGCGTGAGTTTTGATCGCTTAAGACGTCAAAAGATCACATTAGTCAGGCGAGAGTGATGTACATTTCGCGGAGGGTGACTAGGGGACCACGGCTTAACGTCACTACGGCCTGAAATGAAATTTTAATTGAAATTCCATTTACACAGTACTCGGGCAGAGATCAGATACCCTATGGGATGTCTCTGCCGCGGTAGAGAATTGAACTAGGGTTCCCAGCCATCGCTATAGCGGCAAAAAACTCAATACTCTGCTTAAAATACATAAAAAATGCTGCATCTATTAAATTATCGTAGCTGACAAAAGGAAATACAACGAAGAGGTATGGTATTCTTTCTCTATATTTGCAGATATCAATCATGCCCTTCTGGTGCATTTTTATTTTAATCAAACGTCCCTTAACTTGCACCTTTAAATAAAGAAATTCTTCCATTATTGAGTGTTTTTTCTTTCCATCGCCTAGGAATATTGATCCCTGTGTTAACTTAACTCCTCCCAAACCCGGACACTCTTAGTAACGGACGTGAATATCATGTGATATAAATTTTTGCCCCTAAATACCTACAATAATGGGCACACATTAAGTGCTACCCTGTAAAAATGCCTCTTCCTCCAAAATAAAACGCTATTTCCAGTTTAGTGTTTGGTAGCCCTTCCTTTTTATTGCCACGAATTTGCTACGAATGGAATTGTAAAAGTATCAAAATATGGTTCTTCTGACCTCAGAGGGGAAACGGTCGCGTGAAAAGAAATGAAATCAAAGAGAGGAAAAGAGTAGAGTTTTTAAAATTTAAATTATAAAAAATAAAAAGAAATTAAGGGACGAGGAATGTAATATAATAATAAATATAAGATAATTAATTTATTGTTTTTATTGAAATTCGCAGTTACAGCTCTTTAATCTGCCTCGTAATTATTTGGACAGCGGCCCCCAGAGTATAGTGAACGATTATTCCGGTCCCATATATATCCGCTATTTAAACGTTTGGGTATCATTCAAAGGTACAATAGTTTCAAACCGTCCATAGACCCGGAGGGTATCTACCTGGTAGGAGTCACCATGGAAAAGGTAGGCCACTTGGGTAAAGCATTTAGCCGAAAGAAGGTTATTTTTTTCCTCTCCGGATAATTGCGGCGAGGAATCAGTTTCCTAGTGGGTCTCTCCGTATAACCTCAGCTGCCTCGTCGCTTCAATCGGTCGTAATTCACGAAAACGCGGTTAGGGGATGGGAAATGGATTCAATTAATTCAAATCCCAACCAGAGCTTCTCCCATATATTCCTCCAACGCCCCAATTCTTTTTCCCACGAAGCGCTATTTCTGTCGCTTCCAATATGCTGCCTAAAACGTTTTAGAGCACGCAACAATGGCTGCAGGTAGACGCAGCCCGATTAGCGTTAGCAGTCACTTTCTCACACGGAGACACCGAAGGCTGAGCGATAGATGGTTTCTTCGTTGAAAATTGGGCGTTAGCATGAAAAAAGATTTTGTTATCCACATTAATATTAGTTGATAACACTTAAACTAAAAACTAAATTGAAAACATACAAAAATAAAATGAAAATGTTCAGCGTTTACCCCACTAAGGGCTTCAACCAAAGAAGGGTAAGGAATGATGAGGAAAGAGCTCATCCTACAGGAAATCTCCGGCGTACTATTTTGCATTCCACATATTTACAGTAAGGGAATAAGTTCATTTTATTGAGCCACCTCACAATGCGTGAGTTTGCATGAGGAGCGTCCAAAGGCCTCAGCAAGATTTAAGCCCTAAGCTATGTGAAAAGTAGTTCAATGCATATTTAAAGAGGCCACAACATCTCTGGATTAATGCGTTCTTCGTTTCTCTTCTTCTTCCTCAACTGTGATCCGGGCACACGTCGCTTTTGTTTAATTTTGGCATTTTTCGTTTGATAGTCGTAAAGAAAATAATATTGGGAATCTTGAATATAGTCATTAAGATAATTTTTTTTTCAAAATTTACTATATCCCTCATAAATCGAGGAATAAAAGGTTAAACATAGTATAGATGCAACACAAGGAAACTGTTAAGTACTATTAGTTGATTTTCCAGTCCAAATTTTTAGTGCATAATCAGAGCAGAGCTCAGCGTTATAAATACGGACAACAAGTCAGCCATTAAAGCATGAGAAAGTTTGAGCATTAAATATTGCAACATTAAGTGACGTAATCCAAGCAAAGAAGTCGTCCCCCACACAGAGTTTTTGCTTCTTTATTTATAATTTGCGTCGGGAGCCTCTCCAATTAATGAGGATCCACTGCGATCTATTACTGCCTCGTGTGTGATTCCGATTGATCTTCCGTTTCTATTTGCAACAAGCGAAGCACTTATTCATTCTTTTTCGATCTGCAACGACCTTCTACTGTATTTTCCAACTAAGTACGTAATTAAATCACAGAATAGTTTACTAATGCAGGAAGAAGGGGAAAAAGGAGAATCTAAGTAGGTAATCTGCGCACACGAAAAGATCAACTCGCATCACGAGCATCACGATCAAGATCAACCTATAAAATTACTCAATTTACGACTTACCACACTTCGCAAGAATATAGAAAAAAATTCAATGAAGACTTGGAGGGGTAATTTTGCATAAACTTAATGGGAAGATATTGGTTTTTTAGAGATTGACAGAGAGTTACATGCATGTATAAATAAATAAAGTGACAATATAAAGGTCCTTATAAGTGGTCACGTAATTACATAACAATTTTCTAAATATTACAACCGCATATTTCAGGCAGCATAGTTAATAATGGATCAAATGGTCGGTAAATTGTGTCACGACGTCCTGAACAAGATATCGTCTGGGCCAACAAGTCTTTTACTCCTGAGGGTCTCTAAACTGTCATTATCCTCGAACCGATAGCATGCTAAAGACAAAATGACGTGGCGTGACCACTTTCATTCTGATCAAGATGTCTTTCACCGGTATCACGTCCCGGCGTGACGTTTTTATACGCCATCACTCATTGTTATCATTTAACAATCTTCGGATTAGCGGTAAGTTGAAGCATATTTTTAGGTTCTGACACTGGAAAGAATAACACAGCGGGCAAAGCAATCGATTTCCGAGAGATTTCATCAAAATTCTTCGAGTTAAAGTCCTCCTTTAAAGGAAATTCTCACCCCGTTGAGAAAAATCTTCTCCTTTTTTCTAAGAGTAACCTCAACTAAAAAATAATCTATTTTCAATAAATGCCATGAATGAATTGATAAGTAATAATTCATGATTTATATAGTTACATCTATGAAAGTTCTGAAAAGCCGAGGATATATTATTTCAAAATTTAAAATTCGCCTAGAGCGTCTAAAATTGACGTACACATCGCAGTATGTATCAGGTAGAAAATTCATTCCTTTCAATTACTATATTTACCTTAGATAGGACAGTTAAGTTACTTGTAACTTCCCTTCTGGCACAATAAAATTTTAAACTACGCAACATAATTGGTTAGTTCATTTTATGTTACACAATACGATGCTAATATATTTATTTACTTTTAGTCACATATCCCTGATGAAGCTGAAAATTTAAGACTGTCAAATGAAGCCATTACAAGAAAACGATTTTTTTCTGGTCTGATGAGTTACATCATAATTTACAATTTTCCTCCCAACTTCTAAACTTTCTTAAGGCATGCAGTAATAATGGGTTAAATTATCACTCCTAATTTTATGTTGATCACTTCCGGCACTAAGCAAAAACCTTATAAATTTTATCAACCTTGAATTTTGCTACCTTCATCTTGTCAATGAATAATTAATACCTATAGTCCTTGAATGGATTTACTGGATTGTGTAACCTTAAAATATTTCTGTCCAAACTATTAGGAGTATCTATATAGATCTAGTTACACTATCGCAAGTCATGAAGGCATTTTTGAAGCACACAGTAAAGTTCACAGTGAAATGTCGACATCCTTTCCTCTACCTCATCTGGAGCGTCCAGATTTGTCTTCCGAAATAACTCCTAAAAGATCACAATTCGTCTCGGCCTACCACTACGCAGACGTTATGAGAATCAAACCGAGGGGCTGCGACTGTTTTTTTTTTTACTCACGCCACACGACTTCCGGCGCAATCGATCGAGCACGTTTAGTGGAATCATCTCTCGCATTTAATAGCGCCATCTCTGCAATCACAGATTCCGAGGCCAACATTTCGATTTCCGAAAGGCGTGGATGATTTATGCTCCCCGAAAAGAAAAAGCGTTTCGCAATATGTCCCGTCGAGATATTTGCAACGGTGTCGGTGATGCGATTCGCTCAGTGGAATATAAAAAACGGTAGAATATGCGTATATTACTGAAGTTTCCTCCATCATTATTCTTCATACCCCGGGTCTCGGAGATATATTGTGAAATATATATGAGGTCGGAGTTCACCCCACGTACAGCCTGTGCCACCCACCACCTACTCTACGCTGTCTCCTCCCCAACCCCACAACCAGCACCCCACGCAAAACCCTAGAGGCCGACCTTTTTTTTACCAACATATGGTTGTCCGGCAGTTGGGGTCGCGAAAAAAATGATCCAGCAGTCAGTATATATATTGGATATTTTTACTGCAATACTCTCCCCCTCGCTTCTATTTCCTCCTTGTACACGCTGCCGTATATTTTCTCCAAAACAAGAATTTTCCTATTCTTTTCATTCCCTTCCCTGCCAACATAAACTACTATAAGAGACTATTCCCTTAAGGGATATCCTGAGAGTATGGTCGATGACTCAACAAGGAGCACTATACCTTGGAATGTGCAGTTCCGCAACGCGAATATCAACCCCAAGCGAACCGAACGTGAATCACCTTTTTAGTTTCAAAGATAGCCATAGTCTCATACAACGTCGTCTTGAATGCATCTAAAACGCGTGCTATGCGCCGTATGGAGGCTCCTTGGCATAATATAGCGTCCCTTCTGGCCCCATAGCTTTCGTCACGCTCGGACAAAACGATTGCAATGCTCGTGGAACTCCCATATGCATCCCGAACCACTCACAGCCAGCAAAAGAAAGACCCCACGAAGGATAAGGATGGTTCGCATTGAGAATATGAATACAGCATACGAGCCTAGCATAACTAAAGCTGTATGTGTACTTATAGATGCAATCACCCAAAGCTCCGAAGTAACGTCGGGGAATGATTCTCTCTTTCTTAAGGTGGCGCTGTGACAAGTACGCGAGGCATAAAAATGACCAGCATTACACAGTGAAATATGAATTGATAATGACCTCCTACATGTGGGATTATTTCTATCAAGATTTTATTGGAAATCATTTGCAAACAAAAAACGCCAAAAAATTGTCGGAATACGAAATAGTGTATTATGAGGGATCTCACTAATTAAAATATAGAATGCATTGACTTGATATGAAGAAGACGGCGTCATCCGTACCACCAATAGGCTAACAAAGTGATTAAAAAGTAAGAATTTAGCTGATATCTCCTTGGAAGCGGTCTTACTTTTGAACAGTTTGTATGTACATGTTTCTCAGATGTCCATCACCAAAAGAAAAAACCATAAAAATATCATAAAAGAATAAAACCGAGAAATAAAATGTTAAGATATGAACTGGAAAAAAATATTAGAAGTAGAACCAGCAAACGAGGATGGGTAATATACACGAATGAAGGATCACTCAAGAAAACCCAGAAGAGGAGAAAGTTTGCACAAAGAATATAGATTTACCAACAATTAAGAATGTCGGATAAAAACCAAAGTAAAATCAGCCCATTGATATAATACTATAAGAAAAAAATGGCGAATGCAAATTAACTTAAAATCAAAATTTAAAAGAGAGAAGGTCTTAAGTGATTAGCTACATTTTGTGCAGCCAAAATTATATTTTGAGATGTTTTTAGTTTATTTTGTTATTTTGGTAATAAATTAGGCAATTGAGGTACCTAAAAGGGTATTTTGATAGTAAAAAATGGATAAATAATAAAAATAGTTGTTTAAATTGATGATGCATTGAAATTCATCATGAAAAAAATAAAACTGAGAAACGTAAAGAAGTGAAGATAAAAAATACATATATGGAAATAAGTTAATATGAATAAGTAATATTCAGCAACTAAAGAATTACCTTAGGAATTAGGAAAGAGTGAACTTTACTATCTAATCTTAATGTGGATTGCAGTCCATAAATATCCATGCGGCAGTGCGGGGCGAAGTTATGGTTAAGTGAGAGGGAAAAGTGACGATGCACAAATATTTTGCCTGTGGGAGTTCCACAGCTCCTTAGCCTCATACATGCCTATAGTACCCTGTCCTCTTTGAAGTTCTACTACTAAAGGAGACGACAACTGCACAGATGAGGTTCGTCACTCATCACCACATTCACACGAAAGCGCACTGGCATGATTGATCGGCTTAATTGGCTATTTTTCCTGGCTTGCTGAAGAGGAAGCGGCTCAAACCTCTCTTCTTCTCTTGTTGTTTTCTTAAGGATCTCGTGTTTTCACAATTTCTTCCTAGCGATAAGGAATTTATGGATCGATTGGCCACCTGCCAATTATCCCTGGATTTCCATGGAAAAACACTACTCACTCACAATGCCTAAAAAGCCTTTCGATGGTTTTTAAGAATGTAAATTTAGAACGAATGAATACAAAGCACGAATGAAAACTTATAGAGTGGAACCAGCTAGAGATGCAACATAAGAGTCGAAAAACATTGTTGGGAATGAGTGACATAAAAAGAGATGAATCAAATCAATGGACGTAAGGATGAACGTTTATTAGTGACTGAGGTTAATAGTAAAATATGGAAAGAAATAGTACTTAATAGCTGGCATGGTAATTCAAATGTTACTGTAATAATTTGAAATATCTAACAATGAATAACATTACTTAATGTAAATTTTCATGAACATTTTAGATGTTAATGAATTAATGCATAAATATATTGAAAAGTAAATTGTATTAATTTGAATATAGATAAACATGAGCAATTGTTAAACCTGAGGGTTAAATTTCAAAGGTACCACGAATGCAGACTTCTGAATAAAAATTAGCCCATTGCAATTAATTTGTAAGGATAGTTAATTTGGAACTATTAACGAGAAGTATTAGAAACTATGCATTATTAGAAATCAAACAGTAGACGATATAAACGGTATTCATCTTCACCATTTTCTAAAAATAAAATTTACCAACTCAACTCCTCACGATTAAAATTAGTGTGCACCAAAGGGAAAGTGACTTCCAATCAAAATGTGGAATCTCTTTCATCCCTCGGTTAAGCTCGCTACATAAAGTCGTCTGTTATCAAAAGTGAAGCTATGTGGTGTGTCAAAGTGGTGGTATACTCAAGCCAAAATCTTTATATAAAGCATTAAAATAACTCGACTCGGGAAACATTAGATACGACGAAAAAAATGTACCTCTTCTAGCAAATCTAAAAAAAAGTTCATAATAAAAACGCTTAAATTTACGATCACTTATCATGATTTGGTGACGTCATAAGAGTTAAGCTTCTATCTTTTACTCAGGAATAAGCATCCACTGATGGGAAGGAATCAGTAATGAGAGCAGAAACAGCAACAATCCACGCAATAGTAATATGCAAGGCCGAGGAGTCGCCAAGAGACGGTGGACCGCTCTAAATGTGCTCGTGACGTCGTAATATAAGTTATGATAAATCTATGATAAAGAATCGTCTAAATTTTGTCATGAATAACTGGAGAATTAGGAGACATATTACAGAACAAAAAACAACGGTCTTTTGATTTTTCAAACTCAAGCCCAATTGACAAGTATAAAAAATGGAATAAGTCCTGGAATTGTGCCCTTATCATAAATATATAATACTTGCAGAATATGAGATTATTTTACCGTAAGTGTTGAGCGAAAAGTTTCATTAGACAGTAACTTAACTTGGTCAAAAAAATAAGGAGTAAGAAAAAGACAATCCTCATTAAATAGGCTGAAGGTCAATGATAACCCCAGGCCTGACAAGCTATCGGAGAAACGTACTGGAACGAAATCCATGCGAAGCAGGGGAGAATTAGCTCACTGAGCGACCATTTCATCCCACTGCGATGGATCATTGAGTAAGGGCAGACAGCCTTTTCTGCTGCGAGTGGACTTTAATTTGATTAGCTCAGCGCGGAAACCTCGCGATACACCAACCTGCGAAAAAAAAGGTTGCAAAAATGTAACAAGGGAGCGCTCACGAGGAATAATCTTTTTAACTCACTGATTTTTTTAAATTTTTAAATAATTTATCACCCCACGTTTCACCAACAATGCCATGCTTTACCTAAATGCGTAACAAACATTTGATGCGTCAGAGGATATTCCGCGTTTTGCCTCGAGAGTGGTGGATGATAAGCGAAAGGCGGAAGAAATGGACTGATTTCCGAAACTAGAGATCGGCATTAGAGATCAAACATAAGTAATTGTTAGAGTAACAGTAAGCCTTTGGAAAGGATAATCTAATGAACTAGGGACATGTCAAAGTGCTTGAAAACTCATTCAGTGGAGCCTACAATGAAAGAGTTACATGATGAAAGGATCATATATAAAATAATATCATAAATATAATCATCATATATATAATAATAAAGGATCATATTTATATAATATATGTGAATAGAAAATACGCTGCATCAAAATGTAATGCTTTAGATAATAAATTCAAATAATAAATAAATTATAAGTGTTCTCTCAGTTAACACTAGAACCGCTGAACTTTCCAACCCCACCAAAACAGCGGCATGGGACTTTTTTGTCCCATTGACAAAATACGTTGATCCTGTCATGTTTAAGTATAATTGACGGTTTTTTTGTGGTTTGTGTGAACAGAACACGTGTTTAGGTAATGTTTAAAACGTTTTATTAAGTATAACTAGGAATACAGTAAACTTATTTTGACGTGTTGGTCAGACCTGCAGACGCGCCGGGCAGAGGTGACGCGGCCGGCGCTGCGTGAGTAGGCGGCCGGCGCAGTGCACAGATTATTCCCTTCTGCGCTTCTAACTGGCAGAATAACGGTATCTGTGAATCGATCCCCGTCGTAGTAAACTGTTATTATGCAAAATACAAAATAAGAGAACAAAAAAACTGAAAATGTATGTTTTCCCCATATGGGACAAAAAAGTCCCATACCACGGCTCTATGTAAATCGTCGTTTTTTTCGCGAGCCAAACATTGTACAATATTGTCGATATAACCATTCGAAAGAACATAAAAAATGAGTAAAATTCAGCAAATTTCAAAGGGATCAAACCACTAGTGTATGAATGGCAAACATTTGCAAAGGGCGATGGAACAAAAAAGTCCCGTCCGCGGTTCTAGTGCTAAATATAAAAATTCAAATCCGTTAAAGCCTTTTCTTCTTATTGCATAAAGAAATACCTTATAAGTGCTCCACCTAAATTAAGCTATTTTAATCTTATAATTCTACTCTCAAGCTAAAAATTTGATCAATATAAAATATTTTGGCCAAGGCTGTCTTGCAGAAATTTTGACCACAGATTTAACATGTATCGCTTTCTCTTTTGCTTGGCTTATTTCCTTATAAAGTTATTATGTACCACATTCTAGTTGACCAATAAATATGAGTTTTTATGAGCGTATTATAGCAGCATGCATTGGAGATAAGTTCAAACGGCCAAAGGGTATGCCATGCGGTACGGTATGCTGCCATAAAGCGTTTAGGCTTAACGTTCCTACAATTACATACAACTGAAAAGTATGTTCTTAAAAAAGACACTTTTTAATGACATAGATAAAAAATATCCTTGGCCTCCATAACTTTATGGAATAATACAGCACTAAACTGTACCCAAATTTAGCGATAAACATAGGTGCATAGCGGAAATTTAATTTTCCTGAATCGACCTCAATAAGTGAATGCTGCAATATTTATATTGAAACTAAATAAATGGGGCGAATATATGTTCTTGATGTACTCCTCAAACTAGAATTAACTTACATATCAATTAAGTATTCAATGCTAGGAATATTTAAACACTAAAAATAGCATTTTTAATGAGCAAAGGACGCTATAATTTGATTGTTGAAATAGTATTCATACTATACATTTCAAATGAATTTAAATTTGCAACCAGATAATTTTTGCAAAGTGTCCTCTATGTGTGCTTTCGATGAACTCATAATTAAGTTTTGAATGGATATTAGATTCAATAAAATTTTAGAGTTGGTACGGATTCCATTAAAACTGCAATGTTTATGTGGGTTACATGGTGCTGATGGCTGTGATCCAATTAAATTACTCCAGGCTCGCTGGAGCGAAAAAATTCATTAACCCACGTTAAGTGCAGGTCACATTAATACATGACCTACAAAAAACGAATGTTGAAACATTTATGAAATCAAATTTTGGGAATCGTATGTTAAAAGTGAGCATTAGGTTTTTTTATAATCTAAATACAGGAATACTACCAGATGGGTTAGTTTCCCCGTATCGACAAAGCTAGCGGACAAAATATTAAGTAAAGAAAAAACTAAATAAGAATTTAGGCGCACAGGTGCAAAACTAGTCGCACTACGGACGAAATTATCCTTGAAGTAAGGCTATGGAAAGCAAGTTTTTTTTTCCTTCAACGCATGCAGCTACTAATAGAAAATTTGCAACTAGCCAGTATTCACTAAGTGTAGATCATAAGGAAGTAGAAGGTTTTACTAGCTTTGGACAATGAGAAATGGAGGGCTCAGACCTAAATATTAGGATTCTTTGGCTAATAACAAGTCGACTGCTAATCGTTTGTTCAGCACAGAGTTCATAATTAGGCCAACTTCTCGATGAAAATCAGAGAATTTCATGGATTGTATAAGAACTGTGTGCTTAACACTAAATTCAAAATGGCATTCATAGCACCGAACGAAAGTAATGGAAAACAGAATATCCTATTCATAGCCGAGTGAAAGTGGTTTATTTCACTTGGCTTTTCTTCATCGATTCATGAGTAATATTTGGAGAAAATGGCTGAAATAATTACTATACTACAGAAATAGGTCACAAAAATGAAAAGTACGAACATTTAAAAAAATCTTTCCTCATCTTGGAGAGTTAGAACTCAAAAGTCGTCTTCTAAATTTAATAATATTCTCAAAATATCTCAAAGATCTTCAAAGCCATATCTTTTAGTCCCTACGCTTTCATAAAGATGTTATAGTTCCACAGATATAAAACACCACTTCATGCCCAAAATAATGCCATGCCAACGGATTCATCCGAAGAAATATTTCAAAAACTCCCCATAAAACAAAAAACGGGTTATTTAAAAAAGAAAAAAACTCTGAGGAGGAGCATAAGCTAAAGCTTCGCAGATGCGTGCCTCATCAGTGATAAAATTCTTCTACGCTTCCCCACGTCGCGTCGTTCTAAAAAAAAGAAACTAACTCTTCTAAGCAACACCGACAGAGAAGCTTTTACTCTTACTCGACGAGGGATTAATTGGTCGATAAAATTGTCATTATTACATGAAATTAATTTTTTGCACCGCAGAGATTCTAATATTTTTTCGGCCGGAAGACCCATTCGCATCGCGGCGAAAGCGATATCTTTCACCGAGAGACACTTGATTGAAAACGGCTGCGTTTCCGAAACACATTACCCAAGATCCCCACCAGATCAAAATTCACAGCAGGACGAGAGGAAGAGGTCTGAGGTTGTAGAAAAAATGAGAAAATAAGGGATATATGGAGAAGCAGAAGAGTTTTCGGAGAGCGGTCTTTTGGAGACCATGCGTGCAAGGCGTGGGGAGGAGAGGGAGGTACGCCCACGCTACGCCGTAATTTCTTTTTATGTTTCGTTCGCTATTCCAAGCCTTCAGGCAATGTACAGAGAGTTTCTTACATTGTCATTTCAAGGATACACTATTCACGAACTCACGAACAGTGGAGGATCCAGAGAGTGGGTGGGGGAGGCCACAGTCTCCCCTTGGCGTATTCCATTTACACTAGATGAAATGGTAATCATGTTAACATTGAAAAATTTTAAAAGAGCGATTATTTATATTATTACTCTCCTTTGATATCGCCTAGTCATTTCATTGGTTTGAACAGATACCTACACTGAAAAAGATGGCTAGAGTAAATAAGCTAAAACTGATAAGAACAACTCTGTTTTGGAGATTTCGATAATGGCTTCTTTGAAGCCCATATTCTCTCGCGTTGCCATCATTGATGGACCGGAAGGGCCAAACACCCAACACCGTGGAACTTTGGAAATTTTTTAAATAGGAATCGAAGAACCTGGATAACGTAATGGTCTACGCAGTGCCCCGGAAAACCAAGAGACCGCGGTTCGATTCCCGGTTCAGAGGAAATTTTTCTCTTGGCAATTTTCGCCGCCGTTCACGTGGAAGGCATGAAATAAACCACTCCTATTTCGATGCGTTTTCGCCGCCATTAGAGGGCGTCCATTAATTAAGTTAGGTGATTTTGGCGATTTTTCCCCTTCCCCATTACTCAGATATTGTGAGTTTGGCTTGACTACCTCGCCCCCTCATTACAATCTCTCGTGATTTCGTTCAAAATGCGTATTTTCAGTTTAAATACGTTTATCTGTGCTTCATTGCGTTGTATTTATAAAAAATAGTTTCATTATTCTTATTTTAAATTAGTTAAGAATAGTATTGAAGATTACTAAGATCGTAGTACAAAATCACATTTTACAGTGTTTCTTGCGGAAAAAATTACGTGATACTTGCCAAGACTCTTCCCCACGAGAGATTAGGTAAGAATCGGCTTGACCCCCACCCCCTCTTAACGCTTCACGTCATTATAGGACGCCCCCTTACATGCGGAGAAGTTAATATTGGCGATTATAAGGAAGTCCAAGGGGTGGAGATTCACAACATCATAGTATTTCTTGACATGCATGATCGTTATAAGCGAGTTTTACTGTATATATGAAAGGAAATTGGTTTTCAGAGACAGTTTGGAGGGAGTGCTGTGACCAGTGGCGTAGCGAGGTGGGAGGATCTGGGGGTCCGGACCACCCCCCCCCCCCCCCCCGAAATATTTGAACACAATTATAGTCCGGCCGCCGAGAGTTTTCCGTTGACAGCTAGAAGGGATAGGGGGCAAGGTTGCCACGTAAGAAAGGGAAACGCCCACATCACATGTAAACAAAAGGGTTCCGTGAAGGAAGCAGCCAGAAGGGACGACGAGCGTGAAGGATCCAAAGGAAGAATCCTTTGTTTTGGCGATTCGCAGAAAGGGCTTGTATTGGTGGTTCAGGCTTGTTTCAGTGCTTCATATGCACGTGACAACGTTGTATGACCAGGCAAGGGTAAGAGGTGAATTTTGGGGACAGCGATTGGTTGCAAACCATGTTGGCGCAGGGTTCTCCGCCCCTCCTTTTAAAGCGTCATCGGACAACTCACGCCGGCTGGACTTGTACTTTGCTTCATAAAAAATATTGAAATATCATTAAGTATAAGGTTTCTTCGTAAAATGAATTTTTTCGATTACGAAAAATGTTGAAATTTGTTTTTAAAATCCTCTACTTTATGCACTGTTTTTAAAAAAAATTCTAACCCTAGTTTTGGATCCCCTCTCCCCCGAATGAAATTCCTGGCTATGCCACTGACTGTGACGTAGAGGCGAGGGAAGCGGAGGAGAAGGTGATGAAAAGCGGAGTGGAGCAGAAGAGAGATAGAAGGATGGCGTTGACGCGAGGAACGTCTGGGGTTAACGCGACGCCAAAAGGGGGAGTCTGCAGGAGGCCGGATGTGTTGGGGGAAGGAGAGGGGGGGGGGTAGGAAAGAGGGAGGACCCTTCGGTGGGGGAGGAAAAAAATGTTTCCCATCCAGCACGCATATAGTTCGTCTTTTTTTTCTCCTCCCTCACTCCCTCCTCCCAGCCCCGAGGCCTGCAGTCATTTTGGTTGATGACAACATATGTGACGACTTTGGGGGCCTAAGTAGTTTGTCCCCCAACCTAATAATTTTTCCGAGCGTAGTATGACCCATGGCCTCACGGATATGTGTATAAGCGATCACATATGCGCTCCACATAGCACGCATGAATATACCTACGTGGTTGTACATAGAGACGGAGAGTTAAAAAGCAGCTCCCGTTTGCCACGCCTCTGTCTCGACCTCACCCCTAATAAGCGACCCTCTCTACGACACCCACTTACAATTTATTAACTCCCTCGTTGAGGCACATGTTCAGTCTCCGCAGATCCCCATTCCGTATGGGTCAGTTGCACCATGTCATTTATGCCACTATTACGCAGTTCCGGACAGCAGTTAAAATATGAGAGGATGGGAGGTAATTATGTTAACAGATATATGAAAAACATATTTGTCGCAATGACTTCCGTTGTGTTAGGCGCATCAAACGAGAGGAGGCACAGAAAACTGCATATTGAGCTTATTGAGAAATTTATCCTTTTGTGATAGGATTTAAAAAGTCTGTCACCCTCAGACGTTAATTTACTGCAGTAGTTCTTCATGTAAATGCACAATCAGGATGCTTGCCTGGCCGTGTAGCAACTAAACAGGAGGGTAGGATAGTAACCTACTCATTGCGTCATGTTTACCTAAATGCTGTAAAATGATTTACGCGGCATTTCGGCAATTTTTAAATTCTCATTGGCACCTCATGCGTTTTTAATTATAGTAAATAACCAAAAGTAATTAAACCTACTTGTAGAAATACCTCACGCCAATCAGTACGAATGCAGACGATAATCAATAATTATTATATTTTATTTAAGTGAATACGAAAAAATACCTTGCATGCATCACTGGGATTGGTCAAGAAAATTCATCCCATGATAGGACAAAGTTCTCAAAGTGGTCTTTGACATCAACTATTATATCCCTTCTACGCTAGTTATTTTTTTTAAATTTTGTTGGTTTTTATAACTGAAGAATCTCCATGGTTGGCACGCATCAATTCCAGCTAATAGCTACAGCTTTTAGACGAATGTATATATTTGAAATAAATTAAGAGGCGGAATGATGACCTTAGGATTGAGTAAATTTGGTATATTAAAACATCAAACAAATTTATCTTATGGAAAAAATCAAACATTGTACCGAGTAGTTAGAATTGTGTTCATATGTTACACTGTGTACTTAAAAAAAGTACTAGCAGGGTTTTGAAACAAGTGTGATGGAATGAAAAATGCAAGCCTCAACAGCACAGAGGCAAAGTATCGGAAAATTTGACCGCTTTTCCGGCGTGATGCCACGATGAGTTTCAATTTAATCCCTGACCCCTGAACTGCGTTAATATCTCGTGGTGTCTACCACACGCTTAACGGAGTCGCCTTTTCTTTTTCGGCCACAGACCGGAGCTCTCCAAGCCAAGCCACAAAAGCAACAACTCCACGAAAGTCGGTCCCACGAAGTATCCCTTCTCGAAAAGCCTCTTTGGGTAGTTTTTCAACACCAAACTATGAAGCAGAGCAAAAACTTTTCGAGATCCCCGGACCGCCATCCTTACACACAAGAATCTTTTAATCTCGTAAGCAGGCGGAAAAGAAAAACTGTGAGATTTCATCGGGAGGGAGAGAGAGAAGAGTTTTGTGAGAAGGACAACCCGTGGCACATGTTGCTACACCCCGGAGACAAATTGTGTTCTCGTGTGGAGGAAAATTAAAAAAAATACGAAAGATTATAAATATATGTTACGACGGGACGAAGAGTTTGGAGGCTGATCCGTAAAGATCGCCTTATTGCGTGAGAGCGGCTCTGAAAGCACATGAACGCGAACCACGAGATGGAGAAAAAGATGCAATAAAACCTGCATATAGCGGACGCGTACGGAAGGGAAAAATTTTCCCCTTTTAAGAAGTGTCCGCTATTTTGAAGGGTCTGCTTCTGGAAAATTACGGTTTAGTTTGTAAGCATATGCTTTCACTGCGTTTTTTAACAGAAGAGTTTCAAAAGATTTATAAACTCTTTAATATCATGGATATTTAAAAAATTCTTTTAGTGCAAATATTTTTAGCTAGGATATTGTTCATATTTTTCCAGGATAATGTATTTGCTTGCAATAGGCTTTCAAGAAATGAAGTTCATTGTGTTTTCAGGAAGAGAAACTTTCACGTAATACCACGCACTTTGTCCGTTATTGGAAGCAACTATATTGTATATTAGCAAAAATATTGTTTCTGATGTTCACGCTTAATATTAAGAGTCTCCGCTAAATTGAGACGCCATTTAAGTAAGCTTTGACTGTAAACAGAAATGGAATGCGGGGAAACTATTCGATTTCGGCAAACAACGAACTCCGCAGCCGATGGTTAAACAGAGCTCGAGTCACGTAATTGACCTGAAGAGGACAGAAGTTGTGGACAGATAGCAAAGGAAATATAAGTAAGATTAATAAGGGACGCAAGAGATATTCGCAAAGAAGGACAATATAATTTAACTAGGAATACCAGCCTCAAAGTCATGTATGACAACAAGTAATTCAGAATCAAACTACCTCACCAATCTACCTTTTCATCAACCGAAGTATCCTCTTCCCCCTCCACCAACTAACAAGGATATATTTACGCATTATGAGTGACGCTTTTCCCTAGCATCGGCTGCAAGTAAATTGGGTGATTTTATCATTTGTACTTAAGTGTATTTATGAACTACGCTCATGTATGAGCTTTTTGGGGTCAGTTATAGTTCAGCGTGTATTACACATGCTTGCAATCAGTTTGTATTTCATCTTCTCCTTCACTTTGACAGGAGGGTTATTGAGTCCCTTGCACTTTCATCAAGACATTCTCACCAAACACTTAAGGGCAAAGCCATCTTTGCTGAAGATGTGGATAATATCACATCGTGCCACCAGAGATAGGATTCCTGGGCCTAATCAACGACAGTTAGAGAACAGCAGTATTTTCATGCCATATCTGCTAGATGAAAGGGACCAGTACTGTTGGAGAACCGTTAGGACATATCATAGCAGTGATGCGACGACATAGTCCAAAAGTTTTTATCACCGAGGCGTCATGGGAAGCAGTCGGCAAGGAGGAGAAAGGAAAGGACGGAGCTTTTGCGACATCGCGACGAAAAAAATGCCCACACGCACCGCTTCCGAGGGAGAGGAGACCGCAGATGTTGTCGCCCTTCCGACCGCCGAGTTTATGTCTCGAGAATTGGCGAATTATGAGGGTTCTTAGGGGAAAATGACACGCGCAGTTGCTCACACTCCCCTTTACGGTATTGGGTTACGGCTTGAAGAGGGCGAAAGTAATGAGGAAATTATGACTGGCACACCCTCACTAGATTGAAGTCAAGGTCATGAGTCCTTATGGGTCAGCTGCGGGGAACGGAAGCTGTGGAGGAATAGAATTTCCACAATGGGAATAGGATCGGGTCGGTGTGGTAGCTTCACACTTCGTGGACCCGGGTTCGACTGCCAGCGGTGGTAGAGAAGATTATTAGTGACTGCTCATCCCTGCTCGAGTACTTTGCGGAGGGCTCTTCAAGAGCAGCACTCCTTCCATCGGATGGGACATTAAGCTATGATCTCTTGGTTACCGACGCTGTATTTCTCTCAATCCCTCCCCATGGAGCAAATGGCTTCAGATATCGCACAGTGGGCCAAAATCCAAAAAAGCTGGCCAAAAGTCGAAAAATGAAATTTGCGCAAATCAACCAAAAACCGTTGACATTCATTATTAAGCATGTACTCTTTAAGATACAGTACCATGCAGAGCATGGAAGGCGTTAATATAATTTTAACAGCTGGTCAAAGTAGAGCATGTCAGAGTAATTTTAGGAACCAGTTTATTTCGTTGAAAATAGCAAAATTTGTGGCTTCATTACAGAGTCGTTGTTAAGAATATTGGTTTCAAAGTATTTTTATCCATAAAACTGATCTTCAAAAAATTAATAGAGACAGTGTTTGTATCATTTTACTGGTTAATTAATATTTTTATAATTTTTTAAAACCGTTGATTTTTCATAAAATTTTATGTTTGACGGTACCTAATTATTGTTTATATCGACATCAGGCTACACGGAGTTATTTGCACTGTGAGAGAGACAAAATCATGTAGAACAATGTTCTGGATGCAGTTTTTGCGATAACTTGCGATTCTAATTTTAACAACCATATATATGTAAATCCACCCCGGCCACTCGGACCACTGTGGCGGCCACGAAACGGCATGTCTGTCAACTCCTTAGAATACAATACCTTCATGAGTCCTAATATGCCAGCTTCGAAGAACCGAAGTTGAGAAGGAATAGAAGTATCGCAAAGAAAATGAATATGCAAACTAATAACAGTTTTCAGTGGCATCAGACCACATAGGTATATAACTTCACAAGCAAGTATGTGTTCACGTGCCGAATTTTCGTGACTCGCGAGTACGCGTTCGGTTCGTACCAACAATACAAATCTCCATTCTTAATGTGCTGGTAAAACGTAATTTTTACATACTGCGTAAAATATTCCCATGTATACTGCATTACAACTGCAAGAATAAAGTTTCCTGAACTAAGTATACGCGGTATTGCGGTCTACTAATTTCGGTCCCAAGTATGGAAGATATTTATTTTATTTATTTATTTACATTACCCCATAAACAGCAAATTTACGACCGTTACAATGGGGAATTAGAAATTAACGATGAAAGACATTCACACATGCCCATGCCCTGGATAAGGTAACTTACCCAGGCGGGACTCGAACCCGTGACCTTCGGTTTGGCATTCGAGGACTTTACCTTGCCGTAAAAGATAACTTAAAACTCCATGTAATATACTACAACAACCTAATTTTTGATTAATACAAATATGCAATAAAATATTTAAAATACGTAGCTAATATATTTTTTTCTTAGTCTAATTAAACTTCATAACTCGTATCCTCGAATATTCCATTGATTGTGGAACTAAGAAGGCATTCTATAAACTTGCAACAGTTTCCGGGTCCATATCACGGGAAGCGGTGGCAGAAGTATATTTTTTCTTAGATCCCAGCCTGAGTATTGTATGAAGAGCAGTTGAAGCTCAGCGCCGGAAGGGACGTCAAGTCGTGGTTCCCTGGGGCCTTTGGAGGCTGAGTTATTCTAACGCCAGGTTTCTCTCCACCCTTTCCGTTATTTTTGTCAGATGTCAGTCTTCTCTACTTAATAGTACCTACCTACCCATTTACTTACTCCAATACGAAGTTGACTTTCATGACAATAATAAAGGGTTAAAAAAAGTGATATTTCTTCTCCACGAGCGCCAGAACTGTGAAAAAATGCCTATTCAGCTCCATCACCACCTCCTGATAGTTACAAAGAAAAAGATAGCGACACTGAGGCTCACGCAACGACGGCCCTGTGATCCCCTCTCCATGATGACACACGGAAAATTGCGCGAGCACTATGACACGGAAACGCGTTGAGGATGAAAAAGCGAAGAAGAGTGGGGAGAAGAATGATCTTTTGGGGAGAGGTGCTTATTTTTCGGCCTGTGCGGTGAAGGGGTGAAGTGGATAGGATGCAGGAAAGCAAAAGTGATTGATGAAGTTCACGGAATAGAAAAACTGAATGGGATAAGGAGTCGCGATGAAGGAGATTGTGAGCGGTGGTGGACATTTTTTCCAGGAGAGGGCGCATCAGAAGGGTTTGGATGACGGATACAAGGACCGAGGGGGGGGGGGGGTTCTCAACCCTTAGAAAAGGGGGAGTTCATTGATATTGATAAGGGACAGGATCCGCCACGCACGCCGACACAGCTAATGGACGCATCCATTGCGGGAAAAAGGCGAGAGGGGCTGCTTATCATTCCGTACTCTGGCGAGTCTAAGAAAAAGTACGTCGGAACACAACAGGTTGTAAGATACCGGCATGAACCTCTTACGCATTTGAGAAGCTGATAAAATATGCCATTCAATTTAATATTAACCAAACGAAAATACAAAAAATACTTATGCCATTAAAAATTTCAAAAAAGTTCAAATTCTAGCCATAACCAACGAAAGAACAACAAAGCTTATCCTCGGGCTGATTGCTAGGGTGAGTTAACCATGCAACTGAACACTTCATAGGTATAAAGATGGTCTGTTAACTCTTCACAATGGCTCACATACAAAATTTTAATTTTAGTGCATAAACAAGCATATCTACTGACGGTAATGTATTTTGTGGTGCCTTGCGTTAAATTATAAAGCACTGTATTACGTGTCCGTTTAGTAAACTATACAAGTCCAAGTGATTTCGCCAACTATCAATAGTATTATAAATCTTTCCAGCAAATTATTCCGTACTACCTCCTCTAGTATCGTAAAAAAATTGGAGAATGCAAAATGAATAGTGAAGATTCAAATCACCTTGTTTAATAACGAAATCTGTTTTAAGATGACGCCATGTAACGACAGATCGAGGTGAAATGTAGCTCCATAGCACAAATTGGAAAGTCAATGTTATTTTTTTGCTAGGGAAGTAATCTCTACTATCGATTTAAAATGCCATAGTTTTATTCAACTACTCAGCCATTTCATTCACGTAAGGTCAATGTAATATTAAGAGGCTAACTGCAGCAGGGAAGCCTTTTTGAGATATCATCCACTTAGTGCACGCTGTCTGTGCTAAATTTCGATCCAAAGCCAATGAGTTGAAATTGTTAATTTCCTAATTTTACAACCTTTTCAATGGAATTCAGTGGTAGAAAAATTTTAATTGTTCATTAAAATGAGGCAAACAAAGACTAATTCCAAAATGGGTTGAAGAAACAAGTTAGGAAGCATTTTTTTTTAGCGATGAGCTTAGAAAAAGATCAATTCTAAAGGCATTATTTTTCATTTAGATCTTGCACCTGAAGATTTCTTATCCCGGCTGAAGATTACTGGATTTCGTATCGTGAAGGCAGCAGACACAAAAAGTGGCCGATTTTACCTCGAGGCATGTGGACGCTAACATCAAATCTCTTGAGCTGCTCGCAGAGAGAAGGAACACTTGATCAAACAGCGAATCCAGCCGGCTTCCTTTCAGAGCGTATCCTTCTCCTCTCCGCGCGAGTTCTGAGGATGAATTCTGCCTATTGAAAGCCGCGAGGCATTGGAGTGGAAGCCGGTTACACACATTTCGAATCAACGCGTGAATGCGAAACGTCGCTTATGGGCTCGTAAATATTAACCGAAATTTGGCACTAAGAAATGTAAGGTGGGACTCGGCGCATTATTTAAGCTCTGGGACTCGGGGGAAACCAAACCTAGTGTTTGAGTTACGCTGAGCAAATAACCGAGGTATCTTCACGATAAGGCAAAGCCATCCAGGGGGGAGTGGTAGTAGGGGTGCCTTGCCTGATACTTCGCCAAAAACCCAGGCTATTTCGGCTCACATCTGAGCCGGGGATATCGTCGGATAATGACTCACATTTTCGCATCACCACGAGCTCTCCCCAGCTCATGCATGACTGGGCATTAAGCAGCAATTAAACTGCGGATGCACCTGACCGAAAATGAAAAAAAGTACACCCTAACATTCACCCGCGGGATTATTGTGTGCATGGCATATTTCACATCACTCTAATAGTTCACGGATGCATGCATGAGGATCGGCCACAAATATTTCCATGGACACTGTAAGCTATGCGGCCAGGCATGGCTGTAAACAATAGGCACGTAGGATCAAACTGGGAAAAAAATGTCAATAATGACGGCAGAAACAGCAGACGCCAGTTCTATCTAAAACAGGAGGAAAAAAATGTGGAAATTATTTTTAAAAAGACTATCGCATAATTACCGCCGCCTGTATTTCACCCGAGCCTCCTCCAATCCGTTTTATTCCTAGCGCTGTACGATATAGTTGACATCGCGTCCATAGTTCCTACCTAATTTTTGGTTCAGTGGACGACGAGAGGGGAATTTTCCATTGAAAAGAGGAATATTGAAAAGTTATTTCAGCCCCATAGGGAATTTATCGATTAAGGTAGGTCTCAACTAAACAAAGCACACCAATTTTATTCAATTTACCCCGCATTTTATAATTTCCGCAAAAACATATACTACTTTAGATTGGAATGGGGAACATAACCTTTAATTGCAAGCATGATCTATAATAGCTGATCTGTTCTAACAGCTCAAGACTGCGGCCACCCAAGTTGAATTTACCCTCATAACATTTGCTTTTCTTAGTACTAAACAATTCCAATCAAAAACAATTTATTATTTGTCTAATCTAATTAGTTGTCTATTATCTAATGTGTAACAAATAGAACAGTTCTTTGTATTTTCTCTTTCTAACTCACAATGATTATTAAAAAAGCTAAAAATATCTTCGAAGTGACAATCAATGCCAAAATATGCCTTATTTGCTACCACTGATTTTCAAATGTCCACTTCAACTGAAAATGAATCTGCCCTGAGGTCAAGCACTAGCCAATGAGAAGATATAGGAGTATGTAAATGATAAATCATATAAAAAATTAGTGCGTGTTCATGGTGAAACAGTATCTAGTCCCAAACCGGAGGAAAGGGTAGAAAACTCTTCAGTACACTTCAATATTTGAATTCAAACATGAATGATGTCCGAATACCAGTTGAATAGCATTTGGTAGCCGGTACTCGGAAAAGAATTGCTAGTTGGTTTCAAGGGATTTTTTACGAAGGAATGAATATGAAAATGCCAACAAAAATAGGAAAAGAATTTCCAAAAACCATAACCTTTGTCCTTGCCTTCTACTCAAACTCGTTCCGTCCAGGGTGAGAAAAAATTAAAGCTTCACTTTGATATTCACGTCAACATTATCAAACAGTTTTCAGGCATAGTAAAAAATCGAGTCAGAACTTCTTAATTGCATACCTATTTCAATATTTAACCCGTCACTTACTCTTACCAACATGAATGGTTGCAATGATGTCTCTTACAGCACTTACAGCACAGAAGAGTTCCTTATTGGGGGAGAATCTAGAAGGTATTGTAATAATGCTGACAGCAGGAAAGTAAATATTGGAAGACTTCAAAACTGGTACTAATACAGAAGGATAGTGAAAAATCAAACGATTTGATAGAGAGATAAATTAGTTAACCTCAGGGACATGATACATGATACTTATAGCAGCATTGTTATCTAAGGAAAAATGGATGACGGGAACGATGAAGGAAGACCTTAAATCTAAAATTGAGGTTGAGAAGTCTAACTTACTGTGAAAAAATTAGCTGATAAGAAAATTGATTGGCGAGTTAGGCTTGAGAAGTTTTGAGGCTCACTGAGGATTTTTAATCCATAACCATCAAGCACAGTTTTCCAGAGTAAATATATCTAATCTCCATAGAAGCTAAGAAGTGGCAACCTAAAATATATGCTTTCGTTTCTACGTTTTACTTAACCCCGAATCAAAAGAAGCCAGCCTTTCCAATCCTGTCGTTTTCTCTTTCCAAATGTCTTAGAACAATAGACTTAGAAAGAAATTATAGAAAAAATTCATCAAGGAGAAGTAAAAAATGGTGCATTCAAGCATATCCCTGCACAGCAAACCCTCCAACTTCCCACGGCAACCGCCCAATCCTAAGACCTCTCGTCTTCCCCTTCGGCGTGATGGGAATATTTTTCTTCTCCTCTCCCATTTGCTTCATTCCCAATTTACCCCTCGAGTTCCTCTGTCTACCCTTTATCGACCATAACGGGGAAATATGTGAGGACAGGGATAGACGTGTGAAGCTCGTTGAGGGGTGAGAGGTTATTTAAGGCGCAGCGACCCTAGGACGCGCTTTTTTAGGTATCGTGAAGTCTCTATAATATTCACAGGTCCTCACTTATAGGTACCAGCAATATAATTTTGCCTTTATAAATTTCATGTTTTGGATAAATTTCTCCGATATTAATTTCAACATTATGACAGCTGGTAGGTACCTACTTATTTTAAAAGTTTCCTCTATGCTGAAATACCTTATTTACATTCAAGTGAACTTTTTCCCATCTAAAACTAGATCAAATATAGGCAAAACTTACGCTGATAAGATGATTTCACTAAGGGGACAGAAAGAAAAAGACACTACGAAAACGACACTAAAAAAAACCACGAATAATTTTCCCTTCGAAAACACTCATTGTAGACTTTCAATTCATGGCATTTTATAAAATCTGTCACAAATATCGGTAACGATAATCAAAATTGGCGTATTAATTCTGTTAATAAATAATAATTTATTGTCATGATGATTACCATGGTATTCCAATCAACAAATTTGTACAGTTTTGAGTGTTGTAAATATTTGAGGCATGAAATTTTGAGTTTAATGCGTTTCTCACCCTGGAAATCTTTTCAGCAATATCAGGTTCCGAACTTTAAAGAGACGGCTTAGTTGGGATTCAACCAGGGCTGCCAACACCTAAGATAAACCACATGCTCTCATAGTCGTCGCCATTCTCTCTCCAGTCGAATCATCAAGCCATGGATCCACACTCCCTTTCCTCCTTCGAAAGTCTCCCTCCCACATAGCTTCTCATATCCCCCTATAAGTGTTTGCCTCTTCCCTTCCTTCTCCACTTCCCGCCTTACTCTGAGAACTTAACTCGAAAGTCCCTTCCGGTTCGAAACGGCCCGTCGCGGCTTCAAAGCGCGCACATTCTTGAAGTAATCCGTTGGACCCATTGCGGGGACAACGAGATCGGAATAGGTGGAAGGGCAGAGCTATAAAAAGAGAATGGAAAGAAATGGAGAAAGTACTGTGGAGGATGAGGCTGAGTAGTCGGGAATTAAGGGAGTAAAAGAAAAGAAGAAACGATTCAATCCCTTCCATTTCAATTTTTACAGACTAATTCATTTAATAATAAACGAAGTAATAATGGGGTCATTCTCTCAGATCCGAAATAGCTATTCATTTTGAAGAATTCGGTAAGCAGCAGGAAAAGATAAACTCCGGCGAAGAAGACCAATCTTTCCCATTTAGTCATTGTTTTTCAAGGTTAAAATAAAAACATTTGAGAGTAACTGCGCACTTTACATAGTCACTGACGTCATAAGAGCTACATTTTCTTAATACGTTTTCGGATAAATTTTCCTTGAGAGAGAGAATCGCTCAAAAGTGAATAAAAAATGAACCATATGAAGATCATGCCCAAGACCTAGGAGTAACTAGGAAGCGATATGATTAATTAATTTCTTCCTACATCAAGTGACAGTGAAATAAAAATTGTGAATGAGCACATTGGACTGAATGGCATTGTATTGCAATGAGAAAAGTAGTAACGCTGTGTGTGCGCATAACCTTTGTTTTTACCCGATCATTTTTTGTCATATTTGATATTTTATGCACTGAAATTCAGCATTTTTGCCAAAACATTTAACGCTAAGACTTTCATCGTGTTATGAATGATATTCAACGATTTTCATGTAATTATCTACGTATTTTCTGATACTGAACTTAAAAAAGAGCCAATTCTCTGGTGAATTTGAGTGCTTCAAAATTCCTGATTTCACCTCAAACGTATGATATACCTTTACTTCTTTTACATACTCATTGGATATTCCCAAAAACAGGAAAATCACAGGACATAAACAATATTGCGAGCTAAAGAACATTCATGGCCGTTCTTATATTAATGATATTGTTATCAGATTAGTCAAGCCTGCGAACGTAAATCGATATTCCAATCAATAATATAAAAAATAGATATTCACACAAATTCTCAGATAATTCATATAATTGATTCACTTCTCTCTTATGTATCCATTTCTCCCAACCTTGACCATTGCTGACACAATTCCCCACTTTTGATGTTTACTTGCACACAAAACTGAATTCTGATCACAATCTGAGTTCTGATATCAATATGAGTTAAATACACCATGAGAGTATTATAAAACAAAACAAAACGAGAAGAAAACAAAAAGATAAAATCTCTTGAGTGAGTCGATTCAATCGTAGGAATCATAAAACTTAAAAGGCTCATGAGGTTCAATTCCAAGAGTTTTAAAAGCACTATGACCCTCTAGAGCACTCAGATTCAATTAATGTCTTTCATCGAATCGATCAAATCATCATGTTCCTCTCGCTGGCTGTGAGAATCTGGTTTTTGTCACAAATCTGCACTTGCGCCGTTCACTTCCACGCTGCACCTTTCACTTCCACGCCGTGACGAATAGCGTTCAAATCTCCGCACTCGCCAACGCATCGCTTTGAAAGTGAACTCGGCCCGATAATTTAGCACAATGGGTCGTCAGGGACAGTGGGATCGTCGCTTTGGGATGAATTTCCGGCGGAACCGTTCCAACACTCATTGCGTCACCGAAAGTATGGGGTTTACGAATCGACTGATATCCCAGAGACTCACCGTTAATTACGCGATTATCCGCTTCAACCGAATGTAGGGACATGCAAAAAAAAAACCACGATCACTATCCAAGCAGGGAATGGCATTTCCGGTGATCCCTTTCCCCAATTCGATGATCGATCATTTCATAGTCGGATGAATGGAATTCAATGAATTTTCCGTGGGCGGGAAAATCTCGACATTGGTTTACCATAAGTTAGCGTATTTTTTCAGGATCCAAGGTTTCACTTATAGCAACCTATAAAATCTGTATTGGTACAAACATTTCATTCATATTTTCTTCGAGCACGAAAATGATAATTTCTAATTTATGCTATGACTATGCATTGCAAGTGAACACAAATACGTACTGATATTATTTTTAATAAATGGAACTATATTAGCTCTAAAAATACTGTATATATCTGTTATTAGTCTACAGTTATGTTCACCAAAAACTCCGCTATGCTATTGAGAAGAGGCTTATAAAGTTCATAACAAAAACTAATCCGAAAGAACAAGAGAAATTTTCGGAATGTGCTTAAAACGATATTTCTAATTGCGGTTCCATTGAATTCGGTATATGACCATAAAATTTTGTGAAGTAACTACTTAAGAAGCCTGATGTCAATATCGGTTAATCCCACATAGAAAGAACCTCTCGTGGGATACACTCAAATTGGAATATAAAAGGGAACGTAAGCATGGAAAGAGATGGATATCTAATCGGATCTTTCTCACCTACCTACTTCTTCGTTCTATAAAGTAGAGAACCATAAAATGGAAATCAGAACACATATACTGACAAGCTTGGCAAAGGATGATTTTTTGAGATAATACCCATTTACTCTCTATTACAGCCTCTCTACTCATTTACATGGGCAGATTTCTGACCTTCACCGATACGACCCTGAGATATTCACTCCTGATAAACTCACTGAAGTACCGTACCCTAGAGAGTCGTAGCTATTTAAGCAAGAAAAAAAGTAGCAAACTTTTATGCCTCGAACGGCGAAACCATTATATAATGGGCTAAACGCCTACGGATCGTAACGGGCTCCGAAATTAAATCCGCCAGGGATTCCTCCAATCACCAAACGCACCATTCGGAGGCGAAATAAACCGGTAGGAGAATCGAATACGCACTGAGAAGTGCCTTCCGTGATGAGCCGACAGTATTCGCCGCTTTTTTTGGGAGGGAGAACTCCTCTCAATGGCTTTCCTTACCACCCACACCTCCTCCGCCAATCCCAACCTCTCCGAAGCGAGGGCGCACGTATATACATCTATATAAAAAAGTCTTCAAATGAGATTCCTTCTCTCTCTCTCTCTTCAAACGCAATCCAACTCCTTAAAACCCTTTTCGAGAAAATCCCTTTTCGACTCACTCTCTCCCTTTTTCATATTTCCTTCCAAAAAGAAAATTTCCCCTCCTGCCCCACAATCACCATGCCAATCTCATCTTCTTCCCTTTCTCCTCCTCTGAACACCCTGCGAGACCGTTCTCTTTCCCCCACAGACTTCTCTTTCCCTTCCATACTTCACAACCACCGCCGATAATGCTCGCGAAGAAATTGCCCACCTCCCTAAGGTATCCGCTACCACCCTAAACTCAAGAACTTCCTAGTCCCAACCCTCCACCTCCCTCGGGCCCACTCCAAATCCTTATTTTTGCCATTTCCTTATTCCGACGCGAAACCGACTTACAGAAGGCATTCTTCTGGGAGGCACACTCAAGGAGAAGGCAAAGAGAGAAAAAAATGTCCATATCCTAATCAGTTTCTCCAACCCCTTCACGGTGGTTCTCCAGATTCCTCCGGCATTTCCAAACCTCCCCTACCCGTAAGGCCTTCCGTTTCGAGGCACACCCTTTCTCTACTCTCATGAGAACTCCCGATCCTTGACCCTACTCCCGGGGGAAAACTCTGAAAGATCCAAAAATCCACCGACCAAGCAGGAGGGCGCCAATTCTCAACCCTCCTCGACCACTGCCTCATATCCTGCCCAACCCAAACAGTAAATCTAACCCATTCCAGAACCACCCTTCTCACTGAGGATCATGAGATGAAAAAAGTACAGAAGATATCCCCCAACCGCCGCCCACTTCAAACGCTCTACCCGATCCTTCGCGTCTCTCAAAGGGTTTCCACGAGCTTTACCCAAACTCCTCTCCCTTACTCCCTACGCAACCATTTTCAGTTTCCAACCCTCCCCCCCTCCACCCGCCTCAATGCTTCCCCCAGAAGAGAAAACGTGTGTGGGCACAGATATGGCTGTTTTAAATATTTTACCGAGTCCCTTGTCCGATCCCATAGAATCTCCGAACGTAGTACGCATTCGCCCGTTTGCCGACTTAACCTCAGCGAAGCGCTCAAGACATGGGGGAGAAAGAAAATCGTCCCCACCCGGATCTGGGAGTTTCTCGCCGTTTCTCCGCGGCCATATCTGCGGCTATTCCTTCTCGTGAAACCCTGTATAATATCAGCTTATCCCGTCTCTCTGCATCCCTCCTTTTTGGCACTAACTACAGTTATTCCTTCTCGTTCACATCCGTTCCCAAACGTGAGCACGTTCTTAATAAGGGTTCATCACCCTCATACGGCTGGTTATTTTTCGTAGAGTAACACTCTTTCCAAATTCATGTTATCATCTTGAATTTCCCATTGAACATTGAACCAACTTTGTCAAGTCTTGCCACTTTCTTAAATATCTTCCATTTCACCTTGGAGACAAAATTTTCACAACTAAGATATGGGAACCTAAATATTACAAAGGGTGCACTTAGTCTAGTTACCACAGAATCACTGCGGGGAGTATTAACTTTCTCCCATCGTAACAGGAATAAAATATTATGCGAACTTCGTTCCGCAAGGATTTTACTCATTAAGAAATTGAATGGCATACCATCGCTCTGAAATAATCAACAGTTTTAACCTTTGGGATGTTTTTTAATACGTGGCTGTAGACCACATAACAATTTTGCAAATATATTAAAGTTATATTTTGCGCATTTATCTGCCTTAATGATTGCATTAATTTAAGAAATCGTATATTTAAACTAATTTTCCGCCTGCTCTTGGGATGTAAGAGACCTTCATGACTGTTCTCATGTTTAGCTCTCATGGTTATACCTTGTTATACCCTTAATCACTGTAAATAAGCATCGCAGTACGCTAAAAAACGCACTCTGGGACAAAGTTTTCAATGACGTTTCAATAAATGCGACTAGAGTAAGAGAGGCTAAATAAATAAACCTTTTGGTCAGCTTTTTTGAGATCTAAATACGCCTAATTTATCACACGACGGAAAATCTAAAAAAAAAACTCATTTAATTTTTTCCAAGAAACATAGGTTGTTAAATTAAATTTCTAATTTATTGATTTGTTATTAAAATGAAAGGTAGTCGCGCTTTTCCACACTTTTTTCCTCGTGTCTTAAACCAGATGATTGGTCTGTGAGCCGTCGTAAGTATTAAATAAATGTTAAAAAGAGCAATTACCTTTCATCTACATCTACATAATACCTCGCAAGCCGCCTAAAAGGAGTGTGGCAGGGGTTGTTAGGACACCAGTCGTTTACAGCTAAAAAAAATGAAGTGCTCTAACGAAGCTGGGACTAGCGTTTATTAAAATCCTTTATGGTTCGGGGGAAAAACGAATTCCCACATCTATCCGTTCCGAAAAATATCTCTCTTAATTTATCGCTTCTATCATTTCATTTCAGTATGTCAAACTTTCACTTTATCACGCCTGAATAAGATTGAACTTATTAATTTATAATTGACTAATGCTGGTTTTTGTACTTAATATATTTCCTTTTGGAGTTGATCCGATCCATTCAGTGATTTCCGACTGCCAATTTCAATGTTTTAAATCCCCGTTTATCTCCTTCGCTCTGCTTCACCTCGCCCACGCTCTTCAACGGATTCCTCTGCCCTTCCGAAAACCGCTCCTCACCTTCCGCCCACCCCTTAAGTAATCCCGTCCATCTCATTTCTCACTCGAACCTTACCCGTCCGCCCTCGTCGCTTCATTATCACTGATCGCTTCACTTAATCTCAAATTGCGCAAGTTGTTCCCAAAATTTTGAAATCTTACGTCTCCTCCAACAGTTTCTTCCCTTTCTCCTTGCGATTTGGTGATCCTCATATGCGACACCTCCTTCCTTTTTTTAACATCCTGCTAGAGACCCCTCTTAGCCCTTAATCCGTCTCGTTACTAAGCCACCTTCCCCGTTACAACCGTCCCTTCCTAGGCTCATTCTTAAGATCCTCCCTTCTTGCACGAACCCTTTCTCCGGAGCAAACTGATGCGTACTGCTACCTCCTTGGAGCATAGTGGCTGATCCAGGATAGAGGCTAATTGTCGGAATCTGGGGAGCTACCTCCTAGTAATAGTTGGAGAACGAAAATTTGAGAATTTCGAGGCTTGTAACAACGTTTAAAGATTGTCTCATTACTACTTTTACAAAGAATAAAGTTTTAAAACAAAAATGTACGTACATTAAAAGTCTTTTACTTGATTTGGGTTCTATTCACCTACTTATACATTTTTGTGTTAAAAAATTTATAATTTTTGCTAACAAAGTTATACTTCTGTATTTTCTTGTACGCTCATATTTTCCTCTTTTTGTTCTTACAATTACTTCACATGATATGTTTTATTTTTAACGTGTCTTATTTAATGAGATATTTACAATACGTTTAAAAAACACAATTTTTTGTGGCTAGCATATGATTTAAATTTTATGATAGTGGCCTCCACACTGAAGCTACCTAAAGCTCCTTTATTTTTTGTCAATTTTAGATATTTTGATGTACTAAATTTATTATTATTATTTATTGCATGCATTCGACAACTGAACGAATATACCATTTGGTCTAGTCTAAATTGGATACCCCTGGGGGGCGGTGGCAATTGCCCCCCTTGCCCCTCTCTGAATCCACAACTGTTGGGGCATACTCTTAATCTCTTGCTTAGGGCTCCATCTCTGGACTAAAATTGCTGGAACAATTGAGAATGAATATCTTTATGAGCGACACAGAAGACGTAATATTAGAGCCACACTATTTTTCCACGTCCGACAGAAGCGATAAACTAAGAGAGATATTTTTCCAAACGGATGGATATGGGGATTCGTGTTTCCCCCGACCTGTTAAGGATTTTAATAAATGCTTGTCGTAATTTTGTTGAAGCGTGTGATTTTTACATGTAACGGCTGGTGTCCTAACACCTCTTGCCACACGGCTTTGTAGGCGGCGCTTTATAGGCGGCGAGGTAGTATGTAGATGTAGCTATAACACAAAATTCTCCCTCCTAATTTCGTCCACTTACCTCGCGTTCCGTCCTCCCTTATTCCCTCCACGGCTCGATTGCCGTACAAATCCCTATCACACCTTACAAACACCCCGTTCACCTGGTCGTATCCCTCCAGATTGGCACCCTCCTGCTCCTCTACGTCTCCCTTCCAGATCCCTTATCTAGCACAAACAATTTCTGAGTTACTGCGCCCACTTCTTTTGACAAGCCGCCGTGAGCAAATTAGGGGCGTCTTATCAGCTGTGGATGACGATAAAGGGAATTTTGACTCTTCAACAACCTAATTGGAAGTTAACGCGCTTCTTTTTCTTCCGAAATTCCTTTCAAAACTTTCCCTTTAACATTGCAGCTTCTTTCTGTAAGCCCCTTGCTTCTGAGAAATGGTTGAACGGATGAGTGGAGACAAATTACAAAATGAAACTCTCAGAATTAATCGGTATTGTAAATATAAATTTGGTAGTAGGAGGCAGATGACCAGCAAATATAGCATAATTACTGGTCAGAAGATACTGATGAGCAGAATATAGCATTACACTAAATATGACACTAAAACGTTTCATTCAGTATGAGAGTGAAAATTATTGTTATTAACTCCCAACCAGTGGAAAAATATGTGTATTCCATTGGCTATTGCCGTATATCCACAAATGAATAAACGTGACACGCAATTCAAAATAAATGCCAGTAATTAATGATAAACGTAAGTGGAACGTATCGCACATCAAATTGATCTAACTATATTGGCATCCAGATCTTCAATAAATGAAATTTATGCATTTATTTACGAACAAATGTGGGAAAATTTGGTCATAAATACTAATCTTTGGGGATTGATTCTCCAAATAACTGAATATCAGAGAAATATTAAATAATAAAGTCATAAAATGATCTGTGCCTGAGCGGTGACGAGTAAGTATTCCGAGAGATGATTCAAGGGCTGACGAGGGCGCCGTTGGCGAGCAAGCGGTCGATTGGTGAACGTTTCAAGAATATCCGTTGATCAAAATGACTTTTGCTTCTCTCCGATACCGTCGTAAGATATGCATGCACAAATACATTATTTTTTATTTCAATTTCGGCGTTCAGCTGTCTTTCTCTCCCAAGGAAATGTGCCTGCGCTTTTATGTGTCTACTTCCATCGCGAATGTAGCCATCATCGAGCGAGAGATCAGAGTGCATTCTGGGAATGGAATTTCGGCGTGGGCGGGCACTTTGCTGCTACGCTGCACCGGCAGAGTCCTCGAAAATTTCGATTTGCGAGACATTTCTGCGATCTTCAGCCGGAAATGAGACGTTTTCATGCCACGGAACAAACTGCCGCCCAAACCAAATGAGTCGCCCTAGTACAGTAGGCACATAGGCATATATATGTGTTCTCAGAGTTCAAACGCACTGGAAACGGAACGCCTTTCATAGATGGTGTGACTGCACCGAGGTGCGTTGCTGGAATGTAAACGACCGCTGATGAAAGTTGGAGGAATAGGGTGGTCTCGAGGAGTAACCCTCAAAACCTGCACACCCTCATGATGGCTGAATTTCGAAATGGGCCCTGCAAAGGCAGAGTATGCGTCAACTTAAACTGGACCAAATTGTTTTGGCCATAAATTTTTTATTTAACGCTCACGCTTAAGTAGCAGCGATACTTCAGGTGAGCAAGTTGGTCAAACAGATTACAACGACAAGAACGATAATTATAAAAGCGGCCTTCTCTGAAGGAAATTTTATTGGCCGCTCAATGAGGCAGATTTTGAAAGTAAAATATCTAAATATATATTTTAATCATCCTACTTCCTATGCATAATAAGGTTGTATTCTTGAAATATTCGATCAATTATCTACAAATAAATACTACTCAGTAAGCCCCCTCAAAAGGGGTGTGGCGAAGGATGTTAAGACACCAGCCATTCACACAATAGAAAGAAATGCTCCAAATTACGCCTAGCATTTATTAATGTCTTGAACCGTGCGGGGAAAAACGAATACCAATACCTGTTAGAAAAAAATATATCTCTAATAATTTATCATTTCTGTCAGACCTGGAAATGTTGCGAGGTTATAATATGATGTTCTCCATATCGCTCTTAAAGATTCTCAATTCCTCAAGCAATCTAAGCCCAGCGCGAAGCCTCATAGTCTCTAGTGGATCCCAAAATAATTCGCTTAATATCTTTGTGACGCTTCCTGTAGAGGTAGATATTGAGACTGAATAGAATTAGTTATCTAAGGAGGTTTGAACGCAGGTTCTAAGGTCTGAAATGTGAGGAATACTCATTAACGAAAAATCTTCGGAAAAACGTGGTCATAATCTATTGTTCTTTCACCCCAGAAATAGCATAAAAACTTGAACATATGCAAGGGAAATAAAATTGTAAACAGGCTGGCTAGAGTGAGGTAGGAAAATCGAGCAGGCTGGGAAGAGGAGATATACACAACGGAGATCTCGTGGGGAAAATGGAAAGGATGTGCTCTTTTCTTGCTGGCATAAAAATTTCATTAACAGTGGGCATTAATAATAAATGAAAAATTCGCAAAGTTTTCAAAAAAAGTGCATCTACTAAAGCTAAATCATCGGTGATAACACCCTAGCTAGAGGCTTCAAAAAATCAAACTCAAACCCCGTCCGCTTTTAAAAAGATAGATATCAGATAAAGGGGTCAAGCGAAATTGTTCATGCTCATGCAAAAGTATCAGCCATAACTTCAATACTTTTGACGTCGAGATACCGAACTCACGCTGGCTAAATTACTCTCATCGCTGTTAGGCTGATGCCATTATTGTGCATCTGCATACACTTTTTTCCAGATATGTTCGTCTCATGAATTGTGATGACAGTTTTTTTTGACGGAATTGACGGTTCACCCAAAACCAAAAAAAGCCTAAAATATAATTAATCGGCAGGTGGTAGGTTAGCATTGATAAATGGAATATTCTGCGAAAATTTTGGTTCGTTTTCAATTCCATTTCCCATGAGGGCCCCAAAAACACCATGAACTCAGCATAGCCCTTGCCAGGGTGCAGCATAAATAATGTTGGCATTACCCGAAGGGGCGCTAGGAGGGCCCTAGCTCCTCTTACGAGGAATAAAATTACCCCAGATAACTTCAGAGTTCAGAAAACAATACTTGTTTTGGGCAATTAAAAATATTCAAATTAATTTTCTGTGCGTATCCAGTTATATTATCAGCGTAAAAATAGTGATCGTGCTATTTCAAATTCACTCCACACATTGCACCCTCCTTATCTTTATGCGTGGCCTCTTCTAACCCCTCCTTAGTATCCCCATGGCTGGTTCCTAGGGCCTCCTTCGCTTCTGAGCAAATAATTCCAATAAAAGTCAGGGAACGAAATGTTTGGAAGCCTTGCAGAATCACATCCGTTGCCATCTTCGCGGTAGTATCAACCACGACAGAAGCCTTCCCCCTTACCCTTTCCCTTCTCCTGGTAACGGAAAAAAATTCCTCCTTCTCCCCCTGTTTCCATGCCTCCATCCATTCTCATTTTATTAGCTCTGCAGTTGTTGAAAGTTCTCCATTTCGCCTCCTTTAGGTCCGTCAGCGGCGGCGGCGTCTGGCCGGGGGAAAAACGTGGAAGCCGAGATGAAGCAAGGGGTGGATGGTTTTCAGCGATAATAATAAATGATGAAATATGACAGACGCCCGAGCCCTGCCGCGCCCCTCCTCCCGGGGGGAGAAGAAGTCTGAAGCCGATAACTCATTGGCCAGAACGCGGCGAAGCAGCTTCCCTCGGTAGCGACGGGCGACAGGGAAATGTCATTCCGAAATCTCCCTCGTCTCAACGGCTGCAACCTTGCACAGTACCTACTCCTGTTACTTGCTTCGCGGCCGTATGCAGACGGCACGCCCGTGTCACAGGAAACCGCTTTAGCTGCTGGACTTGAAGGGGTGCTGGTCGACGAAAGTTTGTTTGACGCAAGAGTGAAACGCCTGGCACCAGTAACTGTCGGCGCCATATCGATAGGACAATGATTGACACAAAGAGGGCTGGTTGCACCAAACTGCCGGCCTCGGTGGCAGCGGGATAATGTCCTCGCCTTCCAAGCAGGAGGTCGCGTGTTAGAGTACCACCTGGGATACCCCTAACCTGGGCATGGTTGTTCATGCACGTGTATTTGTTATCTAGTTGAAAACCCCGACGCAAAAGGGTAATATGAGCTCTTTTATTTGCCTCATCGTGGCGTTCTCAGATCTTAGATTGCAATTTTATTTGGGGTTCATGCTTTTGACATATTTTTTCCTCACATCACGACCTTTAGCTTTCCGATAATTGTTTAACTTAATATTACGTGAGATTGCTGTGCTAAGTTCATTCCCGGCTTACGTCAGCAGTGCCCTTGAACTATCCTCGGACTCGCAGATTGCCTCGATGTAATAGGTGCCGTGTTTTTTATTGACTTCCATGATAGCCTCACAAATATTCGGCGGGTTACCAGTTTGTAAGAAAAGTTTTTACGTTAGAAAATGCATACACCGCGGGCTTATGCCTAAGGACGCAACCACATGATATCTTGAATCCCAACCACTTATCCTCCCTTGCGCCACTCCAAAACCTTCCCAGAATACATGCGGGTCCCTTTCATCAACCCTTACCACGGTTTGCCTTTCCGGTGCGACACCACCTCGGCATTCTACCACAGCATCCCAACCTTCGGCGGCACCCATACTAATTTCCCAGTCACCCCAAAGCTCCCGCCAAAATTGTCTCATTGGCGTCCGTCTCCCCCATATTTCGCCTTCTTCCCACCAGACAGCCGTCTCGAAATCAAGATTCTCCTTTCGGCCTTTCAAGAGTTCGCATTTAAATATAAACAACGTAGGTATATAGAGATTTTACAGCAACCTCAAATTAATGATTGAAACCACGTCACATTCCAAAAACATCGACATTTATCTTATCATATATTATACAAAAGATAGAATAACCATATAAACAACAGGAGACAAACCTTTGACTCAATTTATCATTTCTGGTGACGGATAACTCATACAAAACTTAAAATATCGTCCTGAAATGTTCGGGGAATACATAGGCGACCGTTTCCAACATTTGTCTTTACCTAAAATTTTAAAATTCCACCTCTAAATCATTTTTAAGATGATTTTTTTTAATATTTGAGGTACAGGAATTTGTTTATATAGGTTTATTATATTTATCCTGAAAATTTCAATACGTTTTCAAAGGTTTTAGGCGAGTAATTCGTCACAAAACAAAAATCGGTCGACAGAGATGTGTCCTCTTCATTTTGGATCTCATTCAAAGCTAGTTAAATAATACTCCTCCTTCGTTAGTCTAAAAATGGAATCTGGGACTGGAAATTGGGAAGACCTTTTTTACTAAAAATACAAAATGTTTTCATTTTTTATGGCAATGCAAAAGTCTCGAATAAAATAATATGTTTTCAGAGAATTTTAGGGAACTTAATAGTCCACATCATGAGGCATGACAGTTGATTAATCGTTGAATCGTCGAAGAACAATTGGAAGCCAAGAGAGGAGGCTGTAGGCCTCACATTAAGTAATTGGAACAGGTGTAGTAAATAGGAGGAACTATATCATTGTCAAAAGATTATCTTATTCAAGAATCGCGCGGAGAAATTAAAAAAAACCAATCCTATATTTTGTCTTAATATGATGTTGAATATTTTCACTTAAAAACTATTTTGCAGGAGTTGAAGGAATAAAAGATTAGCATTTCTCACATCGTCATTTATTTTGTCCGTCCGTGGTTTAGTTTCAGCGTAAAATGTTCAAGGCGAGGAGTAGAGGTAAATTGGGCAATACATATGATACATGTAATTTATCCATACTACTCACCTTGAACATTTTATACTGTGACGAAATCATGGTCGGACACAAATAATAACCACGTGGAAAAAGAAGTTTTCATTCCTTCAACCTCTACGATGAAGGATTTCCTCCAGGTTACCCCCGCGGCTGTTACTTATAAATATGTTGCAGTTCGGAAAATTTAATCAATGTGAAGAGATTATCTGCAGAATTTTTCATGAAATAATTCGAGAAGTAGGGATCACTATTACTTATGTAATTTTGTTTTGCAACCACTATATATTTTTTATTTTACTATTTCAATCTTTGCTGTATGAGCAGATGCTAGAAGTCGCTCCTTCCTGTTCTCACTGCAAGACACACCCCATACCGAGTTTTGAACACCATTCAATCCTGCCCCTTCCCCTTTACTCCCCCTCTAAGCCTCCAGCCTCAGCGATCTCTCTCCCACCTCTGTCCTGTATCTCTCCACCTCATTTATTACGCGCGACCCAAGTAATTAACCGAATGATTATCTAACTCCCACCCCCAAAGCCTCCCCATCTAACGCACTTTGAGCGGAGTTGGACAAAGAATATTCATCCAAAGAAGCCCATAATAATTTATGGGCCGCTCTCTCAACCCTCGATAAGGTTTCGGGACCGTCTCTACAGAGATTTCGGTTGATGGCGGGCGGGGGAAGTGGATTTCCGTGAGTACGCGTGGAAGGCAGCAGGTGGCGAAAGATGTGCGGAGATGAGGGGTTGTGAGGGCTAGATGGAGACGAAGGGAAAGGAAATAAAAGCGAGAAGGAATTATGAGGAGGGTGGCAAGAAAAAGGATTTCTCCAGTTTCTCGACCGCGAGAAGGGGTTTGAGAAGCTACAAAAGCAGATGGAAAGAGAATGAAATGAAATGCACGCTAAGAAAGATGATCAAAGAGCAAATAAGCTGATAGTTTTTTTTTCAAGTTCTTAGTTAGAAATGAGAGTAGTTCTGATAACTTCAGTGACTGAGGAAATGTTGCGTGTTCGGATAGCGCCATTTTCAAGTACACACAAAATAATAACACACACACAAGTACACAACTATAATAAAGCATTACGTTCTGCACTCTGGGCTAGATAAAGACGAAGAGAAGGCAAAGAAAATGGAAACGAGAAGGAATTTTAAGGAGGGTGGCAGGAAAAAGGATTTATCCAGTTTCTCCACGCCGAGTAAGGGTTTGAGAAGCGTATTTTTTTCATTTCCTCTCCTCCTTCATTTGGATAAAAACCTGTTTGTAACCAATGAAAGTAGTAAATCGGCCTCACTAAATGGACCAAGTGAATACATACCGCCTGTCTATAATCCCTTTACTGCATTCCCGACAGTTGCTGCTTTCTCAAACATTTCAGAGAACCAAAGAATATTTTATCCACTGCCTGAGCGTTACGTGATCTATGGGAGGGTAATAAACATTATTCGGATGAAGTGAGTGTTACAAAATTGTATTGCAGGAAGGGAAACAAGGGAGGTATGTGAAAAAGGCTATTCGGGCTTCCAGCCGGGTGGTCTCCATTCATTCTGCCGACGTTTCGGAACACGAGTCAGGTTCCATTCTCAGGGCTAATGGTGAGTGAATGAGGTTTGCCAGCGTATAAAAATAGTTTGCCCCAATAGCCTTATCCGAATATATTCGCCGGGAAAGCATCAGATTTTACTTTATGGGCGGTATGGTTGCCTAAAATGAGCAAGACTGGATCATCGACATAGGGTTTTGCATTTTCCTTCAAATGCTACAACCAGTCAATATAAATGTTTTAATTGATGAATCCAGAATCAAAAGATCGTAAAATACTTCCTGGAGGAATTCCATCTGAAACCTTATTTTTCAAAGGCTTTCTCGGAAAAAGTAAGGGCTGAGGTAATTAACACTCATGTTTTTACACGGATAGTTTGGAAAACAAAAGGGAGTGTGATGGATATCAATGAATAAAACCCACCTAAAATTCTTGGTTTTATGTAATATTTTCCGAATTAACCATCATTAAATGATTTTTTTCTATTCCACATACCCCTTTAAGACGTTTACGCAGGTAAAATTCATCAATTTCTACACCAGCTGCAATATAACGTATGGATTCTCCACTGCTCCTCTTCATTGTAGCTATCCCCAAAATTTGTTATCCTAATGCTTTCAAATCGATTACAATTCTGTTTAATTCGCTTTACAATCTGTTACAATTCCGAATTTTCTTTTAATACAATTATAACAAAGTACATGTGACATTTATGAGAGAAACTATGAGGTCATAAAAAAGCAATGGTATAAAGTAGGACGGGAGTCAGCGCCCGTGGGGCGAAGGTCCTACGCGGACACTTGCCCAGGACTCTTACCCCGAAGGCAATTTCTACACCTATTACTTCATAAAACAACCACATGGTGAGCTGCAAACCAGCTAATTGCATCAAACTTCAAGGCAAGGAATGCACATAAAGATGCGCCAGATAAAAATGGCAGTTAAATAAACGTCCAAAGCACAGATAAAAATTACACAGCCCTACAATTTAGATAAGCGTTGCGTAAAGATGAAAAATAAGAAAAAGTCACGTTCTAGCGTTCGTTGTCTTCCACTGAACACACTCCTACGCTACATTTGGTCACATTAATGAAACTGTATGACTACTAGTGGCATCATCCCGGTATTTAGAGAAATATTTCGAAAAAGGAATTTTACCGCAGGCAGACAACTGCCCTTCACTACCCTTTCTATGTATGATCTATCTAGTGAGTGATCCTTAAAATAAAAACTTTTCAATATGATAATGTTAGGTTTATTTCGGGCAGCATATTCACATGTTTGACCAGCAATTTACCCGTTCCTATGTAAGTCTCTGTGGGACTGGGTTAAAATCCCGGTTGGAGTGTTGGAGAGTTTTCAGTGACTGCTCGATCCCAACTTGAGTGCTTTGTGGAGGGCAGGGGCGCAGCTAAGAATTAAGGCTAGGGGGGGTTTTAGGCGCAACTAATACTTAGAGGTATGCCGGTATTGTATACCCGCCAGGGTAAGCAGGAGTTGAGGGGCCTTCCTCCCGAAAAATTTTAAGAATAATGGTTCAAAATGGCGAGTTTTACGGCTTTCTGAGGGGTATTAGATTAATCCTAACACTTCTATAAGTAATACTTGTCCAATTAAGTAAAATGGATAAAACTAAAAAATTTCTGTGAGCTATGGGGGGGGGGGGGGGGGGTTATCCCCCAAAACTCCCCCCACGCTGCGCCATTAGTAGAGGGAACTTCTAGCTCAGCAGTCCGTCCGTCGGATGGGATGTTCAGCTGTGGCCCCTTTTGAGCCTTTCATAGTGAACATGAGGTCATGCCGAACTCAGGTTTTTCCAGTTGGACGCCTCCTCCAAATACCATACAACACCGTTTAACAAGTTAAATCATTAAATGCTAAACATAATGCAACAATCATAGGTTTCAAATTGTGGTCTTGTTATCATTATCATTGGTCAACTATCCTTCATTATGATAAGGCAGCTTGAAATTCCGCTCTCCTATCCACTAGCCTTTTCATTGTGACATATGGCTTCTCTTTTACATTCTCTATAACCTGTCCTATGTAACTCATTCGGGGCTATCCCTGCCCTTATTCCTTTTACCTGTCCTTCTACGACTGTTTTCATCAGGCCATAATGTCTCATAATGTGGCCAACTTAGTTGCCCCGTCTTCTGCTTAAGGTTTTAGAAGACTCACACGTCGACCGTTTTATCTTCATCATTCTTCGGATTTTCTAATGCAAACAGTTAAAGGCACAAAATGTAGAGTTCAACAGAACTGTGAAGATTGGAGAGGTTGATGAACTAATGGAGATGTAGTAATGCCAAGTTTTGAAGAAAGGGATGACGAATATTACGAAAGAGGATCTTCAAGTCGGCCACTAAATGTGTTGTCATCCACCGCGTATTTAAATGAGTTTACAAAAGTCACCACTCGCGTCGCTGATGGACAAAATGATCCGAGTTTAGGGAAATAAGGTAAAATTAGGGGTGTTAACCAAAATTTATGCATAAAATGATGTGATCTATCAAATTCAAACTTTTAAATGCTATTCCTCGCAATTAAAAACATTGCAATGAAAAATATTGGAAAAAAGTGCATCGCATTGCACTCATCAACGCGCCACGGACATTTTTGGAAACCAATTAAAATGCGACATAAGTGGCAACAGAAATCAGCCTCCTATGGGCTGGAATCGGGCCTCCTCAATGCAGTTCCCTCTGCAAGGGATAGAGGGAGTCACAATCGAGTCCCAATGAAAGGTGTCCTTTATCCCAAAGAGAAAGAGAGTTCCTACTTCTCTCTGTCTGCCTTCCTCGAGCATTTCCACAGACCGCTGATCGTCGTCACGCCTTTGCGAGTCGAGGCGCCTGTAGTTGTTCGCCCTTAATGCTGCGGAAGTATCAGACGCCTAAGTTTTCACTCCATCTCCCAAGAGACGGCTAGACCGGATAAGCTGGGAGAGAGAGAGAGAGATGTCTATCGCGAAGATGGTTTCCTCCTTCGCCGTGGTGTCCTAATGTGAAGCGGTTGAGGGACTTCTCGACGGAGGAGAAGGATGCCTAGACGTACGTATCGACGATAATTAGGCCTTCAACGGTTATCTATCCGAGCGCTCGCTTCCCGGAACATAATTTCAGACTTAAAAGCCCATTAAAAGGAGTATTCTTTTTTTGTAAGTGGACGGAAAATTTTGAACAAATAACCCCATTATCAGAGGTAAACACGCGAGGTCCCAAAGAAAATTATGTTGTTTCTCACATTATATTTCTGTTCATTTTTTTTTGGCTCGGGAAGGCTTTTAATGTCTCGAGGGATTCATTGTGGTCGCTAGTATTGCTTGCGCATTCCCCATTTGCTATCCCACTTTATGGCTGGTCCAGGAAGATAATGCATAGCGATTGTAATGCACTCATTATATCAATTTAGCTATTATTATAAACCAAAATGGTGATATGTTATACTTTAAAATATCTTATAAGATAATGTGTCAATATCCGAAGGTGTAAATCTTGTCAGCTCTGTCATGTAACAATGCAAATTGGGACTTAAAAAAATTGTTTACGAGACAATTTTTTTTCTCTGAGACTAACTTATGAAGCTCCTCTATTCAAAATACCCACCAGACACTAGACTTGGGGGCATAGTGTCTCGTGTAAATATTTGGCGCCTTTCTAATTCTGCGCAGTTACATACCTCATTCATACTTTGTTTTAAACTTCCCATACAACACACTATGGGACGTTTAAAAAAAATACACACGCATTCATGTCTTTTGTATTATCATTGAATTATATTTTTAATGAGCTTGAAAATTTTCAGAACAATTAGTGCAGTTACTCAATTTTTTATTATCTCCTAGCTCTTATCTTACACCTGTGATTTTTACTCTTAATATATCCTTCCAAATAACCTGCATTTTATAAACCGTCATTTCAAAACCCTTTATCTCTTAAGCATTCTATTCGCTTCCGTACACTCTCTCTCCATTTTTATCTTTTCATTCCACTATATCCGTCGGCCTCCAAAATTATTACCCCTTCAACATCGTGGCACCTGCTGCTCCCACACGGCAGCTGGTGTAAACTACTTCACCACTCGCAATCCACGGGCGCTTCCTCGGCACCTCTCATATCGCAAAAGACCCGTGCCGTCACTTTATCACTCCTATTTCAACGAAATGGGTGCAAAGTGCAGTAATTATGCGAGAAAATTGTCAGAAAAAGAGAAAAAAACGGCGACGTAGATTGGTTGTCAATCAAATAATCCTGCAGGTGTGAGAATTTGAGAGGTTGAAAAGTTGGAAGGCTATCACATTGTGAGTTTTATCAGAGATGCGGCAAAAAAAGAGCATATACTTGGTTTGGTAGCTGGCGAATGAGGGCGGAAAAATCCATCACACCATTTAAAATGGTGACTTTTTTCAGCAAATGAATTGGGAAACTAAATATTAATGGTCGCTCGAATATTTAAATGGCTAGTTATTTCTCTCGTTCCGGAATTTATACATTCTATCTAGAATTCGATTCATATTCAAATAATTTTGTAATATTTTTCTCCACGAATACATTATAATATGACTGAACGAGCATATTCATTGTGTTTTACGGACTTCAGATACTGAGTAAGAGTAATGAACGGGATGGTACACGTCCACCAAATAAATGATACGGTGGGCTGCAGTGATGCCGTGGCAAAATGAGTAATGCCGGAACGCACTTTCGTTACCTTTATCAGGAGTGAAATATTACTCAGTGTGTTTTGTATTACAAAAGCTCTTTTTTGACTATTATTTCTTTTGCTAATCACCATTACGAGATTGGTTGGCTGCGTATCATAGCAGGAGCATCTTTTACAAGTGCACCGAGTAATTTTAATGCTAAGAGCGAAATTTATTTCGAGTGTAATGTAATAAGGGGGAAGCGTGGACACTAGAAGTTAAGGTGGGAAACAAATCTTTACATTTGAAAATGTGACTACGGTCAGAAATCAAAATAAAAATGAATAAAGAGACGAAGAAAAGGAGTGCTCAGATAGATGCTTATTAAAATGAGTGACGTCAAGAAACAACTGGATAAGACGAAGAGTAAGCAGAGAAAATGGATGAGCTGTATGCTAAGAGAGAGGCGAATACTTGAGAGCGGTTTCAGTACTGACATACCTACCCCGAAAGGTCCGAAATGTCATATTTCCACTTATTGCTAGAAGAAATGTTATGTAAATGTTAGAGGGATAGAACACATACATATATTATAGTATCAACGAAGTTTTCCTTTTGGAAGTATTCCCAACGAAGCACTTCGTCCATCATTTACGACATTTCCATCCAAGTATATGCAGTGATGTATAGTACAGTCCTTGGTAAGTATGACTTAGAGAGGGATAACTGGTATAAGTAGAAACTGAGTAGCATAGTATTTTTTCATATTCATTACAATGAGGAAATACTCTTCAAAGCACGCCAGAAAAGCGCGCTGAAAACAATAAAATATAATGAGAAACAAGCATTGCAGTTTTATCTTCCAAATTACCTTCTACCCAGCTTTGAGACATAGTTACGATTCTCCATGATTTAAAGTAATTTTTATGATAGCAGATCCTTTCTGTGAAGTTTTTTGTTTTGTTGCAATTGGCATCGTACTTTTTCATAAGGATTTCGGATTTATTCTTAAATTTACTTTTTACTGGTTGCACTTAATACATAAAACTTTTATTTGCAATCAGTAATTCGTAACTTTGCTGCCAAACTTGCTATTCATCATTACTAATGGATCGCGATCCCAGAGGAGAAAGAAGCGGGTATTGGCAAAAATACGTATACCTAAGGTGAAGACATTGAGAAGAGTGGGGGTACATGAAGACAGCACCAGAGTTAGGGCACAGTGGTCCAAAATTAATAACAAATGTAACTGAAATTATCGCCAATATGCATACTCAATTTCCCGGGCAATTTATTCCAGTTGCTGATCGTGAGCTTATTTAATAAAATAGGTTAAAACTTTTCAATATTTACATTAATTTGGTTATTAAATTGTTACTTCTTCATATAAAAGTATTTGAAAGCAATGGAAAAAAAATTTTGGAAATTCATCTGCCTTTATACAATTTTTACAACAATAAACTATGATTTTCAAGTATCAGTTATAGATATCATCTCATCTCATCAAATATCATCCAACTGCGTGAGTAGGTACCTGAGTAGACAACTTATTTCGATGAATTATTTGCGGATGAGTTTTAACTACGCATCGCTTCATCCATTATTACAATTATTGCTCATGTAGAAGGAGAGCTAAACTTAACATTTTGAGATAATTCATTCCAATTGAGATTAGTAATTTTCCTGAAGAGATTTTGATGCGTGCCGTCGAACGTTGGGACGTCGAGCAAGAGAAGGACAAAGCGAAGTCGGGGGAGTGATCTGAGAGGGTCATGTGCGGTTTGCGGTCAGGAAGAGCTGTACGGGGCTCCGGCATAAATCATGACGATGGCGTCCTCTAGGACACTCGATGTGTCGTGAAACGCTTACATGTTGCAGCGGCCGCTTATTGTTTGTTTACGTACGTATCCCGTGGTTCCTTGCGGTGGCGTCCGAGGGCTTTTTAATGTCCCCTTGCGCGGTCGTATCGACGACCGGGAGTCGTTCCACATTTACGACTCGGAAGCTTCTTGACCCGTTGCTGACCGCGACCTCCTACCCGACACCCCCATGCATTTAAGCTCTTACACCTCGCGACTCCCGCTTCGACCCACTGCGCCAACAAGGTTTCCGAACGGGGACTACCTGGGCGTTAAAAGCGGGACTTATAATTGTATTTACAGCGCAAAGAATAGGGTGGTTTCCTATCATTTTTTACTGCCTAAATCGAAAGATTATTGCTCCTAGAGTATGTATTTCTCGGTTTTACATTTTTTAATGACGAAATCTATTTTTCGCGATTAAATGAAAAGTGAAAATTTTCAAGCGCGCAAGAACGCGACGGCTAAGTATGAATGCTGGGAAAACACCGTGTGACGTCATTCTGGTTTCCGCTGTCGCCGTGTGAGGTGACTTTGGGAAGAGGCTTTGAGCGGTGGTACGATGCAGGCTGCTAGCTGGTAGGGTTTAGCTTAAATAAGGACTATTAATACCCTATCAAACGAAGAAAACTTTCCGAACTTAGGTTGTTTTAATAGGTGATTATTAAGACATGTTTCCCTGAGGTCTGTGCCTCACGCATGCATTGGTAATCTCAGACGTTGCAATACTCCTATCTAATCGTATAGAAACTAGGTCCCTGTGACGTCTCGTGGAGTGGCATCGCATGGTCGCCAATCTGGTCTTTTTCAAATGCGGATAAAATTGACCATTGTCAATCGTCTAAACTGGGATTTCTAAAACCAAATAATTTGCATATTATGATTACACTAATGGGGGGAAACGAATCGCAATCGCCTTTCGTTTTCTTTGATGAAGGAAACTACCCTATTATTTTAGTCAACTTTTTCCGGAGAGATATCGTGGAACAACATATCGACTGATACGCAAATATATCGAACCTACTGCCCACTAATTTACAATCATCATCAGTAACAAAGTATGATGATTGTTTAACAATCGAAACACTATCGTGTTGTGAGCTGTCAAATAAAATTAGAGGGCAGTACGATATTATTGTTTTTCATAAAATAATTATTGCCAACGAAACCAAGGATTTTATAATTGCCAAACACTTTATAGAACAATGCATTCACACAACCAGTTACAGTCGGGGGTTTGCAAGCGCATATACCAACAATAAGTTTGGCAATTGTAAAATGTATGGATTCAGTTAAAATGTACAGTAAATAATACAAAATAATAAGTGGTACGAGCGTTTGAAAAACTCAATTTCATTTGAGCATATTCTTATTTAAAATTTCTGATTGCGAATTCATTCTCTCGTCTACTATTTTGCTTTAGTAGGCGAGAGAATTATTTACATGATTAAACATTCAAATTTGCAAAGATTTATGAGTTTTATCCCTATGGAGTGCACAGTGCTTAATGTATGAAAGTAGTATGAATTTACTTACGTTTATTACAGCGAAGCTACCAGTTGTTGGCCCTCTACTGCTCAACGTGGTATTGTTTCTGTAAGCGGATTCTAGGGTATGGGGATTCCTCTAATAATATACGGCCGAAAAAGATCCCCTAAAAAGAGCAAATTTCAGTCAAAATGTTATCAGTCAATATCCTTCATTGCCACTAATACGCCAAAATGAATCCTGATTTACTAATAAATTATCATCCGCCTTACCATATCTTGTAAAGCTAATTCGTATATAAATGGGTATTATTTAATAAAATGGACATCAGTCGTGATATTACTCACATTTTTAAATAAATGTTTTGGAAAATGCAGCTTAAACTTGGTTTGCTTTTGCTATTATCATGTATTTCAAATATCTGTAAGTCTATATTGCTTATAAATTTCATTGAAAGCTAAGAATTTCTTTATGGATAAAAAAAATGCCCAACGACGTTCTCCTCGCAAAACTGCGTGATGGCAGGACTAGTGTTCAGATTGAAATGCAGTACTATATGTAATCCATCTACACTTGAATAATAAACAGTTACACACCTAAGAGTTTTCGTAAGAGTTGACGAGTCATCAAGAGGAACAACCCTGTAAAACTCAATGCCAGCGGTAATACGTTTTTTGGCCACTCTAATAAAGTGGTTGTTTTCTTTGAGCTCTCCTTCCAAGCTGATGAAAGTCAAAACAATACAATGGAAAAAAGAAAACTGAGATTACATGAAAGGAATAGCAAAATATGTAGTGCAAAAAGTAAAAGAGAACTTGAAGTAACAGTAAAAATTGTTCAATAAGAAACCCATGGCAATGTAGGATCAAGCACACATGATATCATACCAGGTAAAATTTACTTACGTAAATTGGTCAAAATTGAATTTAGTTAATTCCTGGTATAACGTCAAGTAAAGCTGATGAAAGCTTGATAATTTATTAACTAATTGTTGACAATAATAATTAGTAAGCAAACATAAAAAAACGCTGCTCAAGCGTACCAAAAATTTCTTACTTGTATTTTGATGTGTGATTGCTTTTTGATAAGGCAACTGAAAACTCTGGCGAGTAATTAGTGCTCAATATATAAATGATAAAATTCTGCTAGCTAGCTGCTTGCAGATAAGATAATTATTTGATCAAGTCGAAATGTGCCATAAAAGGCTTCATATGGATTCATATAAAATGATTGATATCTTAGGCGTGGCGTAGAGGTGGTCATTGGTACTCATCATTTCAGCACTTATTAACTTTTTCTAAAAAAATTAAATGTTTATTTAAACACATAATCAGCGAACATATAAATTCATTATATCACAGAACTGATACATATTTGATTATTCCTTAAATTTAGTAAAAAAATTTCTGGCATGAATTACAAAAAATACACAAAAATGGTATTACAGAGCACTGCGCCGATTCCAAATCCTCCTAGTGAGAGCCTTGCCTACCTGCTCCGAATGTAAAATATCAGCACATCCGTGGCTAAGTCTGGGATGAACTGTACCTCTATATGCAAACCAACCTTCGGGATAAAACAACGAATGAATGAAAGAGCGTTTACTTCCATGAAAAGGATTTATCCGAGGAGAAAAAAAAAAACAGAATAATTTCACAGGAATTTTGAAAAAATAACGAAAGATATTAGCAGGTAGAGCTTTATTATTCGAGCGTGCAAGTTTATGGTTTCTTATATTCATTCACAGTATTGCAATCTTAAGATTAGTGTACTGCTGCCCTCCATTTCTCCCTTTCCCTGGCTATATCATTCACTTCTTTTTTCCTTGTAACCTTCTTCGTCGGTTATTACCATTAGTATACCTCAGGGGAATTTTCCCTAAAATTTTTCTCTTCATTGTATTCCTACAGATATGTCTCATGACATATCCAGCGGGTCTTTCTCTGGCCTATACTACGTTATAATTCCCGTTCTACTCCCATTCTTCGTTACACCCTCTCGTTTCTCTGTCATCCAATCTGTCCATTTGATCTTCATTGCCCTCCGCTAAGACAAAGTCCGGAAGGTTTCAGGTCTTTTGTAGTCAGCTCTTCCGGTCGTCCAATTTCTGATCCTGCGAGAAGGCCAAGGTAAATAACTGGCTAGCATGTCCTGGATTTGAAGAATTAGCAAATGCGTGGCGAAGTCCATAGTGGATTCATCCTCAACCATACAAGCCAACCTTCGGGCTAAATCGTTAAATGAATGATAGGGCATTTACTGCCTTGAAACCCATTTGTCTGGGGGAGAAAAAAAGAATTGGCCTCAGGACTTAAAAGAAAATTACCACCAACACGAATGGTTTCACTTTCTGATTCTGTTTCTCCATTTTAATAGCCTTTGAGCAAAGTAGCGGCCTACTGCAAATAATGCCGTCTTATCACGGGTTATACGGCGATTTATGCATGCTGTACTTTTACCATCCCAGTTAATTGTGAACCAGCTACTAAAGACAATTTCCAACATATTTGCGCACCTTCGGCGTTTTCATACTAACCACGCGCAAGACTGCTCATTCGTCTGGTTGTATTCCACCCTAACCTTTGCTGCATGAAACTCTCGGCTAACCCGTCTCCTAATCTCAACTGCCTCATCTCATCTTTGCCCCGACTGTAACTCCCTCCCTCTCCTCCTGCCACGGAAACCCGCCATTCTCCCCCTCATATTTATCCCATATCCTTGCATCGAGCGCCAGGGCACGAGATTCCTCGCCTTATCATCTCCCAGCATCCGCGAAGGAGAGGTCGCCTCTCAAATCTCATCCCGATTCCAGTTTTCCTCCCCTCCACATCCCACACCACATGCCTCAACCCCGAAAGCGGAATAATGTGGTTTCCTATTATTATTTTATTGCCGAAATCGAAAGGTTATTACTCCTGGAGTACGCAATTCATCCTTTTAGATTTTTAAATTACGATATATTTTTCGCGATTAAACTAAAAGTGAAAATTTTCAATCGCTCTAAAACGCGACGGCTAATTATGAATGCTGGGAAAAGTCCGTGTGACATCATTCTGGTTTCCGCTGTCACCGTGTGAGGTGACTTTGGGGCGAGGGTATTGTGCGCCGCTGCGATGCTGGCTTCTAGCAGCTAGCAGAGTACCCTGCTTGCAGGTAGCGCTTGGCTTAAATAAGGATTAGTAATACCTCAACAAACGAAGGAAATTTCCGACCTTAGGCAGTTTTAATAGGTGATTATTAAGAGATGTTTCCCCGAGCTCTGTGCTTCATGCATGCATTGGTAATCTCAGACAATGTAATACTCCTATCAATTCGTATAGAAACTAGGTCCCTGTGACGTCACGTGGAGTAGCATCGCATGGGCGCCAATCTGGACTTTTTCAAATGCGGTTAAAATTGACCACTGCCATTCGTCTAAACTGGGAATTCTAAAAAAGAATAATTTGTATATTATGAATACACTAATGGTGGGTAACGAATCGCAATCAATGCCTTTCGTTTTCTTTGATGAAGGAAACTACCCTATTGCTCAAAGACATACCTCCCCTCGTTCTGGACGCGAACCAATCCACCGTAATACCTCCCTCAGTTATACGGATATAGCGAAAGCTAAATTCAGTTAAAAATGAGAAGGTCAAAGCTATTATTTCATGGCCTGCAGACAATATTTTTATATCGCCGAGTAGAATAAACTACATCAACTCTACTTGCCATTTCAAAACTGGTTCAAAATGTTGACTTCAGCCCTTGTGAAAACGCTCGGGTACTTTTCCCGGATGTCTTTTCTTTTGTGCCATTAAATATTTTACCATGAAATCCATAAAAATATTTAAAAATTAGTGATGCTGATTACTTATCAGTGTATTATTATGCTCATAAATATTAGAATTTTCGTCAATCATCATTGCCATCATGAGTATTACCTTAAAAATGTTCATATTTAAAAATTTTCCAGAAAGAAATTGGGCCGCCCACCTCTCCAATTTAGGAGCATGTTCTTTTAAACATGATGAGAATTTCTGCGATGCATTAACAGCTTATAATAATGGATGCGTCACTTACACAAATGGTTTGTTGGGCTATTGGATTTTATCAAGAAACTAAACTTTACTCTGGTCTGTCCTTTACAAACGTCCTTCCGGTGTCTTGAAAATAATGCTAAAATTAGAAAAACATCGGTGTAAATAGAGCAAATGGTCACATCACAATTTTCTAATAAAGAACCTCTAAATCATCATCATCACTGGTCAAAAGTCTTAGGATTGGTTTGACGCAGCTCTTCACTTGGTTCTCCTTTCAGATAATCTTTTCACACCTACGTATTTCTTCTCTTTCACATCTCTCTTTACTTGTTCCATATATTTTGTTCGAGGTCTACCTTTTCCTTTCTTGCCTTCAACTTGTCCCTCAACGATTGTCTTCATCAGGCCATCCTGTCTCAATATGTGGCCTGGTTGGGTTGTTCCGTCTTCTTATTAAGGTTTTCACGAGGCTTCTCTTCTCTCCTGCTCTTCTTAGGACTTCGTCGCTACTAACTCGGTAGATCCATTTCATCTTCATCATTCTTCTAAATGCGAAAACTAAATGGAGGTCATACAGTTATCAGTGGTATCAAATATATTATATTACTAATTGGGCCGAAACAATCAACAGGGGAAAAAATGAGTTTTAGGGACACACAATATCGGCGGAAGACGTTAAATTCGAGAAATAGAAATATTATATCGCAATGATTTGTGAATACTCTTACGACCGCTCGAGGGGAAATCTTCGTATCAAACCTTACCAGACAATCTCGAGTACCTAACATGGCATTATTAAAATTCGCTCGGGATATACATATATGTATAGTAGTGTAGCCAGAAATGAACACGTATCTACCATAGCGCAGTTTTGGGAAGATAAGAGGGTTGACGGGGTGGTTGGATCCTTCGGGGATTTAGATTTGGACGGGGATGACTGTGGAATATCGAGAGGGATATGAAATAAATTCACTTTCGAAAGGAAATCAAGGCAAGACGAATATTTTTTGGGCTCAAATTCGAATGGCGGAAATAGATTGCGTTGAAACGCAGGATAGGCGGGATGAAGACGATGAAAAGTGATGGATACAGATAGACTTGAAGAAATGACTTCCGAATTGCCAGATATCAGAGGATATACCTATCACAAGAATTGGGGTTAATATGAGGAATCGCGAATGAATTGGATACAATATTGTCAGGAATCAAATTTTCTGGGGTTAGAGAGCGCGATGGATATTTTAGAGAAGGGATGTCTAGAGAATATCCTGGATTTGGGAAGGCAAAAAAAAGGAAGGGGCCCTACAGAAATTGCCTGAGAGTATTGCATCGATCCGAAAGAAGAAGATTCCCCAAAAAAAGAATTTAATCATGATGATGTATCAGTGATAGAGTATGCCGCATTTCTACAACGAGTAAACTGAACAATATGTGAGCATGATGAAAAGGATTTATGCTCGTTCTTTATTAGTTAAAATATTGAATGGTATTATATTGAATTCATTCTTTTTTTCAAATGCAACAATTTAGCAAAGAAACAAATGAAGCTAAAGAGAAAGGGCATAAATGCAAATATCGCAAGGCAGGAAAGACTCATAAGTGATCAAAATTCATTATTCCATTATCAGCTGATTAACTAACTCAATGTTTATTTACTAAAAGAATAAAATCGATGGGCAATGAATCTGAAAAAAATGAATTAAGATTATGAATGGATGAAAAATAGAGTACCTATTTAAAAAAATAATGCAACGTTCAAAGTGGTCGAGATGTTGTATTTTTGCATCGAAGAAAAATATTACGTATTTATAAACTTATGATCTATTAATTATTTTAGCCTATAGTTCCATAAAAGTCTTCGTTTAAAATAATGGATAATTTGTCGTAGGCTCGGTAAACTATTTTTTATTTCAATGCATTATTAGTTTGCAGGATTATAATGCAGGATATTAGTTTCTTGATCATTTTGCCGTACGATGATTGTGTTATATCTTAATGTCCGTCTGAGGAGTAGGTAACAAGCGTCAACTTGAAAGAAGAATCAAATAAAAAATACGCAATATATTGACATTGATATGCATTATTATACAGGATAGTCATATCCGTAAAATATTTTGCATAGGGGAGCTCTTCCTATTATATTGATTAAAATATGATCAGATTACCAAGACCACAGGAATGCATTGTTTTCCGTAAAAACTACCTCTAAATTTTGCAAATAATGTAGTTGATTTGTAATAGGAGCTGAAATTTAATCGCATTAGGAAGAAGTACTGGTTCTTGTAGTTTCTCCACCTACAAAATCTAGGAAAGGAAAGGTATGGCAATTCCCATCCAGGATAAAATCACATAAACATGGTTCGATTGGCAAACTACAGCAATCGGAAAAACTTCAGCGTTAGTTTTCTGTAGGTTGTATTTATAGCCTCAAAATTTATTTTATTTCGCTCCGGAATGTAAACATAGACGTAAAAAACACAAGATGTAGCTTACAAATTGCGCCCTCGTGAACTATGAAAAATATCAGATGCATGTCCCTCATTTGAGAGATCTCGCTTGAGGTTAATTTCCCGCGAACGACTACGCTGGAAACGATAAAACTAGATTGCAGCTGAACCAGCGAATTTTATTCAGCTTTGAAACCTATATGGGTTTCCAGGATAACGGGTCAAACCAAATCTCAGGCATGTAAACAACGACGAAAATTTGAAATAAAATCTTTGAAATACAAGCAACAATTTCCGTACACCAGACAGTTATTTTCTCCCGAGCTGGTTATTAAAACCAAGCAAATAAATAGAAATTCATGACACAAGAATGACACACCTCGGAGTCTGAATCTGGTTTCAAAGCTCCATTCAAAACATCAATATTCCTTCGTGTGCAATATTTTCAAGTGCCGTTGACAACGAAATTCATTCCTCATCTCAAAATATCACGGAACTTGGCATAAAAAGGAAGCCAAAATATATTTATCTAATTGAATTATATTTCCGGGGATTGTAATTTCACCCAACGGAGAAATTGCTTGAAATAAATATAAAAAAACATTCTAACGAACTTATGAAAACAAGGCGGATGAATAATGCCAAGCACAACCTTGGAATGAAATAAGATGGTATTAGTACATACCATGAACTTTATTTTCTTGTACATTCTGATATATGTCACCGAAGAAAGAAGTGTGGCTAGTTCAAATATAGCCAATTATGGAGAGAATAGCATTAATATTAAAAGGCTTGCAAAAAATCCCATATTGGACTTAAATAGTGAAAATATATCTCCAAGAAAGTAATTTTCAATGAAAATATTCCGGTAAATTAGATTCTTAAAATCCCTTTTAATAACAGAGCATTTTTTTGGCTACAAAGTCGTGAAATATTAATTAGTGACATGTACATTAAGTCCCATAGAAAGCTCACGGCACAGAAGATTTTGTAAGTTTTCCTCAAAAATCCGGTAGTCGCGGGCGCAAGGATTAAAACTATCGTGCTACACTTCAATATTCTGGAGGTGATGTTCAAAATTTATGATAAGCTTTCGGTGACTCTGAATGTTTCCAGCTATTTGCCGCCTCATGCTATGTAGCGGGCGAGTTCCCTTGGAGCATGTAAGGGTTTGCTACCCCATACTTGAAAAGAATGAAACTGTCAAATGCGGCTAGGAATTCTAATCCCTGGCTTATGATCTACTTGGGCCATTCCACTTACCATTTGTTCCCTTTCATTCATTTCCCTCAACCTGTGCACGAATTTTGCATCTCATGGGTGACAGAATCGAAGTATTCCTTTAATATGTATTCGAGATAGATCTGTTCTAGGAGACTTTATGCAATCCAAAAAGGGTTGATACTCTGTTCAGGATGTAAAAATTTTCAATAGTGGCTTTTACCAGGAATATCATTGTATAGAGGCATTCAATATCCTCTATAGAGAAGAAATAGAGTAGCTGATGAACTAACCCTTTCGTATGACAGTAAAAATTGCAGGTTATGAGCCGCGTAACTGATATCTTATATTTGTACAAACATGATGAATGCATACTCCGTCTTTCAAGATCAATATCTCTTGTTCGATTTGTTCTCGTGATGTTCTACATCATTTGCTAGTCAGGCACTAGAAGATTGAAAGTTCCTACTGACATACAGGAAAAATTATGAAGGAATCATATTGAAATTGATTCCTAAAGAAAAATTAAGCCATTCAGACTGAAAGCCACTGCTCGTTCAAAATAACAAGGAGGCCGTCAATTCGAACTTCCACGCTAGGTCATAAGGGAAATGTGTGAATTATTCAACTATTCTTCTCTCAAATACTAAAAAAAGTTGACTATACAGACCGAACTATTATCCACACCTGAAATGAGGCAGAAAAAATCGCTTATGAACTCAGTTATTATCAAAAAATTCTATCGGTTAAAGCAGATTTACATGAAGTATATTACAAATCTACCCTATTTTTTCCTCATCACACACTCAACATCTCTCTAGTGCCCTTTCATTCTATCCATTGATCCGATCCTCTATTTCCCTCTTCCCGCTCACCTAACTTCATTACTAATATATGACATACTAATTACATAACTAATGATTCTTTCTAGCGCAGTTTTAGCATATCCTTCCCCAAACACTTAACTTGTGCATACAAATACATTTTACCTAGCCTCTACTAGTGTCCGGAGCATAAACGCTCACCTCCAAGCTTGGAGAATTGGAGGTGAACGTTTATGCTCCAGACATTGCCAGCTGAGTGGATTCGTATTGTTGGGCTACAAGATGAGCGGATTTGAATCGATGGGCGATTGTTGAGCTTTTTTGTGGTGGAGGTATCGATTCCTTCCAGCACATTTTTCCCTAAACACTGAACTTCCCTTACAAACACATTTTTCTCGTTAACTCGTTACTACATACAACTTTAATCTTAGCTTTTACCAGGAATTTGTCAATGCATAACGAATGCCATCGTCAGGGCTCCGACGAGATTTTAAAATTGATCCGAGGCTCTAATCCTGCCGAAATAAAAGAAGCCGATAATCCGAGATGTAGGGACGAGGAACGAAGTGGCAAGCTGGATGCCGAGGTAATGGAGGAAGAGGAGGAGGATCAGGAGGGGAATTTGAAGAGGAGGCGGGGTTATTTGGAGAAAATTCGGTTATGGATTGCGACCGGTTGAATAGGAATGGTAATTAGTGGGGAGGGAGAGCTTTGGAGAGGAAAGAAATTTGGGGGGGTGAGGGAATCGGTCTGGGGGGACAAGGGTCTTGGGCTTCTCTACCTCGAAGAATTGGAGAGGGAGCGGCGAATTTAAGAATGCAAGAGGAAGAAGAGGAGGGTTTTTGGAGAGTTTTGAACAAGAATGTAATTAAAAGAACCCGGATAGAGAATGACAAGAGGTATAGGAGGGAGAGGGTGGTCGAATCGAAAGAAAAAAAATTCCAGAGAGAGATGAAATAGGGGAAATCGAAGAAAAAGAAGGGGAGAAAAAGGACTGCTGAATTTGGAAATAATGGGGAGAAAAAAGAGCGAAAGTGGATAGGCTAGGAATAAAAGACGAATCCGAGTTCTTGGACTGCCGGGAACCGAAAGAGAAAGTATAGGGGCGAGATCGGCAAATCAATAGAATTCAAGGCATAATTATCGATCGCGATATTAAGTATGGCTGTTAGGCCACAGGAAACAGGGCTGGGGAAAAGGATGAAGGTGAATCAGAGGTATTTTTTTCAAAACCTTTCCATCAATCCTCGTTCGAAGCATCCGATATAAAAAACTTCAAATCCGTGAAAAAAGTTACATGCTGGCTGTTGAAAAAATTTATATTTATTGAAGACGATTCCGAGTTCTTGGACTGTCGAGAAGCGGAGAAGGAAATAGGAAAGTGAGATTGGCAAGTTAATAGAATTCAAGGCATAATTATCGATCGCGATTTTGTGAATGGTTGCTAGGCAACAGGCAACAGAGAAAGGATGAAGAGGATATGAGGAATTTTTTTCAAACCCTTGCCATCAATCCTCGTTCGGAGCATTCGCTATTTAAAAAAAACATCCAAATCCATGACTAAAAAATGCTATATGCTAGTGAGTTCCCGTTGAAAAAAAATATATATTTATAGGAAGGGCAATGTTTTTTTTACGTGAACGCACCCCTTCGTCGAGTTCTTGCGACGATTAATTGGCAATTACGCCTCCGCCACGTGTGCATGTTTGACTGCCTATTTTTATTCCGCTGAGTCAAATATCGGCACTATAGCCTTTAATCCGTCATCCTTCAAGTGCATTCATCGATAAAGACGCACGTGAATGAGTTGAAAAGAGCACGTTTAATAAACACCGATTGAGTACTCTCCACCATTCCCGTGAGTTGAGATTATTTCGTATTACGAGTCTATTTATCTACAATGCCCGCCATTGGTTCTTTACATAAAAGGTCGCGTTATACACATCCACCAATGGGAGGCTTATCACATTAAATCAAGCTTTAAAAATATTTAAATTATCAAATGCACATTTAAAATATCAATTGACGTATGCACGTTTAAATTTATAAGCAGCTCCTTTCGCAAGCAGAAAATAAGTTTCTGATAAATAGTTAGTTCTCGTCCTTTTGTTATCTCTTTTTAAGAATAGCACTGCACGATTATTTACACTTCATCAAATAGTTTTGCTGCATTTTATTCTACTAATTACGTGGTGTATATGTTTAATTAACATAATTATAATAAATTATTAATAAAAGTTACAACAAAGTAGACACAGGCAACTCAAAATCATTTCAATATCATCGGAAGCTTTACAATCCAAGTCCATTAGCCCTCAGTAGACAACATTAATAATTTCGCAACTGCAAGTAACACGTAGATTGCAAGTGTGGGATTAAAATGTGGGCTCAAAGGAACATTTGGGATGCTATTATATGTGATTTATAGATGGAAATACCTCCCCATCCCAAAACCAATATTATGTCCAGGGATTAATTATCGCCTCATGTTATGGCGATTAAATCGGATCAAAACCATCGGATCATCACAGTTACACACAAAATTCTGTCCACAGCATAGATAAGGTATTTTATTTTGCGCGTCAGAGCTTTCTGATAAATTTACGTCCTGCGATACCAATAACTCAATCGTCATTAATGATAAAGGTATCGAGGTTGTTGCATCATCACTAAAGTCAGGGGTGGACTGACCAGGGTTGGCGATAATCGCTGCCGGGGTCCCAGGACCGAAAGTGCTATTTAATCTCGGAGGGCCCTGGGCTCTTTCACGGTCTTCTTCTTTTCAGTCTACTTATACTAACCTGCACCTTTCTCCATATTCCAAAAACAGACTCCTGCATACCTGTGCAACTATTCATCCCCCGCAAGAAGGTTACTGCGATGACCATCCGTTCAAATTCTGACCTCCTTCAAATTCCTCAAGCCCATTGTAATACATATTTCAACTCTATTCAAATTGTCTCATCTAGATTCTGGAATTTCCAAATATTAGACATGAAAACATCACAATCCCCTCAAACGTTAAAAGAAAGATTGTGCTGCTATTTGAAGACCAGGATCTAATTTTTTACCATTTGTCTTTTTTGCCGTTATCAAAGTTATCTATTCAAATGTGTGCTCGTTACGATTTGTTGTAAAAATTATATTTTTGCTTAAATGAAATATTTGAATTATATTATAAAAGATATTTGAATTTTATTGATTACTATTATTATGTATTTTGTTGTGTTGTTATCAAAACATTTTTTCCTTGTGACGCACTGCTTTGATTTCTTTAAAACCAAAAAAATATTTTTTGTATCGCTGATATGGAATATTTAGTCAAACGATATTTGTTTTCAGTGCAGAATATGATATGCATTTTCTCTACTTTGCTCTTATAGCTTATCCTGGAGCATAATCAACAGATATTTATTCTTGAACATTTGCACCCACCGTTCAATGTGTCTTAAGTGCCTATCGAGTCACGCGTTCTGAAACCGTCGTGACGTTTCTTAAAAGGCAGGGTAATATAGTCCAAGTTACGAAGCAGTTTGCCTCAAGAAAATTTTGAGTCCTTTACATTTATGTGTTGAGATACTGTTAGCTTTTAATGCCGACGAGGACTTCGTGGACATGAAAGTTCATGCAGCTGAATATATAAATTTAATTGTGCTTAGAACGCAATGGATCTGAAGAAAACGCCGTCAAATAAAAAAAGTATTCAGTGGAGGCTATTCAAAGAAGTGATAGAAATTCAAAAGGGAGAAAAGGCACACCGGCCTCAACTAAGAACCAACATCCAAGTCATCAACCGATCACTACACCCAACTCTTTTCCTTACTCCGCCATTTTACCGAGACAACATATTTATGAGATTTAAAAATGCACGCCGAACGAGATTCCCTTAAAATAGAACCGCAGCATCCCTCGGAACAAGTTGAAGTCGCTACAGCACTGACGCTGATATATTCTAAAATGTTTTACCCACAATGAGCTTAAAATTATAGTGAAGGAGTGCTCACTAAAATGGAGGATTATCAGTACTTGACAAGGACACTTACGGTACAAGTTGTAACTGTCATCATCATCATCACTGGTCAACAATCCTAGGATTGGTTTGACGCAGCTCTCCACTCAGTTCTCCTATCAGCTAATCTTTTCACACCTACGTATTTCTTCTCTTTCACATCTCTCTTTACTTGTTCCACATATTTTGTTCGAGGTCTTCCTTTTCCATTCTTGCCTTCCACTTGTCCTTCAACGATTGTCTTCATCAGGCCATCATGTCTCAAGATTTGGCCTATAAGGTTGCTCCGTCTTCTTATTAAGGTTTTCATGAGGCTTAATGAATTGATTACGCGATAGATGACCGAGTGAATTTATCTGTAGGCCATGAAAGCCAGCGAGCAGTCTTAGAGTATTGTTCTACGATATCCAAATCTATATAATACGTGCGAGCTACCTCTAGGGTGTTTGACACAAGGGGTGATCAATCACCAGCATGATAGAGGATTCCCACATGCACACCACGCGGTTATAAAAATGTTACGCATACTAACAAATTATACTTCCACATTTTATGCTAAGGTAAAACTAACCAGCTAAATATATGTCTATGACACTATAATGATCCACTCAAAGCACATTTAGACCTAAAAAAAAATATTCGAGCCGGTTAATTCCTACACTCGATATTTCATGCATTATTTTTTTCACGTTTCCGCACGACGAGAACTTCACCCAAAATCCAGCATATAAGGGAGGACGACGTCCGATGTACGGGACGCCATTTTATTGTCGTCATTCTTTTTTTTCTCCTGCATCAAACTCGTCGCATCTGGTAAATATTAACGCCGTCATTCATCAAAAATCACTAATCACTTCCAGTCAAAATAAACCGGAATATTAATAGCCCAGCGGAGCGGGAAACGTCGAGCGGCATAAATGAACGGTCAATTTTATGCACGGGTCACGCGTTATTCCGATGGCCGGAAGAGAGACAAATATAAAACGGGACGCGTGCAAATAATATAAAACTCACCCCTTCCTCGTGAATACTGAAATAAAAATATACAGCGGCTCGTATAGCCATCACCCTGCACACGACGTTTCTAACCTGGGAACAACCAATCCAACCCTTATCCTCCCTCAAACAATTGAGAACTCAGTAAACTTCCATGACTCGACTTCATCCCTTTAATACTCCCTACCCTGAATGTAACTATGTATTCTCTTACCGCGTTATCAAGGCCATAAGTAACGAAAACCGCAAGGGTACAAATCTTATGTTCCCAAGCGAATCAAATGAAGCCACGATTTCCAAAATGATAGAAGCCCATTGAGAAGGAATTTTATATGCTTACCCTTTTGCATATCTTCGGTACTACTACAGCTGTGTCGTCGATTTTTTTCTATCAATGGATATGGAATATGAAAACATGACAATTTTCATCGGGAAAGCTTTAACGTTCGTTCGGCTCGTTTCAAAACTTTGTTTAATGCACTTCTGCATTTTTGGAATCCTCAGCTTAGAAAGCTTGGGGGCCTATCTTAAGTATACCATTAAAAAAAAAACCCCACATTTCACTCTTCAAGTTACTCCCCCAAAATAATAATCCAGACGCGGGCATCAAATGATAATCCGACATGCGTGTTAGCTATATATTGCTTTATACAGTGATTATCTCATTTCAATTAATTAGATAAGTCGCGGAAAACAGTTGTAAATGAATTTTATATCGAATAAAAAGTTTCCGGTTCCATTTAAAAATATTTGATGATGTATACAAATATTGATATCTCCATGTTTATGGGTTTCACCGCGTGGATTTTCTTTGTGACGACAGTTTCTCCGGTATTCCAACCGGCGTCTTCAGGTCGAAGTTGGGATTCAATTTTTGGTGACTCATAAGTCACTAAAAATTGAATCCCGACATCGACCTGAAGACGCCGGTAGACAACGCCGCGGAAAACTACGCATCAACGTATACAAATATTTACTGCATGCAACCAATTTTATTAGAAATTAAAGAAAAATATATTCATTGAGCTTTTGAAAGCAGAATTATAGTACTGTATTAGAGGGAAGAAATGAGTAATTGAGAAGATTTTAAATTATAAGAACAGCGGTCATAAGATACATTTGTATATTATTTGTATCTCATATGTATTGCATGTAACATATTATAAAATATGTATCATATATCTAATATATGATACATATTTTATGATATGATTATATATTGAATTCATTGAAATGAATTGAATTTAATACTCCAAGCTTGAATTTACACTTTTTTTATGGGTATATAATACATTGGGTACATAATATGGGTACATTATACATGATATAATATTCAAAATGGAACTGAAAACGTTTTTATTCCACATGAACATCATTTATAACTGGTTTCCACGTTTAACCTAATTGGTTGAAATGAAATTATACTTGGGTAAAATCAATAAATAGGTAACATAAATAGGTAAAATAAATGTGACCATAAATAATTTTTGGGGAGTAATCGATTCTTATATATAGGATACGAGGATACATAGGATATGTAAGAATAATTATAGACTTATCGCGGTTCGGAGGAAGGGATAACAACACGGTGAACAGATGGGGGTTGGCGTAGAGGGAGAGATATGGTGTGAGGAATAGGAGAGCAGGGGAGCTAATCAGAAATAGATCCGGGCGAATCAACCTTATGCTACCCTCCCCACCCACGCCCAACCCCTCCTGATCGATAGGGTGGTGGGGGCAAAGTTAACACCACCATTCCCTCACTGACGTTTCCAGTTGTCGGCTCCACCTTCCCAACATATCTCGGGAGCCAACCCCATCAAGTCATCTCTCATGCATAAATTCAAACTCTCGCACCAGCACCTTCAGCACAAACTCACACACGCTCACATTCGAGAATCCAGAGAAATGAGACGGCAATTATTGGCCGAATTTGCAGGCCTCGATGGCAGCGGGGTAAAATCCTCGCCTACCAAATAGGAGGTCGCGGGTTCGCGTCCCGCCTGGGAAAATTACCCCTATCCTGGTAAAAATTGTTAACATCTTAATAACCCTGATGTAAAAGGCCGTATAGAACTGCTTTCGGAGGTATGAAGACAAATGTAGAGCTCCGAGGAAACCACTATGAGAAATCATTGGCATAGCTTTGTATTTTCTGATCTATCCTGCTATTTTGTTGGTCATAAGTAATATATTTTACGTATTCATATACAAGTATAAACCTTTGAGTCGCCGTTCATTTATACAATGCATCATTTACTATGACGGTGGTTTGTAGATTAACGGTGCTCAAGGCAACCAACGCATTTAGCTTTCTCATTTCCACCTGGTTAAGAGTACCTACTGTTTATTATCGGAGTCACGCATTTACTTATGGTTATTAGTATCCTTTCCATTAATCATCGTAAGCTATTATTGGATATTTCAGGTATGATTTATTACTTTCTGAATCTTTATTGCCATTTGTCCTTGCTCCTAGATATTGAAACACCTCCTCAAAATAAAAAAAATATTCCTTGGCATTTTCTACTCTATTTTTCGTATTATCTCGACAATTTCTTCTATGACACCAATGATATCGTCAGAACACTAACCTCTATGCATCGACCATATTGACAGATTACGCCAGCGCCTTCATTGGCGATTTGAGTCTCGAATAGGAACACACGATATATGGAGAGGAAGCGTTCCGTTCCCTCAGACAGTTGACATAAACTCCCATCGACTCCCACGTCGTCGTACCTTCCGAAGGCAAAGGAAGAACAGCCACATGTAGGTGCTGGTATGCACAGGGCGCCTACGGGGAGAAAATAACCACGTGCGCGGTAAAACACACGGGAAACACATGCTAGACTGAGTCCGAAAGCGGAGTCGTTCGGTTCGATAAATCACGCATAAAATGGCAGAATATCATTTATCTTTCCTTTTGCGGGGATTGTTGTTTTATTCATGCTCATAAATTGCCGCGCGCCGGCCAACCCATTCCGTTTCCATGGTCACCGAACCCCTCATATGTCGGTCCCCTCTCAACCCACCCACCCCGAATTTTCTCACACGCATTCCCCACCGTTTTCTGTCCACACCCCACAGTCGACCTCAATCAACCCCTCTCTCTCTCTCTCTCTCTTTGTCGTATATAATCTTCGCGCTTCCACCACACCCTTCGCCACGGATGCATTAAGTGGGGGTCATTAATTTGGTTTCATGGGCAGAGGGGAAGGCAATAAGTGCGGAGATGGTCCGGAATCCGAATCATCGGGTTACATTCTCAGCTGCGTGCAAGGGGACCATGTAGAAGAAACACCATTCCCTCCCTTAGAAGCTTGATTTTTGTTGAAACTTGGGGCGCAATTTAATTGGTTTTCAGAAAAGTCCGCAGCGAGGTAGGAATGATCATTTTATCATAAATATTGACTATATACCATCCAAAATCGTGAGGAATAATATCAAAAAGTAATGAATTTCATTGATTATATAAGGGGGAAGAAAAATTGCCACGAAATTCTAACCCTTAATAGCTGATGCCACACCAATGAGAACCTAAGGAATTTTTTTAGTAGGTTACGAACAGTGGGAACGAAACCCTTAGGACGGGCTCGCGGGATACACTCCTGGAACAGGGACTATAAGCGATCAGCTTTTTTCCTCTGCCACCAGAAGGGGAAGGAAGGGAAGGAACAAGGAAAGGAGGCGCCGCCGCGACGAGAGCCCGACGACGCCTCCAGGGGAAGGACGGGGAAGGAAGGGAGGGGACGAGGAATCCTGCACCGTCACAAGGCGGGCAGGTCCTACCATCAGCGAAACCAAGCTTACGCAATTAATATGCTACCAATTTTAGTAGATTTTCCTATGAGGAAGAAAAATATATCGACCAAATCGGTAGATAGTAGGTTACGAACACCGGGGCCGGGACTCGGCACTACCACCGATATGCCCGCACCCCCGGGGAAGAGAGTGGAAGAGAAGGAAGAAGGATTGAGGAGCCGCCGCGATAAGGAACCCGACGACGCCTCTAGCGTAGGGATGGGAGTGGTAGTGTAGGGTAGGGGATACCCTCGCCGCTATTAAAGCGACCATAGCCCTCTACTATCGAAACCATACTTAATTGTGCGAAAGGTTTTGGAAGATTTTACTATAAATAAGTAAAATCAAAAGGCACATCTTTGCCTTGTCGTCAATTGCCTTTGATACATCGCGATCCTCGACAGGTATTCGAAGTCACGAGTTGTTCAGAACATATTGCAACTAGGCAAACTTGTAGTCCATCTGAGCGCTTGGCGTAAAATTTCTGCATTAATAAATTCGTACGTTTTCGCCTTTAACATCATTGCTAATTTTGCTTCCCACCGGCATCAGCTATCAAGGATTTAATTTTCGTGACATAATTTTTCTCCACAATCGTGGGGACTAGCATTGTAGAGTTATAGATTTCATAGAATATATAAATATGAAATTAAATGTCGGTAAACAGCCGAATGTCAGTTCCCAGATTATCACTCATACAGCTCTCACCCCTTTTCCACCCGCCCTCACTTCTTAATTTCCTTCCTCCGAGCGTATTCCCTTTTTCTCTATCTCCGAACATCACCACAAAATTGGTTCCATCTTACCCCTCTGTTCAATAATTGCATCACTTTGTATACAATTTCTTTCCGATTGTTCCTATTCTCTTTATTTTTATGTACTTGTTTTCTGCATTTCTATGCCTTTGTTTCCCGTCATATTTTATGCATCTGATTCTCATAATTTGTGTAATTGATTCTAGTCGTATTTTATGCATTTTATGACTAATTCTCGGTAGCTTCCATAAATTTGTATGTTGTCATTTATTATATATTTGCTTGTTACTCGGCCACTGCAAATGAACAATTCGTGTGGGAATTTTCAAATAAATATAAAATTAATTATTTCTTATTTTTACGTGAAAATCGGATCGCTCTGCCCCTCAGAGACACGAGTGGCGACTTTTGCAAACCCATTCAAATGCGCGGCGGATGACAACACATTTATAAGCCGACTGGAGAATCCTGGGAAATTTTTATGAATTTGATTCTCCTTTTATTGTATGCATTAGATTATCGTCAAATCTTAGAAACTTTTTTCTAGGCATATTTTATGTATCTAATTTTCATTAAAATTCATGCGTTTATTGTTATTTATTATTTATTTACTTGTTATTAGGCCACTGAAAATAGGCAATATCAGTGTACGTGGGCATTATCGATATAATAAAATAAATAAAAAATTTTCTTAAGATAAAATCTGCCCGCTAGTGACGCGAGTGGCGACTTCTGTAAACCCATTCAAATGCGCGGTTGAAGACAACACATCTGTAAGCCACCTAAAGAATCATCCATAGGAATATTTGTGGCCGCGTGCTGAGGCTTCGGCGTCGCGTCGCCAGCATCTGTTTGAGAGCCTCCGCGCTGCCGTCCGGGAGATTTAGTAAGCTGCCACGAAGAGGGATGACCGGAAGGGAGGTGGCAATTTCTCCGCGAAGGCGATCGGGGACGCACGAGGTGATACACTTCATCAAAACGGCGTATTTCAGGTCGTAATAAAACTGGAATCCCATTTAGCGCATAATATCCATTATCTATGCCCATATTAAGTTGCCCGGTGGACAGGAAATACTTTTCACCACGTCTGAGGCAATATTTCAGGCCAATTAGGTGGGAACACAGTTATAGCAGAAGAAAACTCGTCTGATATTTTTACGAAAGAGAATACCCCTATAGGGTGAGGTCTTATAGGAATTTATACCGGTTTTAATGTTTATATATCACCAACTATTCAATGAACGACTCGTTTCTCGGGATTCCACACGGGTAAGATTTTGTAAGATCCCGAGAAAATTGTATCGATCTTACATAGTGAACGACTCGTCGATAGTGATATATATAATGATATAAAGCTGTGGATATACTAACAAGACTTTACTAAAATAATTTATTGGGAAAGAATTTAACAGTATTGGAGTATGTTACCTTACTATACCTGTACATTGTCAGATGTAAAACTTTTTAATATCTTCGAGTATTTAACCTTTATAAGGCTTTCTCTTTCCTATCTGTCATTTGCCTAGCTACTTCAGGCCGATTCTCTTGTCTTTTTTGTAATTCTTTACACTGTTTCTTTTTTTAATATTGCTTGTATGTCTTCATATTTGCGCATTTTTACTTGGCCACTGTAACACTGCTGTGTGTGGTTTTTTACCTTTAAAAAAAAATAATAATTTATCCCCAAGAACCGTCGAAAGGCGAACGTCTACGCGGCAAATGGCTTTAAAAAAAATATATCTATGAACATATGGAAGGTGAAATATTTTCATCTATTACATTTATTTATTATCTAAAATACTCCTTTCTGTATGTGGTATGTTTAAATACAAACTTTTTATTAAACAAAAATTTCAGCACATTATTACCGTCAGCAAGTCAATTATGAATTGCGTAAGCTAGTCGATTACGTGAAACTTAATGGTAACAATTCAAAGCTATTTTGTGATTACGCTTGCCAAGCATTATTAGCTTAATGTCTAGAGTAGTAATGCCTGAATTGAACTGGCTGTCACCTCTGTTAACAAAAATTATGTACTGCGGTCCTTTAAGCCTACTTTTATACCTTAGTCCCTGTGAGTCACCTATTACCACAAATAAAAACACCCCAAGCTTACATCTCGCTACTTCAGTCAAACGATAGATGAGCGATATTTAATTATCAGCATTTATTTGTTGTACCTATAGTGATATTGGCATTAAATATTCGTGCGCGCCTTCGGATTTATCCTCAACTGCAGTCAATGAAGTAGCTCAAGCATTATCGTGCTCAATTATTCTTCGCTTTCATTCGCATTGCGAATGTTGAATTTCGCCAAACGAATTGGAATTCGCTCCTCTCGCATATTACAAGCAAGCACAAACAAAAACCTCTCACTTTGCAGATGAAGAGTTGCAATACGGATCCGCGTACTTTTCGGTAAATGAGCGGTAAACCTAAAACCACAATATCGCTCGTTTCACAAAAATTTCTGACTGCATTTTATCAATTGACTGGAGGGAATACTGTTTCAGTTATTCCGACGAAAACAAACTCCGTGTGCTTCGGCGGAATATAATTAATCGCGTGCAACGAAACGAAATCAATGATATTGAGCCGGTGGATGAATGTTTACAGATTCCGACGAAATCGACGATAATCAGAAGATTCACTTTTGTTGATTTGGTCTGATCCAAATTAACGCAGGCGAAGCTCAAACAGTACGTTTCAATCGCATCAGCCCATTACTCAAACAGGACGTGCGTTCAAAGGAAAAAACACTGCTTTTCGAAACGTGATGCCGTTATTTTTACGTATCTCAGACTACAAATGATGGACGAGATTTAAAAGATACCTACGCAACAAACAAAAAGTAGGGTGAGACATATTTTATTTGAAACAAAGCAGGATTCAAAGCATTCGTTTAATATGGTCCGGGAAATAGGATACCACCTACAGTGTTTGCTTTGATCTTTAACTAGAATAAAGAAAGCAGGCCGAGTGAATCACTTATAATTTAGGGGGAATTCTAAAAAAATCTACGTATTCATATTTCGTCGGTCTTCGTATCATAGAAAATATTTTTTGGAAGTGAAATATTCCGTGGTTTTAATGCATATGATTCAAAAATATACACTGTACAGGTACTATTAGAAAATAGTTTTATTTTTAAGGAATTATTTTTAGCATAGTTTATCCAAAAAGACAAACATGCATCTCATACCATGCAAAATATAAACCCATGCGCCATTAACTGCGCTGAATGGGCACCATTAAAGCAATAATTACGGAGCTATGCAAAATAAAAATTCACCGTTCATGCATTAGTACCCGAGACTCATAAATACAAAGGCACTCGTTAAATTGTAAATCATCACACACTCTCGCATTTACTTTCAGTATCATTTGCAATTAATTATTTAATTGCAACCGGAGCGCTAATGAAAATGCACTCATGACGCGACAAAAATATTCCACGTTCCATTACTGCAAAGGGTGATTAATTTCAGGTTTGTTGTACCAATAACAGAAAGTTCCATCCGTGAAATAAAAAAACGTGCACACCCATTATGAAGGCTAAATAAAGGGTCGATTAATTAATTAGGCAATCGTCAAACATACATAAAAGGACTATTTGAATATTATTTAGAATCAAAATTGAATGGACAAAGTGCTTCAAAACTGCACAAAATAGCACTATAAGTATTCATACAATCAACATTGAAATCGTCAGATTTATTTATCGATTATTTTTTAAATAAATTTTATTTTTATATGCATATTATGTGCACTGTCGAAAGGTCACTGCCCTATCATTTATTACGATGCAAAAAAGGAATTCCTGCCAATAAGAATTAAATCCACAAACCATGAAACAATGACTGTAGTTACCTCAAGAATAAAATTTAATATTTATCCTATATCATCTTGTGGTGTTCTGCCCTTCGACGCCAACGATGTCTCCATTCTTTCCTGTGTCAGGCCATTTGTTTGAAGTCTCTATTTTTCCTATTTTTAAGTTGTCAATAAACTTCAGCCTTCTCTTTCCCCTTCTTCTGATAACTTCCACCGTTCCCTCCAATGCTACTTTCAAAATGCCATTCCCTCTCATCAAATGTCCCAGCCAGTTACCCTTCCTTTTATTTATTTTATCCATTAACGTTCTATAAGCATCCATTTAATGGATGGCCTATAAAATGGGTACATAATCTCGAAATCGTCAAAACTTCTTGCAAAATAACTCGGAGTGTGACAGTAGAAATAAATATCTGCTTACATTATTTTGAGCCTTGTTGCACACCCATAAACCTGTCAATACCTGACATTACGCATCAAGTAACTATAAAGGTAAGTTTTCATTGACGCGTTTCAGGCGAAAATACGCAAAAACGGGAGATTCAGCCAATCAGAATCAGCCTGGAATCCTTCGCGTGAGTTCCCGCGAGACTAACTTTGTACGCGCCAACATTGCTGATTGCGAGAGCCTTGTCTCCTTTGATGAATTCATTGCATTCGGAATAGGGTGGTTTCATATTATTTTTTTATTGCCTAAATGGAAAGGTTATTACTCCTGGAGAACCTATTTCACGCTTTTAGTTTTTTAAATGACGATATCTATTTTTCGCGATTAAATGAAAAGCGAAAATTTTCAACCGCGCGGAAACACGACGGCTAAGTATGAATGCTGGGAAAAGCCCGTGTGACGTCATTCTGGTTCCAGCCGCCGCAGTGTGAGGCCACCCTGATGCGAGGCTATGAGCGCCGATACGATGAGGGTGCTTGCTGCCGAGCATGGCGGTAGCGTTGAGTACCCTGCTAGTAGGTAGCGCTTGGCTTAAATAAGAATTATTAATTCTCTATCAAACGAAGGAAACTTTCCGACCTTGGGTAATTTTAATAGGTGATTATTAAGAGATGTTTCCCTGAGCTCTGTGCCTCATGCATGCATTGGTAATCACAGACGATCTTAAACTCCTATTTACTCGCATAGCATCTAAGTCCTTGTGACGTCACGTGGAGTGGCATCGCATGGGCGCCAATCTGGCATTTTTCAAATGAGGTGAAAATTGACCATTGCCATTCGTCTAAACTAGAATTTCTAAAACCAAATAATTTGTATTTTATGAATACACTAATGGTGGGTAACGAATCGCAAGCAATGCCTTTCGTTTTCTTTGATGAAGGAAACTACCCTATTAGGGAGGAATATACTTATGTATACAAATGTAGAGAATACAGATACCTACCGAAACAATTCTCAAGTATAAAGAGGAAGATGTTTGAATGATACCTGTTTGAATGGAAGATACGGAGTACCTTAATTTCTGATGATTCTCAAAGGCTATGAATAGGGATGGTCGGATCGGAGACCTTGAATCCAAATACCCGCGGGTATTGCCCTTCATTGGATACACCGGATTCTTGTCCTACACATGAACCGTTTTGTTTGAAAGCTCTCGCAGAGGTTACGTAGAAGAATTTCAGCCGTGAAAAATAAAAAGGCGAAATACGACTGGCTCATAGTGCGACTCTTCCCAAGAGAATGAACAATCATCGGGAGAATCTCAGCGTAAGGAATTTGAAAATGCTTTTGGATCCGAAAATATCCGATCCGAAAGATCCGCCTTCGAAAGTCAAAGATCCGATCCGAATCCGAAAAAAATCCTGGATCCCTCCATCCCTAGTTATGAATGTTGAAGTGGTAGTAGTAATATCATTCTGTTTTGCAGCGAAAGGTGTGTCGGCCAGATGGAAGTCTCTACGAGACAAATACCACACCCTGTACCTACTGCAAATTGACGTGTGAATGAGAGTAATGGGATTCCAGAGGAAATTGAATAATTATACTTATTTGGGTTAGACGATCCACGATAGGTAATCGCAACACCGCCAATGTGGACATGGGCGTACCCTGCGAGGGGCAGGGGGGGGGGGGGGGCAGAAGCAAAAATCGCACAAGTATTTAAGTAAAATCAGCACTAAATTGAAACGAAAGTATTCAGCTTCTTAAACCCACGAAAAATTATTCGTATTAGTATAAGATATGTAACTAAAATAAAACTAGGGAATACTATCATAAACTGACAAAGCGTTGTTATAATTTTCTTAAAATGTTGGTTTCATACGCCTTTTCCATGCTAAAATGTCACTACTTGGCTTGCCCCCACCCCCTGGACCATGGCTTGCCACCCCCTAGCTATGATCATTGACTGTGGAAGTATTCATGGTCGTCACGTTTCATTTGTTTTATTGTCGTTTCTCTGCATAAAATAGATCGCGGGAGCTTTCTACTCTTAGGCGCACCAACGCTAACGTTCGCTTTCGTGAGAACAGTTCACACGAAGAATGACGCGTCTAGCATTCATGTAAACGTATCTTAATTCTTATTGATACCCTACGCAGATGACTGTATTTGAGGATAATTGTGACTTGATATATTTTTGTGATAAATCTGTTGCTTGATATGTTAAATCCCATGATGGTGAGTAAAACAGATGGCTACTTTGGTGTTCCATTCGTCGAGAAATGATTCAGAGAGCCTGTTTAAACAAAAATAGCAAAAATATTTCTTACGATTGCTGAAAAAAACATCAACTTTATTGAATATGAGGTAATTAGCTCTACGGCCTAGACAGGTAAATATTAAATAAAATGCTCCAAAATCCGTAACAAGTTACACTTATCCGGGTCAGTGTAAAATGGATAATTGTAAAATGGGTAAGTGTAAAATGGATAAGTGTAGCTTTTAGCTTTTGGATAAGAATGGATAAGCTACACTTATCCATTTTACACTTATCCAAAAGCCGTAACAAGTTACACTTATCCATTTTATACTGACCCGGATAATTGTAACTTGTTACGTACTCTGGAGCACTTTATTTAATATTTACGAACTTTATTGCTTGCGAAAAAATAGTGACCTCATAGGAAAATGTCCGCTCACCAATTCACGAGAAAATCGTCGAGGTTAATGTTCCCACGAGAATGCAATAGGAAGATAAATAAAAACAAATGAAAGCAATGGTTAGGGCGATGGCGGCGAGGACCGCTTTATAGCTCTCGTTCCCAGCAATGCATTTGATATCGAAACCGCCGAGCAGAGGCGAGCCATCTCTGAGCACACTTGAATTTCAACTCTGGGCCTTTGGCGATAGAAAACGTGGGAAAGTAAAAGGGGAAGGTGGGCGGAGAGACTGAGGAAAAAGGAGAAAGGGATGGATAAAGAAAATAGGGCAAAATGAACGGGGAAGTAATCGCCATGGATCGTACACATTGCGCCTCGATTCCTAAAGAGCGTCGTATCCTCAGAGTGAACGCCAGTTCACAGAGAGAAATAGCAATGAATTTATCCGTTCGGAGAACTTAGCGTTAGATTTTAAAATTTTTAGTTTACTAAGTTCAAGCTTGTCTTGCCTTGTGTCTCACATCGATTAGTTAACATATCACTCAGAATGAATTTACGTAAAGCTAAAGTTAAGCTTTAAAAAGCTTAAATTTTAGGTTAGGAATATGGATTGGAGTCGTACGGTTGTAAACTGAAACATACTAGTTATGAGTTATATCAATCAGTTAGGACATCAAATCCTAAACACATATACAAAAAAGCAGTTAGAAGTATATGAGATTAGAGTTTGTTTTTACAGTTGATCCGCATAAGGAGGCAGTTTTCTTGATGTCCTCCTTCTATAGAAGTATATCGGTTATTCACATGTCTCGGCAAAGGTGTCAGTAGAACAGCGTTAAAACAACCCAAAAATCCTTGGCGAAAGAGGCGGTAGAAAGTAAATGGCGAAAATAAAGTAGGTAGAGACAGCGAGGGAAATAAAACAGGGAAACATACAGAGGAATGAGAGCTGGAGAGAAAGTAGACAGTGTAATGAACGGTATGTCTTCGATTACATCGAACTTCGATTTTTTTATCGCCTTGTACTACTATTCTGTGCGGCCTTTTTGCTTCCATTACAATCCTCATATTATGAATTGACTAATAAAAGAATGTGAACCACAAAAGTACAGAAATACAAATACAAAAAATCCAGTTTTATGTATCAAAATTGTATACCCATTCTCATTTCAAGCCTTGAAGATGGTTTATAAATAAACCCATACGTCGGCAAAACTTGCATTTAATTTAAAGAACTAGACTCCAAGATTTAATTTAATATTAATAGCAATAAATACATCCAAAATACATTTGACGAATACCTCGACGATGACCATATAAATGACAGTTACGCGTTGAAGTATGGAATGTATTAGTATTTAGTGAATATTTCATTAAAATGAATAAGTAAGAGTAGACACCAAGTAAGTGTTTATCTTCCATCATCATGATTGATCCTGAGTCATCCACATGATAAAACCTTAGTCAATTTTTTTGATTGACGAAATTTTTTGTTATTGCACAGCAATTTAGTGCTGCCTTCTATCATGATAAAATCACTTCTGAGGCGGAAGGAACAAGAATGAAAGGTAAATTTAGCTATTGCGCGGGTCTATGAGTAAAAAACTAATGCATGAAGTTAGAACCTCATCACATGCCTCACAAAATACAAATAATTACAGTTAGTGATAGTTGGCAGGGTTCGCACAGTTTGTATACTGGGTTTAAATAGTACATTCATTGGTATATTGGGACAATTATAGGGAGAGTAACAGCCAAATAATTTGTTTGCTTTTTTCTGGACCGCGGTAAAAGCAACTTTTATGAAAAATTTGGCACTAAGCATAATAAAACACTCAAGCTTTGTATTAAAAATATCATTCAGACTGTCAAAGCAATCCGAAGCGCTTCGGTGGAGGGAAAATGGGAGGGGAGAAGTAATTTGGTGGATATGGTGAAGTGGAAGGAGGAGGAGGAGTAGGCAAGCAATAAGAGATGGAAAGAAAGCAGAATTGCGCCCAGTGGAATAAACGATATGGCTCCGAAAGCACCGAACTTCGATTTTTTTATCACCCCATCCCTCTCGCCCGCTCGTCGTTTCGCTTTTGTTTTCACTTCTCCGCTCTTCTGCTCATAAAAAGGCAATCGATGGCCGTGCACAGACGCACAAATACTTACTCCAATGCTCCGGTCCGGCCGTATCCTCTTCCCACCCCTTCCCATAACCGCATGCCCATGTCGCCGAGAGAGACAAACCATTGCGAGGCGGAGGAGATAGCCGGGAAGGGGGCGTGGCCGCGCCTGGGATCGAGTGTTGCATCCCGGAGAAAGGACAGCCCGGCGTTAAAATGGCACTAAACGATAAGATGCAGAGCCCGTGGAATCGCTGCGGGGGGGGAGTCGTCTGGGTTCGAGGCGTGGGTGGGAGGGAGGGGGGGGGTTTCCCTTTCGCGCTAGACTGTGTGCTTGTGGCGAAGAGGATCGCGACCAATACGTCGAATAAATAACGGTCAAGCGAGCGTCTCTTGGACCGGGCCAAGGCTTGTAGGCGCGCGCGAGAGAGAGAGTGCAATATAGTTCCCTTTACTGCCGCCTTTCCTTACAGCGCCGCAATTCCGAGTCGAGGCAATGCGAAATGTGATACTTTTTTGTTTCGCTCTTTCCTCTCTCCTCCTCCTTTCCCCACCAACTCTCCCGGAATAGTTGCGAGGGCGTATACCCTTGCTGGCAAACGACGGCGATCCACGATATTATACTCTGCCGACGGAGAAATTTCATTAGCTCCAAGGAATCCTTCCCTTTTTTTCACTCCGTGCCCTCCCACCCCGTTGCGTTTTCGAGAGAACTATTTCACTATTCTTTTCCCAAGTCCCTGCTTTCCTCTCCACTTGTCAACAGGGCTCATAGTTCCCCTGCCATTTTTCGTCTCCTGCGGACGAGTAGGCGTTTCTCCCTCCATTCCATTTTTTACTTCTCCGTCTCCTTCCAACCATTCCCTAACTTGACTCATCTCTTAGTTGAAGACTTATCCTTCCTTGGGTCGTTAAGAGGGATCCATCTAAAGAGAAAATACGTATATTCAACGTAAATATTTTTAATTGTGATGCTTGAAAAAGAAAAAAAACAAGTATTTGACTTTTCCATAACGACACTTGGTCAACAATCGTATATCAAATGGCATGACAAAAAATTCTCCATGACCGGGAATCGAACCACAGGTGCGTAGTGGTATGCGCAGTGGTCAGGAAAGACAAAGGTCCTTGGTTCGATTCCCGGTCCAGGGGGATTTTTTTCTCGTGGCAATTCATGTATATTTCACCGCCGTTCACGTGGCAGGCTTTGAAAAACTACATTATCTTAAGATTAGTTTGACTCCACTCAATTCTCATATCTGCTATCTTTTCACGCCCACGTATATATTCCCTTTCACATCCTTCTTTACCTGTTCTATATATACAGGTCTATGTTCTATATGTGTGTATCATTCGAGGTCTTCCTTTACCGTTCTTGCCATCTATTTGTCCCTCGACGATTATGTTTATCAGGCCACCATATTTCAAGATATGGCCCACTATGGTTGTTCCACCTTCTTGTCAGGGTTTTTATGAGTCAACTTTTCTCTCCCACTCTTCTCAGGACTTCCTTATTACTTTTTCTTCAATGCTCTATACCTTTGAAAATGCAATGGAAAATCAGCACTCATATATTCGCTATTATTTTGCCACTTGTCTTCACGCGAAAGGATGCATAGAGCTCAGTGATGGAGTGCAAATGGCGTTTTTATGAAAAAAAGCATTTGAACTAGTTTCTACTTTCATACGTGAGCGAAAACATAAACCATCATGGCCTATACGCATGGGTTCATGCAACACTCATACAAAGCTTGATGACTTAAAATGACACTAAATTGACTGAAATTGCATGAATTAACGTGAATTGAAAAGTATATACATACGCAAGGGCGGATCCAGGATTTTTTTCTGGGGTGGGAGGGGTCACTAGGGTCTGACAGGCAAACGATCTTTTCATGCTTGAGATAAAAAACAAGATATGTACTAGAATTACCGTGGAAGATATTCTATTTATTATAATATGAAAGTTACTAATATGAAATTAAATGATTGAGGCTCCGTAATGCACAGAACAAAACGAATGTAATGATAATCGTATTTAATTTTTTTTCTATTTTTTAAGCGTCAGGTGGGGGGCACGTGCCCCCATGCTCCCCCCTAAATCCGCCTATTTACATTCGTTTACTAGCCTCCATGCTAAGTAGCCAAACATTACTTTCCGAATCAAAAAGTATGGTGCACGAAAAAAATATTTTGAAAAAAGATATTGAAGAAAGAATAGAATGAAATTATTTGCTTTGAAAACCGCAGGATGGACGGAAACTTGCTAGCACCCTCCTTAACAAAGCCGGAGGATTCAGCCAAAAGACCAGCGCGTGAATTCAACGGAAGATTGGCAATCCGTGCCTCACTGCTTCTAGCTGACAGACGACGGTAGTCGTTACGTCCTGGAGAGGGTGAGTGTGGTAAAGACAAGCGCACGCAAGGGTTTCGAGCACGGAGAATCGGGATGGCAGGAGAGGCCGACTTGGATAATTTCGGACCCTTGCGAAGGAGGGGGCTGATGGGTCCCGAATGAAGCAAGTGGAAGGCATTGCGCGCGACGGCCACCTTGGTCAAATCCCCGCCATGCGAACGTTGCCAATGGCCACGGCGATTCTCTGAGCGAGGCATTGCATATTCATGCAGTGCTCGTGAGGTAGATTCGAAGGAAAATTTGAGAGACTTAGCAGGGCTAAACTAGACATTGGCCCTACATTTCCATACCATATGCCGCCAGTAAAGAATCCCTACTTAACCAAGAGCTTGTGATGGAAAAGTCACCAGTTATATTCGAAAAAATACTTTTTTGTGATTTTACATAATCTTATTACATCAGGACACATGGATCATGGACGTATCATGTGTAGAGTAGATCCATATAAACATTTAGGACGCTCGGATTAGGGATGCATCTTAATAATGAGGGGATAAATTGTCTTCGTAATTCTTAATGGCTGTACGTAACTTATTGTCTCTCTAAGAACATAGTTTGTTTATTCAATAGTTCTTAAAAAAAATGTTTTTGCTAGGGGGAGCTTGAAGTTAGCTATACTCAAAGCATGTTAATTATAAGTCATAAAACAAAAACCTTATTCATTGCTAATTGAGTTGTGTATAAAAGTTAAATGATTTAACGTGTGTTCAAATATTGGCAGCAGTTTCTGAGTATTAAATTATGAAGTCATGATATGAATACGAAACACCACCAGAAATAAGTGAATATATCTCATTGCCTAATTTTATTATCTTCTTGTCTCAAGGAATTGAATGGTTAGAGGCATCGATAGACAATTAAGGTCCTATTTCAAACTACATGCTAAAAGGAACAAGTAAATAACTATGCTTCAACTATTAGAACATTTCAATAATAGTTTAATCATGATTTAAGAGGCAATATTTGTTGTATTAAAGATATTTTTATCCCGTAGGCATACTTGAAAGGCAGGTCGCTGAAACATAGTCAACAGGGGTATTGTGTATCTCCTGGTGATGATGGCAGCCTAACGCCTCTCCTCATTTCAAAGTTTGTAATGCATTATTCTGTCAATTAAGCGTTGAGTCGAGCAATAATTATGAAAGGGGATGCCATAAATGTAGAAAATGAAGATCCCAGGAATCCATTGCATCAGCTTAATTAATATTATTAAGCTGACAATGATGAAAAATATAATACAATATGACCACTGCTTTGGTAAGCAAAGCGAATTTTGAGCAGTTTACGGCGATTAACAACATTAAGTCAGCTATCTAAATATTTGTACTGAGTATTAATATGCTGATTATTGCTGCAAACTGGCTAAAAATTGGTTACTAAAGAACTATTTTCACCATAATAGAATTAAACAATTATCCTTTATCCGTTTAAAAAAAATCTCATTATCACTCAAACATAATTAAAGAGGCAGAATCTGCTGCATTAAAAATCATATTTTAATCCAGTTAACAGTTTTGCAAGACAAGCCTGTGTCAAACCACGGTGCTAAATGCCGAAAAAATATCCTTCTAGATCAATGCAATCATAAAATACGGGGAATCACACACATCCAGCCAACGCTTTATTGGAATTCGATACTTCTACCATCCTCTCAACCCTGAGACTAACCTTAATCCTTCTTATGGCGTCTATTTCCTGCCGATCGCCCAGTCATATCGCTTCAGTAGCAGAAGCCTACTTCAGAATTGCGACCGCGTAATATCCCCTTTCTCTTTCCCATCCACTCGACTCGCGCTCCAAGTTTTAAAAAGAGTTCGTCCACTCCTCAAGACGGCTGATCCATTTCTAACCCCTCCTCTTCCCCTTGCACCCTCTGCCATACACCCCCCCCCCCCCACACACACAGAGCGATGAAGAGCACCTTCCATCCCAAAGCCACTTCCTTCCTTTCCCACCCGTTACCATTCCTTACACGACGTAGTCTTAACTTCCTCCTTTATCACTCCACCTTATCTCCTCTCTTTCTTCGATAGGCCCTTAGCCTCCTCTCTCCTCTTACTGTCCACCTAACTCTGCTCTCCTTTTCTTTTTCTCTCTCCCATTACACACCCATTTCCCCACCCCATCTCCGACCACCTTCCCCTACTTTAGCCCCCCCTATTCCCCTACACTCCACCCTCCCCTTTCACATTCGCTTGTCTTTCCTCACCGGAAAGTTTTCTAATCTAACCTTCCTTTCCTCTCGTACACCTTTTTTTTCCTCGCACTTTCGCCTTCTTTTATTGGATCTCATCCCGTCCTTGCGCTCACATATAACTCGTGCGTTTGACTTCAGAGTGAAAACAATAAATAACTTCGTTTCGAAAGGAAAATAATGCATATAGAGAGTTTTTTTCGGGCTTAATCTGGTGGAATTCCACATATGGGCAATTTTCAGCAATTATTTTAACACCACTTCACGAATGGTTCCAATAAATTTTGTGTTTTCTTCAGAATATCATACGAAATTCAATGAATCCGGTAAGAAATGTAAGTTTAAGTAATTATGGAAAATTGACATAAAAATTTAATTTATTAGTAGCATAATAATACCTCCAACTAACAATATAAATTTACATACCACCTGGGCGATGAAAATACAATGAATAGATGGGCATCACCGTCTTCGAATTCTTCATATGCATATACGCATATCGATTCTCAGTTCCAAATGACACGCTCCTGGTCTTCTATGGACGTAAATTCTCTTTCATACACGATATATAATTCAGAAAATGATACTAATTGCTACTATTTCCCACACTAAAATGATCACCACCAGGATAGGTTTTTCTGTTCCCTGTATTTATCAAGAACCATGGATATCAGCGGCTGGCAGACGATGGAATATTTGAGTTTGGCAACAGTTTATATTAAGTGAATACAGAGAGAAATGCCTCTCACCACTAAAATAGTCAATGAAGTTAACACTACAAAGACCGAACTAACTTACCAACTGATTTTTACTATTCTTGCATATCCTATTTATGTTAATTAATAGATTTTATGAAAAAAAAACCCAAAAAAAAGATTTAATGCTTCTTCAAGCATGTTCCCAAATGGGAACATGCCACAAAAGTTTGCTAATACTTGAAATATAAATATACACTTGACCAAGAAACTAGGTTTAATAATGTATTATACGATCTTATGAATTAATTAATGTATGTTACTGGAGAGCGAGTGTAGGGGAAAATATCAGATACTCACTACGGAGGTGATGAAAATAACCAATTTTGAAAAGGCGTAAGTAACGACCAATGCACACACAACTCATGCGATTCACTTTAGAAATTACTTCTATACTTAATTTACTCAACCAAGGCCGTAAAAGTATTCACAGATGCGAAATATAATTTTCATGAATTTTTATAAAATCTGTGCTCAAATGGGAACATTGGATTGTGAACGGTTGAGTTTCTTCTAGAGGAGAAGGCCCCAGCTGGTTATATCCTTTACCAAATCAATTCGAGATGACTTTCGAATAATGAAGTGAATTTTATCGCTTTCTTATAACTTCTTCCGCTATAATAGTGGATATATGCTCTCTCTCTCTCTAACTAAGCATATGACTAAAAATCACTTTCCCGTTGAAAAAATGCATCACCGTCATAAGTCAACAATTTTTCAGTCACCATCATAAGTCAACAATTTAACTCAGCTCTTCATTCTGTTCTCCTTTCCACTATTCTCTTCAAAATCCTCAATAGTCTGCCCTAAGTAACTAATTCGGCGTTTACCCTTGTCCTTTTTCCCGTCCACCTGGCATGCGACAATAGGTTGGTTTGCCATTTCTTTTTTATTGCCTAAATCGAAAAATTATTACTCCTAAAGTACGTATTTCACGCTTTTAGATTTTTAAATGACGATATCTAGTTTTCGCGATCAAATGAAAAGTGAAAATTTTCAACCGCGCGAAAATGCGAGCTCTTCATGAATGCTGGGAAAAGCCCGTGTGACGTAATTTTGGCCCCGGCTGCCGCTGTGTGAGGCCACTTTGGTGCGAGGCTATGAGCGCCGATACGAAGCAGGCTGCTATCTGGTAGGAGAGTACCATGCTAGTAGGTAGCGCTTGGCTTAAATAAGGATTATTAATACCCTAACAAACGAAGGAAACTTTCCGACTATAGGCTATTGTAATGGTTGATTATTAAGAGATGTTTCCCTGGGCTCTGTGTCTCATGCATGCATTGGTAATCTCAGGCGATGTAAAACTCCTATCTACTCGTATAGAAACTAGGTCCCTGTGACGTCACGTGGAGTGGCATCGCATGGGCGCCAATCAGGCCTTTTTCAAATGAGGATAAAATTTACTATTGCCATTCGTCTAAACTGAGATATTTAAAGCCACAGTGTATTATGAATTAACTAATGGTGGGTAACTAATCGCAATCAATGTCTTTCGTTTTCTTTGATGAAGGAAACTCCCCTGTTGTCTTCATCAGGCCGTTATGTCCCATGATGCGGCCAAGTAAGTTGTTCCATCATCTTCATCGGCTTTTGAGAATACTTCTCCTTTCTCCCACTCATGCAATACTCTATCGATTCCTATATGGCACCACATTTAATTCTTCTACTCCACATATAAATGCTGCAGTCATCGTCAAAGCTTCTATCCCATAAGGAAACATGCACCAAATATAGCATCTAAAGGCCTTTTGAAAAATCTTCTCGGGATACCGCGCGGGTAAGATTATATTATATTAGATTTTTCAAAAGTTGTTCGCCGGGAAAGTGTTAAATCATATATCTAAAGGCCTGTTTACACGATACATTAACACGTACGAGTTAATGTCTGTTGGCATGAATGATTTTTGTGGAAAGGAACGGAACATATACGAATGCATGAACCAAATTAGAACAGGTTCTATTTTCTGTGCATGCATTCGCACAAGTTGGGTGGTTACACGGAGCACTTTGACTTTCATTCTCGCGTTCATTCATTTATGCATAAACCCATACGTGTTAATGTACCATGCAAACAGGCCTTCATGAATCGTTTCATTACTTCTTTGTTTTTATTCTCAGCCGTAAGGAGACTCTCCTATTTATGGAATCCTCTCTTCGTCTGTGATATTCCTCCGGAAATTTCTTTCTCGTTTCGCCCATGGCTGGTAATCGGCCTCCAATGTGGCAAAACTCTCTCATTTCTTCAAGTTTTTGGAAAACATTCATGGAGACGATCAATTTTTTCCTACATTTACAACTAATTACAATAGCATAATTTGCAACATTCAAATCCTCAATCGTCTCCTATAACAGCATTAAATAAGTTAAGCGTACTTATCACCATGAATTGATAAATCAACACACTCGTCCTTACGGTGATATCTCTCATCTTCTCTATTGCCGTGAGTAAATGCATATTTTTTTAAGTAGATGAAGAATGTTTAATCTGATAAATTGTTCAGAGAAAGGGAAGAGTTTAATTAAAACATTTTTTAAATTTGTTTGAGCAGCGGTTAAATATTTATGCACTTATATAGTTACACTCATTCTGAAAAAGCGACCGATTTAGTTTGCCCATAAAGGTGATAAATTACAGATGAGATTCCAACATGAAAATATTGAGTTTTAAGCTTTTGATGAATCCGTAGTGAATGTTAGGAAACAAACACCTCAAAAGTAAATCGGAAATACCGATACACACAGGCATACATGTATATTATTCATAATTCATTATTCAATTACCATATGTTGGTATTAGGCAGGATATGCGATTGCCCATAGCTGCAAAATCATTTAGACTTACCCACTGAGACACTTTCAAATGTCCAAGATTGTCTGAGAGACTTCGACAGGGGAGAATGCCGAGTTTATGCGCAGAAAATAAACTTCAGAACAGGTAATTTCATTCACTACTTGCCTATTTGCTGTTTGAATATACAAACGAGTTTTTTCGAGACTTGAAACTGCTCCGATGCAGTGGCCGCTAAGTCATCCACCTGACAGCAATCCCTTTCCAAGAATGTAATTCTCAGGTTCCAAACGCTCCTGCCCAACTTTTTTTTCATCTTTTTGAAGTGATATCGCCTGTATCGAGAGCAGGAACGGATAAAAAAAGCCTCGCCTCCAAGTCGATTCTGGTCCCATTGTGCGGCGCTCGAAATCTATTGAAATCTTTTTATCTCCAACACGTCATCTGATACCACTCCGCCCAAGTGTCTTCTCCTGTTTCCTTGTTCTCCAACTTTCATGCATAGGTACGGATCTTATAAGAGAGGACCCTTGTCCGGAATAATAAATTGTAATGTATTCGATTTCCACCAACGCCCCCTCCCCACCTTTACTCTCCCTCTTCCATCCATAGTCTCCTCCTACACAAAAGGGATACCGTGCGTAAGTTCTCCATGACTCATATTCCTCCCTCTTCTTCTTGAATATCCTCTTCCCTCGTGTCGCTGCCCTAACTTCCGCGAACCACCACCCACCTCCAATGCCAACTCTTCCGAGCGGCTCCCACGCTATCGCACGGAACACACTCATCGGAGAAATTCATCGAACACCCCGTTGTTCCCTTCTTCTCCGCTCTCTTCCCTTTCACTATTCATCGGAGATTTTTTCCACCTTCGAAAGGACATTTATCGGTAAAAAAAAAGGGTTCTCAAAAATAAAATGGCGCAAAATCAAGTAAGCTCTCCTTTTAGAATAGAATAGAATAGACATTTATTAATGCTCTGGGTATATCCTTGGTGCAAAACACAATTTACAATAATTGGCTCATCAAAAGCACAAAGTTCATGAAAATATCAAGTAATAGACATGAAGTCTTTTGATACACAATTAATAAAGAAATGACACGTAAACAAGGATTGAAATTTGACAACACACGGAATATATTGGCTGTATTTAATGGAGGAGTTCATTTTCGCTCTCCATTGAGTAAAGCCATGTATCATTTATATTTAATTGCATGGTTAGAGCCCTTCTGTTTTAGATCCTCAGGGAGAGAATTCCAAAATTTAGATGCCGTTACTAGAAATGATTTCCGGTAATCTAGATTTCCTTTTCGTACTGATCCCAATCCCTTGTCGACGATTATCCCTAGCAAAATGTAACGGATTAGAGTAAAATCATTTAACATCATATAGGACGATGTATACTAAATTAAGATTGTTTGCAAGGGCATGGGTTATCACCTAAATACCTGGCGTTAAAAATGAAATGAGACTTGTTAAAATCCCAAAATTTCCAAACTTATCTGTGCCAGTAATAATGCCGCACGAACTATAATTCACCAAAAGAATCCTTTAAAGCAGCGGTTCTCATCCTTATTTTCCTCCCGCATCCCTCTATATGTATATAACTATATTGTACCCCAAAAATGTACATTGCACATTAAAAAACAAATAAATTCACTATATATAGGTGACACTTTTAGATATAAATAATTGTATAAGTAGAAGATTTGTTTTAAATACTCTATATAGTATGCATGCATATTTCCTGATTGAGAGATACATGGTTGTTGGCGTCCGCCATTACCGATTATTTAAGGCATACCCCCGACTGATTCGTCGCATGCCTCGCTAACCGCGTGACCGCTGCTTAAAAGAATAGTTACATGTACCTACTTATTTTTTGCTCAATAAATGGTTTCAGCCCATAAAATATCGTTCAATAATTGAGTGCACATTTTCGAGCTTCGTATGATGTTTTTTTTAATGATTTTATGATTTTTTCCTTCCTATAAGTAATACGAACCTATTTATTTCCTCGTTTCTTCAACTGTAAAAAAATATTACTAATTTAATAAGTAATTTTTTCCATCTGGATACCATCAACTATATATCATCATATGTACTATAAATTCAATTTTAAATTCAAGTTTAATATTAAGTTTTAAATTCAAATATAATTCAAATAAATTCAAACAATTCAAATAAAAAATTAAGTTTTAAATTCAATCAAATTAAATGTACTTACTCAATTTACATGCACTATATCATCATATGTATGTATGTATGGATGTGAGACTTGGACGATGGGGAAGAGAGGCAGGGACAGGATTGGGGCGTTTGAGATGTGGGTTGGGAGGAAGATGGAGGGAATACGGTGGACGGATCGAGTTAGGAATGAGCATGTGTTAAATAGGATAGATGAGAAAAGAACATTGATGGACAAAATAAATCAAAGGAACGGTAACTGGCTGGGACATTTAATGAAAGGGAATGGAATTTTGAAAGTAGCTTTGAAGGAACGGTGGAAGGGATCAGAAGAAGGGGAAGGAGAAGGCTGAAGTTTATTGACAACGTAAAAATTGGAAGGTATGGAGACTTCAAGAAGATGACTGGAGACAGGAGGGAATGGAGACAGTATTGGCGCGGGGGACCTGCCGACGGGCAGAATACCACAAGATGATGATGACCATTAGCTGTAAAAAATATGAATCTTTTCACTGTCCTCGCTTGGAATCAACTTCTCATCGTTTTTAGCATCGTCTGTAAATATGTAAGCCAAAGACTCTAACCCTTTACTCTTGACCTCCCTTTCACTCTTCTCAATCCCTATCTGAAAGGGCCAATCATATCACTTTTCACTTCCAGATTCTCGACAGCCAGGAATCCTGCTATTCCTACTCTACCCCTCCACCAAGTTCACTTCCAAAATCTCTTAATCTCCTCTCGGACCTCAAGAATTCTTCTTTTCCTGCAATTCCGTCGATTTCTTCATTAAATTCTTTCCCAACCAACGATCTTCATTCCCACCTTCTCTTCACCCTCGTTCCTCTACTCCACCGTCGAATCCCCGCTAATCCCTCCACAGTTCTTTCTCATTCTTCTCTTTGCTCTTACATTCTTTGTCCTTCCATCTTTCCTCAATTCCCTTCCCATTCTAGGGGGAGAGAAACCTTCACCCCGAAATGAGAGTAGGCAGCAAGAGGGCAGTTTTGACAGGATTTTTAAGGCGAAGGGACCGAGGCGAGGACTCCCTCGAATCCCCGATGAAAGGGAGAACTTCCAATGACCATAAGGGAACCTATGAACCCATCGGATATTACATTGTCCGCGGTTGCCCGTATGACTGCTTCCGATAGAGCTTTTTTTTCCCGCACGGCTACGATATATCTCACGGTTAGGATAATTTTGTAACTTTTTATCATTGTTTGGGAAATTTTAAACACAAACTCAGAGAGTCAACCCGAAGGTCGGTTTGTGTAGGCAAGGGTAAAGCTCACCCCAAACATAGCCTCCTGTATGTAAAATTCTCACCTGGTACGCCCTTGGCTCCTTTTCAGAAGCCAAGGGCTCTATCCACTAAGCTACCAGACATTCTACAATAGAGTAGATACCTTCATCAAAGAAAACGAAAGGCTTTGATTGCGATTCATTACCCGCCATTAACGTATTCATAATATACAAATTATTTGTTTTTACAAATCCAAGTTCAGACGAATGGCAATGGTCAATTTTCACCGCATTTGAAAAAGGCCAGATTGGCGCCCATGCGATGCCACTCCACGTGACGTCACAGGGGCATAGTTTTTATACGAGTAGATAGGAATTTAGCATCGTCTGAGATTACCAATGCATGCTTGAGGCACAGAGCTCAGGGAAACATGTCTTATTAATCACCTATTAAAACTGCCTATGGTTGGAAAGTTTCCTTCGTTTGATAAGGTATTAATAACCCTTATTTAAGCCAAGCGATACCTGCTAGCATGGTACTCTGCTACTTGCTAACAGCCTGCACCTATCAGCGCTCAAAGCCTCGCCCCAAGGTCACCTCACACGGCGACAGCGGGAACCAGAATGACGTCACACGGGGTTTTCGCAGCATTCATACTTAGCCATCGCGTTTTCGCGCGCTTGAAATTTTTCACTTTTCATTTAATCGCGAAAAATTGATATCGTCATTTAAAAATCTAAAAGCGTAAAATACGTACTCCAGGAGTATTAATCTTTCGATTCAGGCAATAAAAAAATAATAGGAAACCGCAAATCAGTGAAATTTGGCTTACTTTAATTTTTTACCATAATTTCAAAATTTCATAGTCAACTTGACTATTTTTCATTCGACGTGCTAGTAATCATTCTACGACATGAAATCACAATAGTAAAGTTTCGAGACTTCGAACACAAGGATTTCCAATGTATTTTTTAAACTAAAAAGTTGACCATTGAAACCAACCAGTTAGCATTATTCGGAATGCTGAGTGATACTTTGGTTTTAAGGAACATACTCTTTCAACTTTTTTTGCATTGTAAGTGATTTGGCTAACCAAATGCAGAAGTATCGAGAGCTCCTTTCTCGCTGGGCTATTCCAGACGGATGGTTGTGATTGGTTGAGATTAAGCGAAACAGCAGAGTCGGAAGATCGAATTTTTGTGCAACAAATCATGCTCATGAAAATTGGCAGATCAAACCATGTTTAAATGAGTGAGTGTTTGCTCGAATAAAATAAAAGTCCCCACTAATAATTAAAATGAGAAATGAATTTTCACACAAGCTATAAAGTCTGCAGTTGCACAAATTCATTGTAATTCCATAAGAAAATCAAAAAATAAGTTAGCACTTTAAAAAGCTCCATCGCACGTTTTGGAAAAACTACCCGAGGCAGGTTGGCTTTTATTAATCTACAAGAAGCGCATTCCAATCACGTATAAAATCATTTAATTGTTGAATAAGATTAGCTTCTTTAAAAAAACATAGATTACTTCAGCATTACTCTATCTAGACCACCCATTCATTTATTAAACTCTATAACTATTCATCCTTCAAATGACACCGTTGAGTAACAGAGTTGTTCCTCCTGAATATAATACAATTAATATGAAATACGGCTCACAGTTAACGCTTTCGAACACTGATGAAAATTTACAAGTATTCATTTTCACTTTCAGCTGTAGATCATATTACTTCCTCTCGCCACTCTTTAAATCAGTGTCACCACCATGTCCTGCGGTAAAAGCGATTCTCCTCGCTTGGTGCCACACCCTTGAGACCAACCAGAGTCAACCACCCTCTGATTAGAGGCGGTTTCCATTTACAGGGCGAGTGCTCATTGAGGAGGGAAGAAATGACGTCATCGGTGGCAAAAGAGGCAAAAAAAGTAATTTAAGTTTCGTCATAAAATTATTAATAGGATGGTTTCCTGCTATTTTTATATTGCCTAAATCGAAAGACAACTTCTCCTGGCGTACGAATTTCACGCTTTTAGAGTTTTTAATGACGATATCAATTTTTCGCGATTAAATGAAAAGTTAAAATTTTCAAGCGCGCGAAAACGCAACGGCTAAGTATGAATGCTGCGAAAACCCTGTGTGACGTCATTCTGATTCCAGCTGTCACCGTGTGAGGTGACCTTGGGGCGAGGCTTTAGCACTGATACGACGCAGGCTGCTAGCAGGTAGCAGAGTACCCTGCTAGCAGGTAGCGCTTGGCTTATATAAGGATTAATAATACCCTATCAAACGAAGGAAACTTCCCGACCTTAGGCAGTTTTAATAGGTGATTATTAAGACATGTTTCCCTGAGATCTGTGCCTCAAGCATGCATTGGTAATCTCAGACGATGTTAAATTCCTATCTACTCGTATAAAAACTATGCCCCTGTGACGTCACGTGGAGTGGCATCGCATGGGCGCCAATCTGGCCTTTTTAAATGCGGTGAAATTTGACCATTGCCATTCGTCTGAACTTGGATTTGTAAAAACAAATAATTTGTATATTATGAATACGTTAATGGTGGGTAATGAATCGCAATCAAAGCCTTTCGTTTTCTTTGATGAAGGAAGCTACCCTATTTTCTAAAGGGATTCAATTACTGAACATGATGGAGCGACGTGGATTACAGAGTATAGTGATGGGTTACTGACCCAAGGGTCCTTTGATAAAAGCTAGTACGTGACAAGATCGAATGTTATGTAAAAGTGGTAAAAATGTAACGCCAACTTTGGGACCGAAAATAGCCACGGTGATGGCTAAACACGAACATAGCCTGAGGACTCATAGTGGAAAAGGCAAATCTTCGAAAATCCGTTTTATGTAGAATGATATTTTTGTGGGAATAAGTGATTGGAGAAAATCCTAGTCTTTCAAAAGCCTTCCGACACCCGAGAAATGATTATGGTATAGGCGCGTAGCTGCCCAGGCAAATAAACTAGCAGGGAAATAAAAAGATACTCTGAATACGTGAATTTCAAACAAATATGGCTGTCTGCTCTACCCCAAACTATTCAAACCAATCCCTCGGTTTTCATCACTGAGTTTGAGATGAATAAAGTATCAAAAAATACATGAGTGAGCGTAAAATGTCATTTTTGACGCGAAGATAATTTAATTTGCAAAAGCACCATACTGGGGACATTTAAATGGTCATATACGCGGTGTTTCTGTGAATTGAGCTATCACATACATCAACCAACAGATATTGTGCATTTTTTTCGCTGGTTTTGCTTGATAGTAATTGTTAGGGTCGCGATTGCTTATTCTGAGGAGTTTGAAAGCTAGGATTCTCCTTTGTAATATGTCAAAAAACTCTACTTAACATACAAATGGCAAATAATAGGCAATTAAATGGCTAGGACTGAATATTTGAAATTAGAAATCTTTCAAAACAAATCAATTCGCCATATTCTTCAAACTAGCCGCCTTGTTAAAATTTCAGATATCCTAACTGTACACAAACTCCCTACCATGAACGATTTTATTTCCCATCTAGTCAATAATTTTAAGTCCAGGCTGAAGGGCACCAATAATACATTACTTACAGACATCTGGAATTAAGATCCTCATATTCCAAGGACACAGACACTGCCTCATCAAGTTAATCTTCTATGAGTTTTACTATGTCTTGACCTCCTTCTAATCATAGGTTTCAAAATTCTTAAATTCAGTATCAATGGTTTATATTTGCTTGATTAAAATATTTAATTAAAAACAATAATAATAAATCTCTTTGCTAATTCTATGTAGCAAAGTTAAAAAAAAAATGCTTAAAAAAGACCAAAAGCTTTGGCAAAAAAAATATATTACAAAATGATGAAAAAAATAATTAATATAAAAATTAAAAAAAAACAACCAAAAAATAATAATTTTAATGTAATAACATTCATTGATACCAATGTGATGGCTATCAAGAAGCCAATTCTACTGCTGTAAATATTAGTTATAAGTTCCTATTTCACACAAACAACACAATACACCCACAAAAGAACACGTGCGCCATTTTTTAAAGTAACAAATTGTTAACTGGCTGGTTGGGGTGAGCCAAGGCTCACCGGTACAGCAAATAATCGCGCCTTCGGCGCGATCAGGACGTGTCGTCGGTGTGAGTAAGAGAGAAAAGGCTAGCGGATAGGAGAGAGAAATGGAAAGCTCAAAGCAAACTTAGGATTGTATACTAATGATGATGATGACTGAAAGGACTATATTATAATGGACGTATCATTTAGAATAAAGAAGCTAAAACGACCCCAGTGCATATATCTCCAAGTATAGACTCCGGAAAGACCCGAAGAGACAGAGAGCATAAAGCCTTCAGAGGTAATTGAGTTTTATTTTTTTTATCGGGCGTGGGCATGCCAAAATAAAAAGGATCGCGTGTCATGCACGTACAAAATTCTCTCCTGTCATCACGGGCTCATAAATTAAGGCAAGAGAGTGAACATGCCACCGCGAAGCGAGTATTAAATTAACATTTTCAATACAACGCACTCTAGTATTATTTTCGACAGAATTTTAACTGGTGCGACAAAAGCATATTTCACCAGAGTTAGAGGTGAAGAATTATACTCAGCCAAAAAAAATCGACGATATCTGTTGGGTGATACATGTGATACGCTCACTTCACAGAAACACCGCAAGAATTGCGCATATGACCATTGAAACGTCCCCAGTTTGTGCTTGTGCAAATTAAATCCCCTTTGCGTCAAAAATAACTTATTTTACGCTCACTCATGTATTTTTTGATATTTTATGCACCTCTAAATCACTGATGTAAACCGAGGGATTGGTTTGAATAGTTTAGGGTACAGCAGACAGCCATAGTTGTGTGAAATCCACGTATTCAGAGTACATTTTTATTTCCCTGTTAGTTTATTTGCCTGGGCCACCATGCACCATTATCGTTTCTCGGGTGTCCGAAGGCTTTTCAAAGAATTTGATGCCGGGACCAAGCTCAAAGCACTACTCACTGGACAATTAATCTCCTATATATAGGAAACTAATAACTTTTTAGCGACTTTGTCAAGTGAGTAAAAGCCTATAAGAGACTGATAAATAAACAGTCTACCGCACGCCATCAAAACTGGAGGAGGCATCCCATAGTTTTTAGTTTCCAGTACTCGCATAAGTGTACCATGGCCTAAAATTATTTATATTTTTATAGAAATGGAATTTTTACTGGTCGTGCATTCGCATGCACAGAAAACCTAACATTTTTATAAATATTTTTTCATGTTTAATCCGATGCTGTGAAGAAATATAAATTAAACTTTTATTGTATGTGGTTTTTTATATACTTCGCTTTTTGCGGCAAAAATGGTCTACCAATATTATGGCAGATAGTAAATATTCCATCGTAAATATTAAAGTGAATTTATGGCAGCAGGTAGAACTTGTAATTATAAAGAAGGTACTCAAAATCGTGCATAACACGCCTTGATTCTTGCATCAATATCCGCAAAAAAATACCTTGTGAACGTTATGGAAATGCGAGCACGTTACTAAAAAAATTACATGGTTATTATGGAATGATGAAGGGAACCAGATACAAGTAGTTTCCCAACAGGCTTAAGTAAAGAAAATAATAATTACTTGCACTATAAGTAGCACTGATGTATTAGTAAACCTTTGTATCTCTTATGTAGCAGAACACCCATGGGCGAATTGTCAAATTTCAAAAATTAGCTATTACCATTCCAAGAAATTGCTAATTTTTAAACTTAGAACTCACACCTCTCCCGTAACAGAGTATAGTATGATATTTGGAGGCGGCGATTGACTGCTGAGGATGTCAGCGCCATAGAAAAGGGTCGGGAAGGAAGGATGTAGAGAAACCCGGCGTCCGCATTAGCGTGCTCTAAACGAAAGGAACCAAATGGACCACGGTTCTATTTCCCCTCCGACGGAGGAATTCTGCACTTGGAGTGTGTTTTCCATTAAGCACACAAGTAGTGATCGTGCAATATAAAAAAAACTCTCCTCCCGCCGGGATTTAATCCCGCATCCTCAGGGTAAGAAGCCAGCCCCCTGGCCACCAAACCAACCTCATCCTCGCGCTGGAAATCGCCATAAGGACTACTCTCTTAATGAATCATAACCATACCTGGAGAAGCCGTTAGTTTCAAGATTGTTATATAAAATTTCACGCTTGTCACTATCACTAAACTTCATGTCGTATTTAGTTTAGAGGAACTTTCCTGAGCGGAGCTCTTCTCAGCCAAGTTCCAGTTCCGCGTCCATGCATGGGACATTCAGCGTTGCCCGTGTTATTTTCAGTCCAACTCCCCCAACAAACAACAACTTCTTCCTCCCGTTTTACCGCACGGGGCCAAAAAGGTGCCGAGCGAGAAAGACATTTTCATTTCCACCCTTGCAGTAGACACGTGGACGGAGCGGCATATAAAACCGCCGCACCGCGACAACTTCTCTTCCCTCCCCGGTTGCCATTCCGACTTCGTCCGAGACGCCGACGACGTGTTGTCGACTCGGCATCGCCCTGGGAATACGCCGCGTGGCACCGGCCCCCAACCCACAGGCCCACCACCCTCTGAGGACTTGCAACAGGGGGGGCATCATCCCTTCCTTATTGTGCGGGGACACAGTCTCTCTTCGGGTGCAGGAGGCGAGCAGACTTCTCAAGAAGGGGAAGGGAGGTATATTGCTTGGGGGCAGTCAGATGGGATGACTTACACATACAAAAATAATCCCTTCCAAATGCCCGGGTTTAGAGTTTCAGCCGATCACTTGAACACAGCTTAGTATAAAGCGACAACTTTCGATTGAGTGCCCCTTATAAAACACCGAAGATTACTATCAAACCAGCACGGTGCGTGCAAATTTCTGAGATGCCATCTCCAATTCGAAGGGTTTATTTTTTATGCACGATATTATTCTCTCCTTCCAAGTAATTTTCACTATACGTATTGTGTGGGAAGTTTCGAATAGTTTGGATTGATAATAGGGTAAGAACAGGGTTAGGTTGGTGAGAGAATTGATAGTTTCCCATATTATGGGCCAGGATTCAAGTTTAGGCAGAGGTTGTGACCATTTGGATGAATCCTAATCCAAGATTTTAAGGATTGAAGAAGGCATTTCTAGTGCTGTAGGACCTCCTTCAATGGTTGGGACGATAATAAGCGTTTCCTTAGGTTCCTTTCGTTAAGCGATTCCCGACCTTGATGCTGGGTTTCTCTCCAGTCTACCACCATTTTCTTTCCCTCAATGACACATAGATCACGGCAGCCAGTCGCTTACTCACTGTACTAAACAAGATAAAACGCCGAGAACAGTAGAACTTCTAAATGTTGTCATCTAGAAATAGAATTGGTTGCCGAATGGGTAAATTAAGTATTAAATTAAAGAAAGAGAAATAATGCAGACCGCCGACAAGGGAAGATTTATCCTAAGAGAGAGTCTTAGGATTAGGTAACATCGTGTACTAAATAGGTAATAGTTAAACGAGAGAAGCCAAGGGAACATTATAGAGGAAACACTTCAAAGGTTCTAAGGTGTGGTAGTGATGAGAAAATATTTTTTCAAGCATCCATCATTTTCAGGGAATGAGATAGAAATATTTTTAAGCCGTTAAATACGGTACTGTCCAATGAAAGATTACAATTGATAGCAAAACTGAATTGTTGAATCAATTAAGATGATTAAGGCTCTTAGAGTAATGTAAAGAAGATTTCGTGTAGAAAATTACTTAATCCAGCGGAGTGAAATTTTCTTAACCTTCATTTAGGAAATATGTTTTCGATATCTCAAAAATATAGATGTTAATGATATTTTCTGCAAATTAAAAGCCCTGTTGTTGGGCTAATAGATCCAGTTCAAAGATTGCTTACTGAAAAAGGGAAATTAGATGCTACATTACACGCATGGCTATTGGACCAGAATATTAACTAATATCAACAACTTTCTTTTCATTAAAAGACTGTGACGACCCCTGTTTACTGTGAAACTTGCATAATTTTTATCATTTCGCTCTAATATATTTTCAACCATGAGCTTGGCGCGGGACTAATTATCAGATAAGTTTCATGCTAAACCATAAAACATTTTTTGAGGGCTTCCAATGAAATCATTAAGACATTAAACTTATTGGCAGCCAAAATGAATCATTGCTCTTGATATTTGAACCTCGTAACTTTCTTGAATACGTAAGTATCACCCCTTCAACCCACCACTAGAGAGTTATATTAAAAGAAAAACAATCCGTACACTCACTCGGGGCAAAGTTCCCTCGGGGCGGAAGGCGACTGCAGCGTCGCGAAGCATCAGAATGCAAAACAGTGCTTGGGAGGCTAACAATAGTTGACGGCTAGCGGCCACCAGCGCGCTGCGAAAGAATAAGAGGAGCTTCCCTTGAAGAAGCGTAATTTCCACGCGCGGCACGCCCCCAAGCGGCAGCCACTGTGGAGATCCACGCCTTGTCTACTCTCATATTGCCCCGTGCAGCAGGCATAACACCCAGTCATCCTCCATTACCATCACTTGGCAGCGCGACATTATTCTGCTCCACGGGAAAGAGCTTCCGCCGTTTCAACGCCGTCCCCACACGTTAAAATCCCGCTTGCACCACGCCCAAGAGGAACGGTGAACGCATTCAAATGCGCAATGAAGAACCTCGGGTCTCTTTTCTGAGGCGCGGCCAACACGATCAAGGCACGCGACTGAATGTGATAAGGCGGTATATCGGCTCTATATGCAGGTTTCCTCATCTCCCTAAGGTGTCAAACATTTATGCAAAGTATCATCGTCACCAAAATATGAAAAATATTCACACTCCACGGAAAATTGCCAAGGGAATGGGCTTTATTTTGATTTCTGCATGTCCTCAATGAAGCCTGAAGTCATGCTCTTTTCTGAAACTTCCTCAGAAAGGCACATGAAGCATATATAAGCAGATGGTCACCATCTGCAGCAAGTGGAATATTTAAACAGTTTCGGCAAAACTAAAGGACGTAGAAGCAAGAATTTCAGTAAGAGTATGTAGTTAGGAAAGTAGACATTTATGGATGAGAAGGAGTTGATGAGATTTTCCTTGAGAAATGGTGATGAGGTAATACTAAAATGATAGTATGATGTAGGCTTAGCACTTGAACTTTAGGCGGAAACACTCGCAGAAAGGGGAGGATAAGAATGGGCTAAGGGCGATTCAACTGTGGATTTGAATTTGAATGGATAAGGTGATATGGGCAGAAAAAAAATGGACGAAGTGCTAGACATGGTGAGAGAGGAGAAGTAAGAGCTCGTAAAGATAAGAAAAATGTATGGATTTGGGTGGAGCGTGTTTGTAGCGGAGAATAGATGCTGAAAACTCTGTAAGAGAAAAGGATATTGGTTTGGCAAAGATGGGGGAGTACGAGAACCGGGTACGATATGCAATAACAGATCTCATTTGGGGTAAAAGAAGTAAATAATTCAAATAAAGGGTAGCGGGCCGACTTGATTGAAAAATATACCTTACGATTCTACACTCAATCAAAATTACTTTGATTCGACAATTATTCAGCAACAGTTCCGTATAAATAAAGCAAAACTGAGCTATGAATAGCACTTGTCTTCCTGGGTGCTTCAGATTGGTTTGTGTGCAATTCTCTGCCGAAAACAAATTTAAACAACCTTTTTCGTGTTCAAGAATACATTTCTCTTTACGAGCATATCATAAGCGATTCCATTCGCCGTCCCAACGAAAGAATCATTCCTGCCGTTCCTCTGTCTCCCGAAACACGTAGATGCTTCAAAGGGAACCGTTATATTGGGAAGGGAATAAAAATGGAGACGCGATCGGAATGATCGGTGGAAATGCCGTGAGAGTTTTGGGGTGTGGCCGGGAGAGGAGGGTGGGAAGGGCAGGGCCAAGGGGTGACAGCTCCTGCCACACCCCTGCCAACAGGGGTGCAGGCACTCCCTTAGTGTGCTCGCTCTTGGCAGCGAGGAAGGGCGTTCAACGCAATAGCATCGCACAGATGAAGTTCGGAACGCATTATGGTCATTGAAAAGAACTAATGGGTAACTAACTTCTCCAGCAATTTTAGCCACCATTTTTACCCTCAATACTTGGCCTGACGCTTCCATCTACTTTTTAAAGTCGATAGTTACGAGTAAGGGGTAAGAGTAAAAAATATTTATTATCTGATTTTCGGGGACTAAGAATCAGTAAATCTGTATTTTCTGCCGCACACAACAAAGTCATTTTATAGGATTTTCAAAAATTAAGTGCTTTTACAAAGGGATTTGGGTATAGCATTTTTGGGCCGGTTATGTAAAAATTTAAATTATAACTGAGAACGTGCTTAACGTCGTTGTTAGAAATGCTTACGTATCATCAGGTGATGAGTGAGAAGAAGCAAAGATATATTTAACCGAAGTAGTTATCCCATTAAATATAAAGGCATTATTGACTAGATGAGGGCACTCAACTTAGCACTAATAGGTAATATCAGTGTTTCCGTTGCCTTCTCCTCGAAGCTCGCATGGTTATAGTCGCCAATTTTGGGCGATGCATATAGGGGAGGGGGCGGGTGTGAAATATCCGAATGTTAATTAGATCAATGGCGTATTAGGATGATTTTTAGATCTGAAAAATTAACTAATGAAAGTCACCCCACAAAGGATTCCTGATGTAAAGAACAAATAGCTATAAGAGAACGTATACCACTTAACAGGTCTTCCTTGGTTAGGAATCGCTCGCATCTAACACGTCATTTTTTTCAAATTTTCTGGGAAAATTGATTAGACCTTTTTCAATTTTTTTCTCTACCAAATTTTAAAACTTGAATTTGAGAAAAAATAAAATTGTTAGATAGGAGACGCATGCATATGTTGATAACGGCCAACATGATATATCCTAAAAATTTCAAAATGATAAAGTTATAGATGATTAACCCCTCACCAAAATAGACCAGTGGATCATGAGGTAAAGTCACTCAATCGCTCCAAGAATCAATCCAAAGGTTGTTTTAATAAGGTGATGGCAGAGCCCAACTCAGAAGTGAAAGACCTCTAGGGAAGTGAGCAACACACAATCAAGGTAGAAGGGCCGGTTATTTTCCCTGGGCCACCTCGCAATTCGAGAATTTTTTTGGGGATGTTCTTAGGCTTCAACAGAGATTTGAACCCGGATCCTTTGATCAGCATCCAAGGAGGCATGCGTCCATTTGATAATCGCAAACGGTTGAAATTGATAGGAGGAACAAATGAGTCCGGAGAAACGCCTCAAAGGCTTTCCAATCCCCTTTGGAGGAGTCAGTCCATCCACGCGAATGGAGGCGGCGGCGGCGGTCGACTATCGACTAGAGTCGGAGAAGACCCGAACTCAAGCATGCACAGACGGCCGCCGCTCGTTCTATCTTCGCCCTTCCACTCCCGCCAAATGCACTTCCATTGCCTCCTCGTCCACCCTCATCACTTTGAGCCTCCACACACCCCCTCTGTGCACCCATCTCCTCCTCCCACACAACCCGAAGGCAAGCAAGCGACTCTTCCTCCTAATCCTCTTCCCGATGCCACGGGTCGAACTGGGCGCCCATCATTTCCTCATTAGGGGTGCACTACCCAATTCCAGTCGTCTCACGGGGGATCTGCCGTTTGGCGGGGGGGAGAGACGCCCCCCCCCCCCCTGTGGTGCTTATTGCCTCCACTTTGCCTCCTCCACGTCCCTCTCCCTCGAGAGCGCCTCCACACAGCACAAGCTATACTACAGATCTCTGCCTCCTTCCCGAAGGCTACCCCACCTTCTCGCACAGAAAACACCTACTTTCCAATACACCAACCTCTCCCCCATTTCCGCGCTGCCTTTAATATCATTAAGTTCGGATTATTTCTTGCCTCCTCCCATCCTCTCTGTCTTATCTCCTTCTTTCTCCATTTCCTTACGACCTCCCTCCTCGTATAGATATCTTGGCACGTCGTTCTCCTCTCCCCCCGCCAACCAACCAACCAACCTGCTGCTGCTTCTAGTTCCCTCTAATTGCGCTGCCGGTTTCATCACGAGCGAGTGCGTGCGTAATCGCCTTTAGGGAACGAACGAAACACCCGCCCCCTTCCGCAGACTTGGGGACTTCCGTTCGTTTCCCCGACTACGATTTCAAAGGGGGCCGCAAGGCGACTTGGTGAGAAGCTATTCCGATTCAAATCGGGGAAAATTGGAAACTTTCTTTCAGACATTTCCAAGAACACCTCGTTTTACACTCATTTCTTTTTAATAACCGGAAAAATTTCCCAACACGTACAGTTATTACAGGTGTAACCTCAAGACACTTGTAAATAAGAGCCAATAGCTCTGTTTTCGCGCATTGACCGAAATAAAAAGTCAAATACCAGAGCACGAGTTTGGCCTGCTGGCTGGCGATTGGCTGATTCCAACAATACCTTCTACTTAAATTTTTCATATTTCGACTTCAATATTTTCATCAATCATAGCAGTCTCAGTGAATGGCAGGTACTATAATTCCTATTAAATTTTATATAAAAGTACCAATGAAATGTTTTCAATTCTTCAAATTTACTTGATAATTATTGATATTAGGTGTTTCTATGTTATCCTCAGCTTTTCACCACAGCGCAACAACATAGAGCTCTATCTTTTATTATAAATTAGACGTTTTATTATGTCCAAGTGCGTGCATAATTTTCTGAAAAAAATATCGTGCCCCTTTCACCCGCCTTCTTCGACTTCGAATCAAAGAGGAAGACTTGGTGAGATATTGTTTGGACTCAAATTGAGAAAAAAATTAAGACGATTGTCTTTCTTTTAATACCTCGTTTTGATATTTTTCCATTTTAATTACGGGTAAACTTCCCATTCCCTAAGATCATCATAGATGTAACACCACAGTAAATATAAAAAATAATTTCTCGCTTACGTGCACGCGAGCAAGATTGGAATGACAAAATTTGAGACGACGCGATGGATCTGATGGCTCTGATTGATTAATTCCAAGTATTAATTTTGCTAAAAGTTTGTTTGTTTCGATTGAAAACATTTTAAATTAGTTCAGCACTCAATAACACACTAAGTAATAAAAAATAACAGGCACTAGAAATTAAGTAAAATTCTATTTAAAAGTATTTTACATACTCGTTCAAATTACAATAACAATCACTGAAGTTGGGGGTTTCAATTTCATGTCTATAATCTGAGGTTTCAGGCGAGATGGAGTGGAAACGGAACATAATGAAGCAGCAGGAGCAATTTCCACAATTTTAAATTTATTAGTACTACCGGTTTCGCTTACAGCATCATCAGGTACAATATATCAGAGTGTGCAACGTCTTATATTGGAAAGGCAGGATGGGAGGTGGAGGGAGGGTCATCCGCCTTCCCGTCTTACCACCTCCCATCCTGCCTTTCCTATTTAAGACGTTGCACACTCTGATATATTGTACCTGAAGATGCTGTAAGCGAAACCGGCAGTACCAATAAATTTAAAGTTGTGGAAATTGCTCCTGCTTCTTCACCAATTTAATTTCCTTAGATTTTGGCAACCACGCAGTCAAATAGAGCACTATCGTTTATAGTAACTTAAAGGATTCACCACCATTGAGTGTGTTCTCGTAAATGTCTTGAGCGACGGAATGCCCCCTCTCCCGCCCTACATACCCTCCTCCTCTTCCTCTTGGCTTCCACTCGATACTCCGACATCAATTCAAAGAGAACGACATGAAAATAAAGGCACATTGTGCTTTCCACACTTATTTTAATATTCTGCAACCGGTTTCAACGTGTTCTACTTCATTTTCAAGCTCCTGGACCTTGGACCTCAATCTACGTTATTTTGAAGCTGGCAGATACTGAAGAGGGCAACCAATGAGGGCTCCGGGGAGCCCTTCGAGGATACAACACACCGGGGCCGGGAACCAAGCCAGTGGCTTATACGCCCGATCACCCGGGGAGGGGCTAGAGAGGAAGGGAAAAGGAAAGAGGCGCCGCACAGTGGTCCCAAATCGAAAAAAGCTGGCCAAAAGTCATTTTTTCGACTTTTTACGAGGAAGTTTTGAATTATGTATTCGGATTCTGCAGGATATGGCCTATAATATTTTGTACCTGATAGGTCTGTGTGAGTATTATGATGACCTGTGTAACCCGTCAAACATGGGCATGTTCAGCCTAAAACGCCCGAGGCGTAGAAATAGTCGATTTTAGGGTAATTCAACTTAATAAATGACTATTTAATTTCATGGGATTCATCTGTCAATTTTAATACGATAAGTTTGCATATTTTTTCACAATATTATGGTAAGTTTTGTTCGTTTCAGAATTTATTATAACTATATTTAATTATTTATAATGTTAGCTATTTTTGGGCCTATTTTTAGTCAAATGTGTCAATATAGTTTCGTGCCCCTCCGTGCCCTTCAAAGATTCCTATGCTTAATCCTTAGGAAGAGTATGTACAACAAGATGGAGAAAAAAAATCTTGCCTATACTTGCCTATCCGACATCTAGAGGGTTTTAAGTTGAGCGGTGCACCGCTCCGCTGAGGGCGGCTGGCCAGCGGCCGGCGGGAGACAGTGGCATTATCGCTCAAATATTCCTGTATCGGTAGTCAAACTTGCATGGTGTATACTTAGCATAATTCTAATTCTTGTAAGATTACATCAATCAAGTGCTTCTCTCCCATCGTATGCACACTCCTTGTTTGTGCACTCACCTTCAAATATTCATGAAACAAATGAGGGCCGGTTTTCATGCTCTTAATGAGAAAAATTATGAGTGATCAAAAGTGACTACTCAAGTTCTCATGCGAGAACCTTACAGTAACCACAAGATGCTTTTCTCTGCAAAACTTTCCTCATATTTTTATAGAGAAGAGATCCCTTGCATGCTGTACAGCGTTGTAGGCATGTTATTCCGAAATAAGGTATTGGCGCTAAGAGAAATAAATGCTCCCTAATGCCAAAAATTATTCACAGAATCATTTCAACAGCCCATAGACGTACATAGGATTGAATTCGGAGGGATAAATTCGTCTAAACCCACCAATGGAGCGTGAATCTTGCTCGTGCATTTTTTAATAATAATGGAATGAGGATGACGGCCTCCCTCACCATAGCCATTGCATGGATGTGGTAAACATTTCCCACTCAGTTTTACTTAATGATTTCCTATGTGAACAAGTGCTGTGCTCCGAACTGTGTTAAAACGGCTAACTCGAGAAACTTTTCCTGTCCAGATAATTAAAGCACTTGGTTTGCCAATGTTTGGCATGCAAATTTCAGGATACGCCGGAAACTCAGAGGCAAGTCTATATATCTTTTATTCAATGTCAAATCATAATTTCTGGGTTATTATTGGTTAAAAATAGATAACTTTTTGAAATCACATTCATCGTTTCAGCCGTAAATACTCCTGTTAAATTTGAATTATGGGTGCCGCAAAATTTTTCGTACCTTGCGGTGTACAATAAAAATACGGAGAGAAAAGAATATTAATAAGCGAAGAAGAAGGAATATGTCGTGGAATATTTGAAAACAAGATTTCGACTGAATGAAATGAAGCATGCAAAAAATATTCTGACGCGTTTTGTGCGAAGAATGTTTTCTCGAAATACCGGAGAAAGTGGAATCAAAGCTCGAGGACAGATGAGCGTTGCAAAGAGACGTTCAAAAGCTGGTTACAGAAGGAAATGAAATTCCTTCCAGAAGTATATCAATATCTTCCTCTCGCATCTAGTGAGTGCAAATGATTACCGTGTATACACAGTCGGTGAATATATGCAGTGTATAAAAATAATCACTTATTAATCTCAATCATCATATTTTTAAAAGTCAAGTTTTGATTCAGGATTTCATTTCAGACAAGATGAAATTACGTGTAAATATAAAATTATAATCAATAAGTAAGAAATATTGGACCCGTTTCTATAATTCTGAAAAATCTACGAATAAATGCTTTATGTGTATGAAATATAATTATTAATGTGATTTGTAATTTTCACGACGGGTATCGATGAAAGACTTATTCATAGACTTTCAGTGATATTAAAATCTCTGTCCTGCGGCTATGAGATAAATAATGAAGCCTTCAGCCAGTATTGCATTGAAATAGCTGAGCTGTGCATCGATTATGCTTGGTATTATATTCTGCTCATGGTAAATAAAGTGCTGATAAATGGAACAGCAATTTCCAAAGAATCCTTTCTTACAATTGAAGTTTAAACGGAGGAAGCATTGGAGGCCAGGAACATAGACATGAGGAAATTCCGAGAGCATTGTACAAGAAAATACCCAAGAATGTTAAAATATGAAGATATATTTCGAAGACTCCTGCAAATATTTGAATCATACATTTTAATTGTATCAGGAGTTACAAAAAAACGAGATCAGCCTATCAGGTGAGGTGAAAATTTGCTAATTTTAAGTGATTCGCAGAACGACAATGAGTCCGATGGTGTGACATCGGGAGACGATTATTTTTAAATTTGTTCTTTGTGATACATGAAAGCCATTTTATTGCAATTCGAACATTATTTTCCTCAATGTTCTTAATACCAGTAATTTTATTTCATCTTATGTGACTTATCAAATATATGGAAGCCAAAAATGAGTGAGTGTGAGCACTTTTTTCCGATTTTGGTATCTCACCTACTCTGCTGATGGTCGCGGGTTCGAATCTCACCAATTTCATGTCGTAAATTCTCTAATGGGTTTTAGCAACAATTTATACATCTTTTACCTTAAAATTATACTAATTTAAACTCTCCATGAACACCAAGTTATCACCAATCGCAATAACATCTATATTGAGATTTTCTAAAAATTGTTTAAATAATAACAGCTCAAATAATGATAAAATGAAGAGACATCGTAAAAATAATGCCAAAATCAGATTCAGACGATCAAAATCAGTGAGAGATGTCCACTTTTGTTGCTGTTTTAGCTAAAATGACGACGTTATTAATTTTGGCCAGCTTTTTTCGATTTGGGACCACTGTGCGCCGCCGCGATAGGAGCCCGCCGACGCCTCTGGGAAAGGATAGGAGCGGAAGGAACGGGACAGGTAAAACACCTCAACGCTATAGAAGCGAAGAGGGCCCTAGTATAAGCGAAACCCGGCAAGCCATTAATGTTCTAACGATCTTGGAGGATCATTCTATGAGGAAAAAGGATCGAATGATCAAATCGTTAGATGCTGAAGAAGGCAGTCTACAGATGGCAGTGTAAAGTACAATGTTCCTTTATTTTAGCATGCATAACTTCCACAAAGTTAATTCACACGCAATCAAATTCATCAAAGAGAACTGTTTTTCATCATACAATGAGGGATTACAACGGTTTCTCGATTGATAAAATTAATGACGCCACTCTCCAGGGCGACTCATTGCTTGTTTTTTTTTCTTCATAGTAATCCCCTGAGTCTTACATGCAGTATACGCACCGAATACTTGGTCTTTGGTCGAAATGGTCGTACATGAAATATACTATCACTTCGAAGCCAAAGTTCGGCCTTAAAGGATTCTGTGCCGCTTGGCGTAGGTATATTCTTTCAATAGTGAACACTAGATATTTGCGGACGATCCTTCAGTACCTACACATACTAAATGAGCATTATTAATCATGAATTAAAAAAGGATTGTGGAAAAAACGCGTAGTAAAATGTTATGATTGAGCCAAGTTACAGAAATATGTTAACAGACATGACATTATCAAGATGAAATCTGAGAGTTAATTCAAAAATAATGTTTCAAAATTAGTCTCAACTTCGAATGGTCAAAGGTCGAGGACAGAGCGGCTAGTATTTTTTATTTTTACTGCATTTTACCTGAATTTTTGGGCATTGTCTCACCTGTGTTCCTTCGCGAATAACACTTTGCATTGCTCTAACCTTGCACGATTGTGCTATTTTAATTAGGTACCAGTCGTTGGCAAGTCTTAACTATCTCTGTTAGTGTATTTGAGTTTTGGTCAGGATTACATGGATATATGTATGCTTGGTAGTAGTTCACATCTTTATCAGACACGTATTTATTTCGTTAATGTCTCAGTTTTTAAAACCATGTGTACACACGTAGGTGTCCTGTTAAATGCTGGTGATTGGTAATCTCTGTCAAACACCCTCGAGGAGGTTCCCAGGATCATATGTAGAAGTAGAAGAACCGGCTTGGTCAGAGGCTGTTTGGACTCTATTCGAGGAAAAATTAAGGAGCACTAAGCACATATTTCGGTACCGAATTTTACCAATTTTTTCTTCAATGTGGATTTAATAACGAGCAAACCTTGCCCACCAATATCGATATCGCATATTTGACCTAAGAATTAATGTAAACATAAACATTTTCCGGCTTCCCAGCATGCGATCAAGATAAAAAATGAAAATATATCACATCACATGGTGGTCAGGAAGAGTTCGATTGGATGATTTCAACGATGGCTATTGTTTGAATGTTCTTTACTCCTTTATAATCACACCCCCATAAACGGCAATGCTTGTAATACTATACCGGCGTTCATAATTGTTTACCTAAGGAAAACCATATACCTCAATGACCTCGACTTGCACAGGTGGACCCAGACCCACTGCTATCCGGTTAGCTCACGAGAGATTTACCCCGCAGCTATCAAGGCCGCCATTATGTATTTCAATTGGCGATTTGCTTTTATGAAATTTTGAACTCTCCAAAATTAGTAGTAAAAGCATTTTAATCTCATGTATTTATAAATATTTTATGTTCTATTTTTTACATTTCTCATTGAGTAATTAATTTTGCTTTTTTTCAGCAAATGGCAGAATAACTTCGCAGATAACTTGAGGTTTTATATAAAACCATATTAGGCTCTATTTTGTGTAGACACTATATATCAATGTTAAAACAATATAATGGGAAAAGTTCTACAATAAATACATATTGCATTCAAACGAAATGTTTTCGACTCATGAATATGTTATTTTCATAGTAAAAAGTTTTTCTCAACTCCACCATACATTCCCTGGGGAAAAAATGCGAGTACTATATCAGGTGGAGATTGGGAAGACTGAAAGCAGAAAAGACCGTTGCGGTAAAGGTTGGAAAGAATATTAATAATTACTTATAATTACTATGAGGTTGTTGTAATTACACCGTGTTGTTTTTACAGTATCTACTAGTCTCTTCAAGACCGAGTGCGATATCTCCCAGAGTAAATGAACATCACCCCTTGCACTCACCTCTTGAAAAAGCACTAAGAAAATTGCTCGTGCTTTTTCCTCCAATTGAAAGAACTAGCCTGCTTTGCAATTTCGTGATATTCTGCTCGAGGGAAGATAAGAAGCTAAGTGCACGTATTTCCTTCCTCCTTCGACTTGAGCAGTGTGGATCCGATTCAGAATTTAGCGTACTACTGCACTTTTACCTTTCCCGTTCAACAAAAAAAACTGTGGCCATATCTATTTCACTTTAAATGAGATGATGGAAGATATTAAGCGGTGAATTTTGACGGCACAAGATGCTAGCAAGCGACTACACGAATTCAATGCATATTACATAACGGATTCAATCCGCCTTTCTAGAAGATATTAGTTATAACTGTCAGCGGCAGCCATTTTACAAATAATACAATGGTGAGCACTTTCTGATACATTTTTGAACAGATTCTACCTCAAATATTCTCAAAATGACAGCGTGCCTTTCACCATGAAAGGCAAAGTACAGAAACTGCAGTGACTTATAGCTTAAGATCCTAAGTCATAAATCACCAAAGTAATCTTTTACTTTGTTTTAAAAGGTGAGTGCATTACAAGAGGGGCAAAATTTACCGAGCAGAGATGTGATGAACCTGTAGAAATAACATTTGTTGTGCATTGTCCTAAGTTGGTACTCCATTTAATAAGCTTGTTTACCTTCATGTCGCACATAATTGATTGGAAAATCTCGCCACTAAACGCTCTTAAAAATTCATAAATGGCTTACGGAATATTTAGAATAACTGAATTCAATGATGTTTGATTTTCTGACGAATACGCAATTACCTAAGAAACTGTTCTCAGCGGGGTTTATTAACTATTCACACCTTTTAGTTACTTGTAAAATTGGTCTTGAATATAATCTTCTCAAATATAAATTGTTACATTAAATCACTAAATGGAAACAAATTGACTGGACTAAAGCCATAACCGCCTTGAAAAGTAAATTATTCCGTCGAAACATATTGATACGAATAAAATTCCCAATAACAATCTTAAAAGACTTTTTATTGGTAATTTTAGCATTTCCTCACTACCGATTAGGCGCCAACGATTATCAATTCCATTACACTCCTACCGCTATTTCATCTTTCACCTTAGACAGTGGCGGATCCAGGATAGCGACAAGGGGAGGGCTAAGTGGGAAGGGGGGTTACCTCCCAGCAGTAGGGGGGGTTAGAACAGAATTGCCATTCTATGTAGTGTAAATTAGATACCCAAGGGGGGACTGCAGCCCCCTTATAGCCCCTCTCTGTATTTGCCACTGGATTGTAAATTACCAAAATCGTGTAAAATAGGCCCTATATTTAGAGCTTATTTGTATTTCAGCCAGTTAAATTCTGTAAATATTTCGGAAAATATAAAGAAATACTTATGCACAAAGTGGCAACCCCCAAAAATTTCTATTTTATCTAGTGTGTGTTTCGAGCCAGTGGGGGTGGGGGGTTATAGCCTCCTTAGCCCCCACATTGAACCACTACTGGCCTTAGAGATGCACTATCATGTTTTCCCACCCCTCTGGACTCTCGATTTTCTTCCCTCTCCCATTTCCCCGCTCGCAAATCGTCTTTTTAGCACCTCCTCTCTCCTTCAAACCCTCTCCCTTCCACCTCCAAACCACATCCATTCCAATCCTTGCATCATCCCTTCGCGAATACCCGCCCACCCCCGTGCCTTACACGGGACTTCCATTTCGGACGCCCAAACCACCTCCCACGCTAGCACAGATAACCCCCTAACCTCTACCTCCGCCTCATGCCCCCTCCCCTTCCACCACCTCCCTCTCTCCCCCCCACACACTCCCTCGCTGACCATAACAATCATCTTCGTTGTAACCGGACCAGATGGCGACTGGATATTCCTTCCTCCCTTCCCCTTTTTCTCCTCTCCTCCTCCCTCCAACCAAGGGCGTGGCTTATTGGTCCTGCCTCCTCTTCCTTTCCTCTCTCCGTTCTTTTCGCGTCCATTCCAATTTCAAACATTCCTCCTCCTTCATATATCTTCCGGCTGCCATCTTACTTTTCTCAATACTCTCTATTTCATTCATTAGCAAATATTGGTATTTTTTAGTAAATTAAAAACAAACATTGATAAATTCGATAAGATTTTAAAGAATGCCGGTTGCTCAAAAATACAAAAATAGCATAGGATGAAATTGGGAAGCATAAAATATTTGGTGCCAACAACATTGCATTATCTTTGCGCATCCATAAATGCGAGCAATTTTTTCCAGAATTCTGTGAAGACCGTTTTTAATAAAAAAAAGAACCATTTTACAAAGTGGTCTTGAAATACTTGTTAAATTTCATCATATATTTATAAATATATACATTTTTTTCTTAAGTTGCCAGACTCTCCTTTCAAACATTATGTAAAGCTGTCCTTTCCTGTCATTTTCATGTCAAGTTTCTAATTCATCACATCACGCAAATTCTAACTCTATTATATCTTAAACAGCATTCCCAGAAGTGCTATGGTAGGGAAAAAAATAGGTGGTACTCACCAAAATTTTCCAACTGCTGAACATGTATTACACATCCGGCCGCGATTGAAATGTCAAACTCCAACTCTTATATTAGTTCCAACTTGTGCCACGAGATAACTCTGAAGAAGTAAATAATAATTTCCGATTTTCTTCCTAAAATTCATTGGAAAATTTAAAGTAGGGCTATTTTTTGCAGATTTAAAAAGTTAGTTTAACCGGTACGCTTACAACGAGTTTTGATTTTAGGGGGTACGCCGTACCGGCCCAACTACAGCACTGATTCCCAGCCTATCGTAATTGACCATTCTGCAATCGAAATTTTCTCATTCAATTTATATCTAGAATGCTTCGACGAAATCAGTAAAGGAAATAAATGCTGGGGAATAAATGGAGGGCACACCTACTCAGTTTCAATAGGCTTATAGATCGTTGAAGAATTACGTTATTAAAAGAGGGAAACATCTCATCATCCCTGCCAATTTATAACCTCTCGTTGACATGAAAAATTCTTGCTTTTCTAGCGTGTTTACTTTTAAAGAATCAAACTTGTTTAACTTATCCATATTTTATACATAAGTGAGTGATATTTGAAACTAATTTCAGCAAAATAATTTCATTTTTCAGTCAGTACTACTAGGAATACAGCATGAGTGAAGTAAACGAAGAAAACATCATTCGGCTGAGCCGGGATTTGAGCTCGGACTTCCCTGATCTAAATAGCAACAAAGTAGGGTTTTTTTCCTCCAGCATAGGCTTAGGAAGCACTATCTACGTCTCGTGTGCCACAGCGTGGACTAGAGTAGTTAGAAGTTCTCTAGTTCGGTAAATCTAATGTAAGATACGCTTTGAAGGAGGACAGCTTCTGGTAGCATAACTGCCGGTAATTGAGGAATCCAAGTTTTAATCTCGGCAAAGCCAAGTCATTATTTTAAGGCAAATTTCACACTTACAAAAAGGCTTGTTACAAATAGTGCTTAGGAAGAACAATGAGCTTTAGTTGTTATAGAATAGAGTCTTAAGTTTGTTAGAATGTTGGTGAGGATAATTGACAGGATCCCTAACAACTTCACGTGTGCATAAGTATAACCGCTAATCCAATTGCCAACCAATTAAAATGGCACAGCAGATCTAACGTACTCGCGCTGAAAAATTGCTAACTTTCATTTATCAATATGAAGTATTTTCACCTCAATGAAATCATTTTTCATGCATTTTTTTCCATTTACCTTCTTAAATATAAATCTTCTCCCGAATAATCCATATTTTTACTTCCTAATCTCTCCACCCCTTGATCTGTGATACAATTACTCTCGTGTCAGCTAGTACCATATACCCATTGTAGTACCGAACGATTTCAAATGTATTGGTAATACTTTTTTGAAAGAATATACAATGTTTGAGTGATGTGTTGAAATCAACTTATTTCGGTCTCAAACTTCTCAAACCGGCGCGGCGTAATAAAAGCGCCCATTCTCTTCTCATAATCTTCATCCCATCCCATCGCATTTCTTCAGCTATCCATTTCGCTTTCCTCCAAAATGCGAGGTTTGATTGCGAATGGCAGAACGGAAAAGCATAGCTGACGGCGGAGAGAGGAAAACTGTTCGGAGAAGAGGGCCAAAGCGGGAGTGAGGGTATGGGGTTATGTGGGGTAAACTGAGGAAGGGGCGCTAACGCAGTTTTCTGGGGGTTCGGATTGGCGGTCATCCTCAATAAAGAAAAGGGAGGCTGAGCGGCATGAGGGGGTGGCAACGGGCCCCTCACCGTATTGCAAACAAGAATAAAATAAAGGATATAAGGAGGAAAATCTAGCGGTTTTGGGAGGCTGGTGTAAGGTGGTGGGAGGTTTAGGAGGTGGACTACTTCGGGGAAAGGGGATGGCATTGTAACGGTTGGAAAACAGTCCAAGGGTTTGAGGGGCCTGGAAGGAGGAGGCTGAGGTTATGACGTCCGTAAGCGCGGCAATGGGGAGACTAGGGCAGGGTATAGGAAAGGATTCCTCAGTAGAGTCACCCTTCCCATCCTTTTCGGCGGAGAAAGTCACAAAATTGGCGGAACTTTGAATGGGTTTGGAATGGCACGGGAGAGCCTCCGAGGTGGGGGAGGGCTAGAAGTAAATGGGAGGTAGAGAAGTAAGGTAAGGGGTGGTTAAAAATAGGCGGGGATCTTCATCCTGCAGACTGAGTCTCCTATGGGATTGAAGTTTGGTTTGCGGGGTTGAGTAGGAGTAAGGTGGGTTGCATCCAACTCTTAGCAGGGTGGTGAACGAAAGGGAAAAGAGTGAGTCTCCTTTTTATTAATTTCCGCGACTACCGCCGGGGCTATCTCCCATCGGTGAGAGAAGTGAAAGGGAGTGAGTGGGATAGAGACCATATATACTCACACAGCCCATCCGAATGAGGCGGGCGCCCTGGCCAAACGGTAATATCCAGGAAAACTCTTTCAATCACCGGGGAAAGAGTTGTATAGTTTCCTTAATTATACCTCGGGGGCAAATAAAAAGAGGGAAAATGGTCCCGTCCAACTTTTTTGATATTCTTCCGCGCTTTAGTTCTTTCGGGGGAAGGAAGCTTTCAAAAATGTATTTATTTTTTCTCCTTTATTTATTCTGCTTTGCATTGAGTTTTCCGAAATTGATTTGGAACGTATCGTGTGGGGGAGATATTCACGAATTTCCATCGAGTTTAATCCGCTGATATTTGAAAAAATAAGAAAGGATATTTAGGCCCAGAAATCTCCCCAACAAAAAAGTACGGTCCAGGGAATGAGGGACTATTGACGTTTCTCCACGGTCTCATGCGTAAATCCCCGAAGAATACAGATTAAACAGGAGGAAAAGGTGTTCTCACTTTGGTTAACGCAGCCTGAAGGTCCCCGATGAATTCATGACAAATTATTTTCTGATTAAGAAAATAAATATTCACGCTCGAACAATATCCATTAATAAATGTAAAAACACTTAATGATCCGACATCCAAAACAGTATTTTATAACAGAATCTGTATAGCTATCAAAATCAAAATTATAACAGGATGCGAATAATAAGTAAATACATTTCACACACGCCCTCAGATGAGTGCTTAGTTAGAAATGGAAGAAACAAATTAAAACTGCATGCGTGTAACGGAAGTCTCGTGTTTAAAGTGCAGGTTATTGAAGGACTTTGAGGTTTTCTCTTTCCCCAATCCAAATCTGAATTGAGTTCTTGCTGTTTAATTCTCAGGTACAGCCTTGATAAGTAAATGTATTTTTTTCACATTTCTCATTCATAAAATACCTCAATACGGGACAAATACCAAATAATCGAGTTCATCTCACCTCCTCCACTATTTTGAGCCCCGATGCAAAAATGGAGATGAAGATTATATCTCCGGAGACACATCACCACGCCTTCTCGAAAAATGTGATGTTGCGATCGAAACATTGATATTTCTGAAATATTTGATCCGCTAGATTTAACTTGCTCTGAAGCACAGAATAAAGGAATTGGAATTTTTGAAGCCATTTCAATCTTCTTAACGAGCATTTTCAATTGTCTTCGAAAAGAAATGCCATGCAATTGTGCTTTGAGAATATTACATCGCTTCAATATTTTGCCATGTGAGAGTAGTGAGGACGTGGAAAATTGGTATACAGATTGTGAAGGGCACAAAAATACGAGATCATTACATTTCATGCCGAACTGCAAAAAATTTGTTGTAAAATTTTAAAACTTGGATGGTGAAATAACCATAAAAGTGAATGAAAAGTGAATTCCATTTCATGTTTCCAATACTGAAATGAAAAAATTGAAAGAAGCGATAGCCGTCCAAATATCAATTTCTCTTGATACTGCGTTGAAAGCAGCGACACCCGGTGGATAATCAGTATCCCTCAGATAAGGCTCATAGAAAATATCATTTATTTTACTGCACTGCTTCAACTATTTTCCGTTGGTAGAATATTTATTCACAAGTACCTACTTAAAATAAATTCGTAACCAATGAAGAAATTTGTTCTTCTGATGTACTGTGACCATAACAATTATCTAGTAGTAAGGTAGCAAAGCACTTGAACTAGTTAACTATATTTATCCTTTTGTGTCCAAGCATAGACAGTACACGAAGAAATGTTACAGGGTAAGCAGGACTTGATATTGAATAAAATATAGACCAAAAGTCAAGTTATATGTTTACTATGATCATCCATGCTTTATCAAGTTCCTTCTATGCATTAAAAAAATGCTAAATATTGCATACTGAGCTTAGGAGAGCTTGAACCTAAGCATATGAAATAAACTCATTTGCGTTATTTGATTGAAGTTAAACCATCTGAAGATTAGGAAGAAATTATCAGCAAAGAAATTTAACCGGCCTTCCGGATCTCAGGAACCAGAAGTAACTTAAGCATTTCCAAGAGACATACTTGAGAAAACTTTTTAGTTAGTGAGGATATTCTATTGGAGCAGGTCAATCAACGTTTGTAGCAGAAAAAATAGACTCGTATGCAAATAAGATGCGAGCCATGTTCATAAAGTAACAGCCGCATGGTCCCAGGAAAAAACATACTCATATCAAAAACACATTTTATTGGCTTTTTTGTTGGCTACCAACCTACTTCACTTCTCTACGTAATCGCCGTTCTCTTGAAAGCATTTTTTTAATCGATGCACCAACTACTTTTACCCCTCTGCATAGAAGCTCGCCGTCTGAGAGTTGTGCCAATTGATATTGTCGTTCCTCATTGTCTTTGATTTCGAAACGTTGTCCACCGAGCCACAGTATTAAGTTGGTTTCACGGCACCATTATCTAACCTTTCCTTCACTCATAACTGTAGGTCCATACACTGGGCATAACTACCGATGAATTTCAGCAGCCAACAATCCTTTTTTATAGAAGAATCGTATGACAGAATGCAATCCACAGCTGGCGGGAAGAGCGATTGTTGCGGACATTGTGTTTGCATGCACGCATAAGCTAACGACTTCTGAAACAAAGAAAATGCTGCTATAGCTTCTCAATGAATCAGCAGATGGCGCTGCGGGGGTAAACTGTCAGAGTCCTCTAAATTGCTATTTGATAACCATGAGAGAGTATTGTTGAGAGAGCAATGTAGAGGGCTCTGAAAACTGTTTTCAGAAGCGCCAATGTTTGAATATAAGCAAACCTACCCTACTTTACGAATATACCTCATACCTCATGAATAGGACAACTACAGGCTAGTGATAGCCAGAAGAAAATATAAAAACTCTCAGTACAGAAATAATACCCGGTATGTTTCCAAAAGAATAAGTTTAGATTACAGATGTTCAATATGTCCCCCATCAGTGACTCGAATAACATCACATCGATACTCCAATTCCTCCCATACTCGGGCAATCATGTCCTTCGTCATTGACGTTATGGCAGTACGGATACGATGTTATCAACCACTTCCAGTTTTTTTGGCAGTTAGGGTACATAAACGTTGTCTTTAACGAAACCTCACCGGAAGAAGTCGCGTGGTGTCAAATCCGGTGAGCGTGGAGCCCAGCTGAGAGATGCTAAGTCGAGTAACTCCTAGACGACCAATCAAACGGTTCGGTAGAGTTTCATTCGGGTATTCACGCACTCGGTGACTCCAATGAGGAGGGTGCCCCGTCTTGGTGAAAAATTGAAGCTATATTTGTGCAGCCTCGGAAACAACCGAGGCGCAACGATCGACAGCTTGGACAAAATAATACTTTTAAATGCGTATGCTCTTTTTAATTCGCCTTGTATTTCTCTCATCAACTATTTAAACCTATTTGCAACAACATCAACTACTGCAACTTTTGTAAACGGTCAATCCGTTGAAAATAAATAAATACCGTAACGAAGCGGGGAAAACGGAGAGGAAGAATGGAAGAGGATGGGAAAGAGGTTGGTGTTGGTATGAGAGAGGCGGGACCGGATGTGTAGGTGGCGCGCATTGTGGGGGGTTGACGGGTAAGGGGAGGAGGAAGGCAGGGAGAAAGTAGAGAGAGATGAGAATACGAATGGGCGCCCTCAAAGCGAAGTGGAGGGAGAGGAGACGTGTTCCATTGGGTAGGGAAGGGTGGAGGTATCTCAAGGTGTCCTCTAGGAGGAAGAGATAATGCCCCGTGGGTCGTGGGGACATGTATTCTTATAGCAGCACGCAGAGAGAGAGAGAGGGGGGGGGGAGGGTTGTGTGGAGTTGGAGAAGCGATAAGGATGGGAGTTAAAAGAAAAACAGGTGGGGCGAACGGTTGGAGGAGGAGGAGTGGTTAGAGAAGGGGATGCTGGGAAGGGTGTGTTTCGTGTGTTGTCCTCGGAAGTGTGCGCGAGAAGTAATGGTTGTTAAGAGAGTGCGTTACCAATAGCAATAAAATGGAGAGGGACCTTAACGGAAGGGTTTCTGATCGATATTAAAGTCTCCAAAAGTGTACTAATAATGAAGTGGAGAATATTTACTAAGAGCGCCCCTCTTATTGTCTTTCCCAAGTATCTACCTCAACCAGGACCGTTGTGAGCAGGGGCGGATACAGAATAGGGACAGAGAGCAGGAGTATTTGAAACAAGAACTACCGCTCCCGATGTATTTTAAATGCAAAATACATAATACCTTCCACTTGGGTACTTGAAAAACAAACTACAATATGATATTTTATATACCTTGTAAAATATAAAATACATTAGTGCGGAAACTAAGAGATCTTAAAAAATAAATAGCCTGCCTTGGCACCTTATGGATAGTTACAAATACGAAGAAAACGTTTCTAACGAAAACGAAGTAATCTCTGAAGCGTAATGTTACGGAAGTGCTATCAGAGCTACTTCATAAGTATTTTATAAGTGTGTTATTTATCTTAGAATAGGAAAATAAATAAAATCCATACTTAAAATACAAGATAAGTTCAGGTCAGTTCAGTTTGAAACACCATATGCAGTTAACGAATGTATTTAAAATACGTATTTTATCATACTTTTATTTGAAATACTGCCCAGCCCTGCAATAGAGATGCTAGGTGGTTGATCTGGGGGGCAACCTCCCAGTAAGGGTGCAGGATGTTGCGAAAATTTTGAGTATTTCCAGGCTTGAGAATGACAATTGATGGTAGTCTCATTACTAATTTTGTAAGGCATTAAGTTTTTAAAACAAACATGAATGTACATTTTTAGTAATTTTATCTCATGGTAAGTTTCCATAATGCATAACGTTTTCATTATAGATAGCAAAAGGTCCAAAGCAGAAATTTTTTATCAGTTTTATCTAGTATATGCTAAACTAATCGGGATATCGGGGCTTTCCTCTCCTGAATATTATCATATTATACAAGTTTCAAGTTGGCTAATTTCCCGGTGGTAACAATTAATACGCACTGAAAATGGAATAAATGTAAGAAAACATACACAAAATAAAACCAGATCAGTGAAATCGAAAAATTAAAATTAACAATAAAATTATTTTTTAAAGATAAATATTTTGCACAAATTCTTGAAAGTGTTGTTAGGGTAGGGCTGAAACAGTTCTGCAGGGAGTCCATTCCATTCATTGATCGTCCTGTTGAGGTATGAGAACTTTTTTGCGTTAGTTCTTTGAGGCCGGTATTTCATCTTGTATTCGTGGTCATTCCTACTTATGTAGCTGGGGTTTTCAAGTCTTATCTAGTAGATCCCCATGCTATTTCCCCCGCAAGTGTGCGGGAGAGTGCGTAAAGTCTATTTATTTTTCTTATCAGACCTAGTGAATCCTATCCCAGAACCTCTAGCATTTCATTTATTTATAGTATATATTATTATGGTATTACATGGTATATATTCCACAACTGAGCAATTTTAACATTTTTTAGTGTAACTTGGATACCTCATGGGAAAATATAGCCACCCCTAGCCCCTCTTTAGGTCCATCACTAGTTGTGAGGAAAATCAACCGGGAGAAAGAATTTTGGCTAAAATACTAGAGCGGATTCTTAAAGGAAATTTATTCAGGTAGAATCCTAGCATTCCTAGAATAAATTGACAAAGTCCCAAGAAGCGGATTTTATAGCTAGATAATTGAATTTACTACCATAATTACTCAACAATTAATATAATAATGCACCATCAGACCTTGAATGAAATCTGTGGAAATATCATATACTGGATTGGATCGTAACACTGAGGCAACCAAACATATGCATTCTACGAAAGAATTCCTGTAACTAAGGAGGAAGTAGAATGGCAGAAAATTAGTTACGTGAGTTTCACAGCGCCTTGCAACCGTAATATCATAACCAACCTTCAAGATAGAGGTCACATAAATCTTTAAGTTTCTTTACCAATAACAGATTGCTTGATAGCAAATACAATTCAATTTATGTCTACGAAATGGTTTCATAGGTGTTAAGACTATTTTTCCAACTCGGGAAAAGTTATCACACGAGTACATCTCATTTTAAAACTTCAAAAATATAAAATATAGGGTGACCTATTTAAAACTGATAATTATTTCCGAAGGTTCTTCCGAAGGAAGGCCATTCTATTTTTCTAAAACGGTTTCATGATATATGCTAAATAAATCAATAAGAAATTTAAAAAACTCCTGCATTAGTTAGCGCAATTGCTAGTAAAAGCAATCAATTCAGGGCCTTTGTAATAAATTGGAATGAGTTTTTTTTCATGAAAACGTAACTAGAAACAGTTATTAGAGCGAAATAAACTTTGCGTTTGAACGAAAGAGTCTATTAATTCAAAAATAACATTTTCTTGTCCCACCTAATTAAATCATTGCTAAAATCTAGCGACCGCAGAGAATCACGGAAATAAAATTGATTAATGCATTTCCAAACATAAATATTTCATCTGAATTCAACGCATGACAGCGGAATTTTTCGAGAAAAAAGTTAAACGTTGCTAGAATATCAATTACAATGAATCTCTGGAAAGTTGGTTATTAATAGATTCGTAAAGCAATAATGGTTTATTCCAAAAGCGTTTTCACAATGCTTAAGAAATAATTTAATTTTCCTTGTGCTACTGCGAATATAAAATAATAAATTGAATGGATAAATTGGATAACTGTGAATTAGGATTTTTTAAATCCAAAAAAATGAAGTAATCGAGTAGTAAACTTAAATTATATGCCAAAACCTGCTTTTAACATGACTTGATGGTTTTCGTTTAATACCAAACCCTACATCTAGCACATATCGTTTTTAATGGTTAATAACGTTATCTAATAATTCTGCTCATTTTCAGTGGCCTTGGAACACTTCAAACCAATTAAGCAGATACTAAATATTTTAGCCATCCAAGGAGATATGAATGCGGCTTATTTCTTAGCTTGACAAAATAAATTAAAACTGTATCCAAGGTTTTTATTTGTATTAATATTTTTCGAATTAATTATCTTTAAGTATCTTGAATATGCTGATTGATGTGAATTTGGGCTAATACTCAATACCTAAATAATTGGTAATGTATCGTTCTTTTGTTACTGATATTCGTTTTTGTTTTCCACTTCTCATCCTTTTTATCAGTTTTCAAAACTGTCCACAGCTAAAATGCAAAGTGATCCATTTCTTCTTAATAATACCCATATCCATACACCTAATACATCGTTAAAACTTTCGCGGGTGCTCGTCACTATGATTAAAGGAATAATTTCAACAGAGAAACCGGCAAAAAACTCCAGGATGATTTCCACACCTCCTTGTACTGCATATTGTGCCACATGAAGTAGTTTAGCTGAATTAATTAAGTTGTGTTTCTTGCTGTGCATTGAATAATTCGGCTTTCAATAATATACTTTTGATACGTAAGTTATGGAAGAAATCGCATGAATTCTGATAAGACTCAATTTACTTTATTTTCATTACCTACTGCATAATGTGACAAAAACAGGGAAAACTTTCGAGCTACTCCACACGTCAATAGAATCTTTATTTGGAAAATATTATGATAAATCAAGCACAAAGAATGCAAATTTTTATTTATAACAAAGACGATCAACATATTCCATTTTTTAGGCTTATTTTAGTGAGTTAAAAAAACTATAATTGAAAAATCCTTTTCACCAATGTACTGTGTAATACGTAAATCCATATTCTAACTCAAACAATATACATTTAATGTAATTTTTATTTCGATTGATCGATGAATAGTGGTTTTGCAAACCAAAAACATAGGTAACTTTGGAAATGCCATCAATTAATAAATCCTACAGATCCAACAGTCTTATTCGGCGGACAATTATAGATAAATTGCATTATTTTCAGTATAAAGGCTCTGAAATATTAAAATTACGATTTTTGCCTGATATTCGTTTGAATAAGCAACTAATTGTCCATATTCGGATGTAAAAGATATTACAGGCATCATTTAAATTCACAGTGATCAAGTTGGAAAATGAAACAGAATATAATAATTGATGGATTATTACATTAATGAAATATCATTGCATAAAAATAAGCTTATTCTTATGCCTTTTTAGCAAATTTATCATCGATTGTAATCGTGAAATATTAAAGTAAGATTTCGTCGACCACAAGAACGATATAACTCAACCTTGAAGACAATACTAGGAATATTTGATTCACGCGCTGCTATATTCACCATTTAATATACATGCCATATATACCATTCAAACTATTAGGATATGATAAATTTTCTATGTTTAAAGTATATTATACTATTTTAAATTTTATACAAAGCCATTAAAGAAACTTACCATTTTTTTCAATATTACACCTTCAAAAACATCTTAATTATCCTTTCTTTATTATTTAATGCATATTTGTACATTGCCGTCAAAATTAGTGAATTATGAACTTGAAAATATGTTAATTGCCCATAATGTTAAGAGTGAGGTGCATCGTAACGAAGCTACTACTGCTTCAGAGTTGGATGAAAGGTAAAGTGGGATTCGTAGTCTCAAATTAAAAGCATTTGATCCAATAGGTAGAGATGGAGAGAGTGGAAGGGGTTATAAAGCATGCCGAGGGCCCTCTGTCAGAGGAGATTCACAGCCCAAGCGAGCGGGCGAGCGACAAGGCCCCGCTGGCACAAACGCGTGACGGGAAAACTCTCTCTGGCCGTATTTTTGCTTAGGCACGGGCTGCTTGCTGACACGATCGAAGAACGCCGTGAGGAGAATTTAAGTCCGGAAGGATGAGGAAAGGGGTAGATAAACGCTTAATAGGAGCTTAAGAGTCAGGAAGGACGACGGAGCATCGAGGAGACGGACTATTGGACGGGCGGTCGGTACTCGCAAGGGACTCAAACTGACTTTTTAAGTACCTATGGCATGAAATATTTGCAGGGTATATTGAGGAGTACATACGCACCCGAATTAAAGTGCGCCAAAAATGAATGGTATACGTCAGGTGTCCTAAATCTTCTTAAATGCAAGGGCTAAAAATTTATTTCACATCGTCCGGAGGACCGCAATGCTCAACGCCACTTCACCACCACATTAATAACATAAAAAAAACGTAATTTCAAATTTATTTAATCTTTTAGTGGAAAAATTCAACCAATCAATGCGATTTTTGATATTTTTTTTATTTTTGACGAATGTGTCGATACATCTTTTATATTTTTCGGCGCAATAAAACATTTCCTTTAGCTTCTAGGGGCCGCAAGTAAGTATTCGGAATGGCTATGGAATGAAGATCCTTGGTTTAAGTATTCCAGGGATATATCGAATTGTAATCCGAACCATCTAGCGAGATGGTGAACTGTGCAATGAAGGAATAAACTTCTTTCGGGTTTGCAAGCGGGTAAGAAAACCTAAGGCAGCCGACGTTTCGAGTTCCGTCTCGCTACCCGTCGAGAATGCTACCACACTGAGAATCCGAGAGAAGAGAGAATAGGTTTCTTCATCCTATTCGCCGGGAAAGTATTAAATCATACATGCGTATTGAACATAGTATTTCCTATGGAGAAAATGAAATGTTATGCACCGCATTAATATTTTTTCTAATTCAAAAAATAGATGAGGTCAAAAAATACAGTTTCCGGCGTAATTGGAGGAAAATAAATCTTTTGTATTTTACATATTGAAAGCTCTTGTTTATCTCTTCACTTCTTTCTTCCTGCCGACCTAGGTTTCTGCACAAAATGCCATTTCAAGTTTAATTTCATAATGCCACATAGTAAAAAGAATTATGTGCCGAAACCAGGGTGGGCAGAAATAAATAATTGTGGAAATAGACAAGTACTTTCATTGCATTAAAAATATGATAAGATGTTGGAAACAAAGGTGGACTGGCGAGGGCGGACGGGCTGAAACCGCGGCGAGGACCACGGTTTGTGATTGTCAGCTACCGATATGGGCAATTGAGATATTATGTGTGATCAATTAACGAACGGGATCCGTTGAACGACAAAATGTTTTTTTTTTGCCGATCGCGAATGATTTCGTTAGCCAATCATTCGCGACCGAAGTAGCTTTCAAGGTAGAAAAGAATACAATGTTTGGCAATTTTGCCTAGATACCTGGAAAAATGGAAATAATGTTACAGTAAATTGAAACGTTTGGCCTGTCTCATTTAAAAACACACGCTCACATAAATGTATCATTTAATTTTTGTACGAGGGGATATAAACTTTTTGGGCCCCTTGATCGCGTGATCGCTGGGGCCCTTGGGTATCTAGTTCGCTCCTGGTAGAAAATACTCATATATTTTCTAATCATGTATGTTTTACATGTTGTATTGAAAAAAAGTTACCTTAATAAAATTTGTGGGAAAATATCAAAAATATTTTCCGTAAAATCGTATTTTATTATATTCTGATATGTACCGTTATCTGAACAGATAAGTGGCATTAAAAACTTTTTCACACATATTGACCCTGAAATAATATATATGATAATATAACGGCAATGAGAATAGGAAAAACGCCACAAAATTGGGATGTGAAATCCGAGATAAGAAAAAAAATGTTCATCTAAGCTCAAACTAGCGCTTAAAGTACAGCTAAGAAAATAGGTAGGAAAAGAAAAAGTCACAATCGTTGAGAGACTTCAGCTCTAGGGATGCGTTCGAGCAAGCGTCACTCTCACAAGGCCTTTCCGGCCAACGTGGTATTTTCCAAACTATTTCCTATCCAAACTACTCGGAATTGATAAGTTTCCCATGCTTAAAGCCTATGATAATTTGTTACAAAGATTTACTCATTATTTTAATATAAAACCTTTATAAATATCTGAAAAACATTTCAACAGTTGTAATTATTTTACCACTGTTTTCTAATATAAATAGGGATGGGTTTTTGAGGTTTGGTCATTTTCTCTCATTGAGCCCATGTCATGTGTTAACTAGTTCTTTACTAGCTAATTAGTCTGTTCCAAAGACTGTAATTACATTTAGTTCTTTCACATGATTTTAGGTATGAACATACATTTTTCTTAATTTTATTAAAATATTAATGAAGTAAATATTTTTTGTTCATAATAAAGGTAATTCATTAATGATTAAAAATGACGTATGTATTACCGACACGTTATACCATTTGGCCTCTTTGAGTTAGAGGTTTTTTTTGTCGATGAAAGGCTGGTGACCTAAAATCTCCATCCAAATGACTGTTGAGGTGGCTAGAGAGAAAGTATTTACAATGAGAACTACTACGCAATCAAAATATGAGCAGCCAACTAAAATGATGATGAAATTATTCGCACTAAACCACATATATGAGTGTAATACGTGGGAAATGGGTATAGCGTACACTGCTGTAAACCGCAGCATATTCATGAACCATGAACAGGGGTCCAGGGATTCCGGCGCGGCTGATTCCCCGCGACAAGGATGGAATACTTAAGGGTGGGAACAGTGCGTCGGCGGAAGGTTTGAGAGAGGAGATGCGGGGGAGATAAAAAGAAGATGAAGGACATGAAGGGAGGCCGCCACAGACTATGATGCCTCCGAAATACGCCGAATCTTGCGCCCCCCTAGTACGCCCCTTCTTCCATAGATGACGCCAGCAGCCGTCGGCCATCCCCCACCCCCGGCCGCCCCCACTTCCTCCTCTCCTATCTCGCACAGCATCCGAATCATCCCCCTTGAAGCACGCAACCCTCAACCAAAAACCTCCCCTCATCCCCTCCTCATCATCATAAACCTCATGCGGCGTATATGCCCACCATGATAATGAACCCCTTTACCCAAGAGACACGCCGAAATATTCCAAAATAAACAATTTTTGGGTACATTTCTACACGCAGATCAGAATTAGAGATTCAGGAGTGGAATGGAATCCATTCTTCAATCTAAATTATTACCTTCATTTTCAATAAACACCAAGCTAAATAAAAATATTTTTAGAGAGAAGAAGAGATAACTTTTTGGATCAGTATTTCGCAGCAAAATCCTCGATGCGGTTCATTGTCATTGGTCTCCGAGAAATCATAAAACAAAAAAATACAGTTGTATATTTTTTATATCAATTGAAATTGACTTTAAAAATCGATGCATTATCTCCTAAAACCTCGTTAATCAATATACTCATACATTAAACTTTTCAAACTTTCCGTTGGTATTTAGGAGCAGTATTCGACGCTTGCCAGGGAAGTGCCAAACACTCGTCAGAAAAATAAACTAATTTAAAGTTAAAAATAGAGGGAAAACGGAATTTGTGGAAATGCATTAAAAGCCTTGAGTATGGACGAATTAAATGTCATTAAAAAGCAAATTGAAATTATAATATCGGAGAAAACTAAATGGATTAAAGAAAGGAAGACAAGTCTCAGGTAGTAAATAATAGGCATATCAAATTTACACCCTTGCCATGTGATAAATCGGTTAATACAGAAAAATAGCAATTACGAGAAGAGAATGAGTGCCAAAGTAATGGTCGCTAGAGTTTCAACCTTCTCTACAGCTTTGCTGACACGATTTCGGAATGAAATGATTGCTCGTTAACAACAAGCGTCAATGATTATTGAAACTGCAATGTCAACACGTCTTAATTGTAGCAGTACATGTCACACCGAAGGAGACACTAGGTGATGCGCACTTAATCTCTACAATTCAAAAGACACACAGCTTTTAAGAAATCTAGCAAGCTTTGCCGTTGATCTCCTAACAGCGTGTGGTACTTGTCTCTTGAAATACAATTTTGACTTCCTGCTACTCTAGTAATCAAAGATGGGTGTCACTCGCACGCGTAGCTAAAAAAATTCATTTTCCTTATATTTTTTTTGACTTTCAAATTCATGACAGGAATTTAAGATGGATCGATAACTTTGTAATTTTATGAGAAATTGGTTTTATTTGCACATATGCGAGAATTTTGCAATACAAATCACAAATATTAATATTATATATCTGACTGGAAGGACAATACAAAAACTTATTCACTAATAGAAAAAAACTGAGGTAAATGTCCTCTAAAGAATTAAATACAAACAGCTTCAATAAGTTTTCCAAATATTTTGTAATACCACACCACAAATAGTATGAAAAATTACTGCAGGTATTTATATCTTAGTACATTGTATTTCCACAAAGTGAACTCGTCAACAACTTGGAAGACCTAAAGATACGTAAGAGGGATTGATAATAAAAGACAAAAAAAAGGAGATCAAGGAAGTGAAGGAACTAGCTTGTGAAAGGCAGATATGGAAGGCTGCGGTACACCAAAATTAGAGTTGCAATACTATAAAAACGCTCTTTTAACTTCCCCATGTGCAGAGCACAGCCGGAAAAGTCAAGATAATTTCGCGCTAATAATAGAACGGTTAATGAAAAAAGAATTCTTGCCAAACTCGCTTAATGTGTGGATCGCATAGTATTTTCGCAAACATGAGGAACCCCTCCCTCAATCCCATCTCATTCCAGCGATATGCAGGGGCTGTCCTTCCCTAAGCATTGAGATTCCCTTCGGGATCCTAATATCCCTGAATGCCGCCCCCGAATCAGCAGGCGCAGCCACGACAATGATTCGGGCGCCCCTCGGCCCTATTAAGCCCCAACCCACCTTGCGCCCAGCATTTACGGCCGCTTTCCTCGCCCTCCTGGCGCACGTCGAAGCGTCATGACGTCCGGTCGTATAAACTCCTTCCTCCGACCCGTCCACTCGCTATGACGATATCAGAGAGGGAGAGTTTTGATTGCTTGCTTGCTTGCTTGCTCACGCGTCTAGCCCACCTCGCCTCTGAATTTCACTTTTTTGCGTGACTTCCTTACCCTTTCATAGCTGTATTAGCATTTGAAGGGCTCGGTGGATTGAGATAACGCATTGGTATTGCTTGACAAGTTTTTACTGCGTGTATTACTCGCTTAAAACTTGGACTACCATCTTTAAACTGTCAATCCATGTTGAGAAGAAAATTATTGCGTTCGTATTTCTTTCAATTATGAAATTATTACTTTAGTAGGGGTTCCGGTTGGCATGGTGGCTAGACTGCTGGCTTCCCATTTAGTGAGCCCAGGTTTGAATCCCGGAGATGGCAGAGATATTTCAGATATTACCCGATCCGCGCGTGAGTGATTCGTGGATGACACCTCGTATACGGAATGTTATAATTATTTACATTGATCGTTAAAGATGTGGTGGACAATGAAAGAACTATTTTAGATGAGTTAGGGAAAAAGCAGAGGGTTTGGGTTGATCTAGTAATGTGCGGGGTGGAGACGATAAAAGCCAAGCACGAAGGAAGAAAGCTTGGTAGGGAGGGAGGAAGAGAATAGGATTAATAGACAACGTGAAAAGGAGTGAGCCGTAAGGTGAATTAAAATTGGAAGTTCAAGATGGTAGTGGAGACGGCAACGGGAGAGACTCTCAAACGCTCCATTCTAACTCACCTTATACGTTATTACGGAGGCTTCCGCGGTGAGCTGATTGGTGATGGTTTTCCGGGTTTACACCACGTTGATTCATGTTTTTGCGGACAAAACAAAAACATGAATCAACGCGGTGTAAACCCGGAAAACCATCACCACTCACCTTATACGGTTGAATACTAAGATAAAAATTCTTGTAAATTTCGCTAAACTTCGGGAATAAAATCACGAAGACAAGGTGTGTTCATAAATTACCAATCTACATCGTCTACATTAATTTTGTCGTTTTAAAAACTATTTCCCATTAGATATTATGCACTTGTGCCAGCGCTTCTTCCAATCCTGAGTTAAGCTGTAGCTCTCCCAGCGATTTATGTAAATTTTATCTATGCTTGTAAAACGGCACCCACGTTAGGTTCTCTTTATTTTTGGAAATAAGGTAAGTCCGGTAGAGATGCCCCACCTAAGGAAATGTCTTCATATCTATGACTGAGGTAATAGTAAGAATGTAGAACTTCACGATATAATACAACATTTATTGTTTATTTACAATATGCCAACAAATTTTGATTAAAAAATATTAACCCCAAAATATTTAAACTTTTCCATAAATATGCATTTGGCCATCTCTCCTAACTGTCCGGGTGAGACGCCCCACCTCCTCGGGAGAGATGCCCCACGCAGCTCAAGCTGAATGCAATCTGTATTAAACCTGTTTTATAATAACACATTCAAATTAACGTAATCTTATGGTATTAATATAACATTTAAACACATTTTGAATCAGCGTTTGTAAAAGTATTGGTCAGAATTGCATGATTCCAGTGAAAATATTCTTTAAATATTGCACTGAAACTCGTATATGTACTAATGAATGGCAACAATAGAAATAATATTTTACAGGAGCTTCTTACCTAATTTACAATTGTTTAAACGTTGCTCGTTTTTTTCCTCGATCAGTTTGGTTCCACGTTTATTCGCAGAGATTTCCGCACTTTGTGCATGATTCGTGCAGCCAATGATCGCAATTGAACATTTGATCAAGTTTACTGTTAATTTTGTGGTAAAATAGTTATCCTCACATTCCAAAAAAACTGTTCTGGTCATCATCAATGATCAGTTTTTCCTTATTCTTTTCCAAATTTACTATTTTTGAAACGTTTTATTTTTCACTCTTCGCACTTATCTTTCCTTATTTTACGTGTTCGCCGAACGTCATTACTTTCGCTGTATGCATCAATTTTCTCGAATTTATTGTGAAGGTGGGAATGGTGATATTTGATTCAACGATTTTGTAGGTGCCATTTTTGAATTCTGATGATCTTTTGACGACTTGCTTAAAGGCTTCTCTGGATGTCCCAGGCATTGAACTAGGGTCATGTACTCCGGACAGTTGTTTAGAGCTTTGGGTTTCTATCGCTGTTATTCCATAACTTATGTTGAAGAACTGTTAAGGTATTGTTGATGGGTCCATAGTAAATATGTCTATCTCCCTGAAACCAGAACTTGGTGGGAGTCCATTCAGAGTCTGAAAATTCCTTTTCCAGCCTTTGAAAATTAATGCCGGAGGAAGAAATTGTACTTCAGCGTTGCAGCACGCAATCACGGTGTTGTTTTTTCCTCTCTCCTTAGATGTCGGAATCTGAACATCTTTAGCACCTTTTGTGAATAAAATCTTCCCTTGGACGTCATTTAGCCGACAACCACACTCGTCCATGTTGTTGACTTTGGCTGGCCTGGTAAAGAAATCATTCTCCTGAAATAATTTTGAGAGTATTTTAGAAAAGTGACTAACGCTTTCTTTATTTATACCTTCACCTCTACCAGCTGACCACCCTTAAGACTGCACTAATTTTTTCTGAAAAATGAATTTAGCCAGTCATAGCCCGACATCTTCAGTTCTGCATTGAAGGTTTTCAGCAAACTGATAGGCTATTGATATACTAGTCTCTCGATTAGGTGCAAACCCCGATTTTTCCAGGCTTTGATTATGACTGACAAGTCGCTTTTCCTGCTCCATGCCATATGGACCTAATGAAATTTTTGCTTGCACTACCCTCTTCCTGCATCGGCGAAGAGTCCGAGAGGGGACTAGAAATACCTCGCAGCCTCTCTTAATCCGCTATCACCTGCTTTCAGCCTCGTGAGAGGTTCCTTAAATTGCTCTTCGGCATTTTCGAAAGAGAAAAAGATAAAAAAAACAATCAATTGAATCACTCAAGTGAATAGTGAGCGATGATCGACATCACCTAAACGAACGACTTAGTCAATCACTAATGGAGATGGGATGTAAATACTACGCTGGTCAGAAGGAGGCAGTGCTGAGAATAGAGATGTGCCTGCTGCAACAAGTGATTACCTTTAGAAGATGATGATGAATCTGTTGCGAATGGTTCTATTATTATTTATTTTGTAGCCAAGGAGGCCTTGCTGATTTTGATTATGCTTTAGGCAATAAGTCATGGACTAAGATTGTGAGGGGCAAGGCATAAAAAGCTCTAATAAACTGATTCAATAATCGTGGAGATCGTCTACATACCCATCTCCACAAATTAGACTGTATCAAGGCAATTAAAAAATTAGGAGGCACTTTTCACTTTAGCACTCTTCTATTGACGCACTTACTAATATGACTTCTATCCAGTGGCGGATCCAGGATAAGGACAAGGGGGGGCTAAGTGGGGTTAAAAATTCCAGCAGTAGTCGGGGTCGGAAAAAATTACCATTCTATCTAGTGTAAATTGGATACCCAAGGGGGGGGTTAGCCCCCCCCTTGGGTATCCAATTTATCCCCCCCCCAATAGATCCCCCCGATAAATCAGCCACTACTTCTATCGTATTGGTTATAATTAATTGAAAACAATACAGGTAGGGCATCTATACCTTAAGTTAGCACAGGGGCATCTATCCCGAGGAGAGGTGGGGCATCTCTCCTTTCAGTACGGGAGAGTTGCCCTTACAGCAATCGGGCCAACACATGGTCTAAGATGACTTTTCACTGCTTTTGGGCATTTGATAAACATGCTGCTACAAGTTTTAACCCGTTAATTCAAATTATTCAAACATTTTAACTGATGCCGACCAGAACCATTATGCTCTACCTTATAACAGAGCGGAAAATTCGGAGTCTCACTTGAAATGATGTAACGTAAAACGTAAACGTTCTAAAGTAACGTAAAAAAAACGAATCACCGCGAAACTTTTGAGGCTTGATATTAGTTGTCAAACTAATTGACGGACACCACCAGCAGAGCAATCTGATGGTTTCTTTTTAAATTACCACGATCTCTCCCGTTGGGGCATCTCACCCGGACTTACCTTAGTTAAAAGTCACACGGAGAGTCTGGTGATTATAGAGGTTGAGATATCGCAACAGTATTGTTATTGTCCAAAAATTCCCGAATAGGCAATGAAGTGTGAGCCAAAAATCCCCGAGCTCGTAAAAACACGTCTAACCTTATTGGCTGCCATGGCCAAAGTAAACAATAAATATAGCTGAAATTTTATTATACTTCCGGGGCGTGTATACCAGCATAATAAAAAAATTGACCTTTGGAAACTTCAAACTCGCGATAAATTAAAAATTTTATTTCCTGTTATTTTTTTAACACACCTAGTGTATGAATGAGATGAAATTTCATTTTTTTCTTAACGGAAAATTTGAAGTAATTAATTTTTAATGAGGATCTTTATTTCAAATTTTATTCCAAGAATGCGACAGCCTTCTAGGGATAAAGCTTGACCACACACGTATCTCTAATGAACATTGCAAGTCAAATATGATTTATTTCCTCACAATGCAGCCACTGTTCCGGGCGCCGTTGGTCCAATCCTCCACACATCTCGGACAGCGGTCTTGATTGTTCACCACCACTTCCGCTCCTCGAAATACCCACTCCTTCCCTTCCTCACTCTGGGTTGACCTCACTGTGCCGATTCTGCGGTCGCCTTAAGTTTTCCCTTTCAAGGGCTCCCTCTCTGTATGTACCCGCTGTCGCGGTGCATTAGGTCAGGATCGGCAAGGCGAAGATAGCGGACTGACCCCGAACGCCATGCGACCGCCGCGTTGGAGTCACAACTCCGGAAAGCACAACCCAATCCCCGAATCATTTACTCCACCCAGACCTTTATTATCTTCGGATCACGCTAATGGCTCGCCACTTCCTCTAGCTCCAATCAATACCCTCCTTTGTACTCTTCTTTAAAATTAAATTCCCGCATTTTTTTGTCATCCTCTTCAATCTATCTTCACCGCTCCATTATCCGTTCCCAATGATGAACGGTATTACTTCATGATTACGGATATAATAGCAAAAATTGGAGAAAATCTTATGTTCATCGCCGCACGTTATCCTAATGCTAAGCTTATTGTGCGTTCAGAAAGTAGCTGCTAGAATTTTTATCCACATACATTGCATTTAAAATGCCTTTCTTTTTTGTACCCATTACCCACCTGCTCAGTCTGGAAGTTATCTACCAACCAATACTAAATCAAACAGTGCACTCCCCCTATATTCTACTTTTACATGGGATATCAAAGCCAAATCGAGGCGTGATGTAAGCCAGGGAGACTATTTTCCTGCTCTTAGACTACTTTCCCGTGCATACATTCTCTTAATTTAATTGACTCATTACACAAACTATGTGAATGAAATTTGATTGAAACGGATGGAATTATTATTCCTCTAGGAGTAATTGTGGAAATAAGGGCTTCACGCTGACGTATAGACATGCAAATTAACATGCATAAGGAGTAATTACTTACACCATGAAACGGCAGCCCATAAAAATTTGGCGAAAGGAAAATTAAGGACTAGCAAAGGAAATTATGTATTTCTCAATCCGTCTATTTTGAAATTATCAGGACATTTTGTTTTTTATGCGACTATTTGCTTGGGATTTGGCCACCGCAATTGATTTGGTACACGATTTAAGATTGATACTGATGATAGATTGGGTAGATTATGCCACGAGCAACGCTCATGCAGAAAATGTTAACAGTAGCAAACATTTCAACTAATTAATTCCCGTTGTGTACTTGGCCTCAAGTAAGATTGATTTTGACATTCAAATTCGCGAAAAAAATAGTTTTCGCAGGAAAAATTCACTTGAAAGGAACATACAAGTAAAGAAGTGGCACTCAATGATTATAAAGACTCTATTAAAACTACTACGTTAGTCCCAAAATTTGGAAATAAAACTGCAGAAATATTCGAGTACATTCAGAATAGAACAATATTTTTACTCCATCTATCTTAAATCTTAAGGAGGATATTAATTAGATTTAAAATAACATAATAATTGTTTAAGTAGGATTCAGAAGAGGAAAGAGGAAACTGTTTAATATTCTCAAAGAACATGTTTTCCATGATATCGTATGCACCAGTTATCTCTAATAATACTGAAAATAAGCTCGTGACTTCTTCGACCTCCCCTAGAGTAATTAACACAACGAGAGTCGTACAAAATATAATTCTTCTTGGTATCTTAGGCGTAGTTTGCCGAGGCATAAAGATTAATCTTGCCCTACGACCTCACTATCTCGGCTCTCATTATAGACACCACAAATCAAATTGATTCTCAGCGGAGAACGACTACAAATGATGGATCATGACACCCCCAGGATAATGCACCGTCACTTGATTATTCTGCATTCGCCGTAAATGCGTGGATCGCCGGTGAGCATGGCAACGAAGGAGCCAAGCCACGCTAAAGTTCTGCATATCAGGGACGCGACGCGAAACTTTGCGACGTGTTCCACCGCCAACGGGCACCCGGAGGTTCATACACCATGCATGATAACTACACAAGCCTTCCTTTCTCATTAAACTCGCGTGGGGAATCAGAATGCGCCTTCCGCACGCGTCTTGAAAAGTCATAATTTAATTTGAAGTAGACGCAGGGCAGCCACACCTCAGCTCGCGACTGGTTTTCTCATCCGCGATCACGTGCGAGATTAATCTTCACCCCTTGACCTCACTCACGGCTCATATCATCAACACTCCTGCGGAAAAGATTATTAACTCCCAGTACAAATTGGATGGATTCCCATGGATTTATTTCTCCGGTAACAATTAGCGATTGGCGAAGAGCCAAGATGGTCGCACATTTTACGGACGCTAACACACGACTCTCGACTCACGAATACTAATCAAATTAACGTGTGCCTCTAGAGATATGAATGTATTAGAAAAGGAGGAAATTCCTTGATATATCGCAATTGATGAGTGAATTCATTTTACGGAACTTCAAATTTAATAAGGAAGGAAGTCTTCGAATTGCTCAATCTTTCTAGTTTATATCTGGTGCCAACATGTTATAGGTATTACAGTTGAGTGATGCCACGGAATCGAGAATTTTCACACTTAAAAGTGTTTGTAATTTAGTATCATAAATGTAGGAAAAAATGCTTTAATTGTCACTTATTTCTCAACTTTCATTGCCATAAGTTTAATTAAGTGTTTTTCATGGGGTACTCAACAACATGCTATGGGTAATCAACAAGGATGGAATTTCTTTTGGAGAAATCATTGATATTTACAACTTTCAGTATAATACTTAGCATCTGCACACGTTATAGCGAAATAAGTTTTTTGCTATTGCGAATTAATTGTTTCGCATAGTACTCGCACTCTGGGCTTTTATACATAAGAAACTATTGCTCTTATTTTAAGGCATTATCAGCAAAATTTAAACGTATAAATTATACATCCAATAAAGCACTGCTTTGACGCTGCATTAATTTTACAAGTATGATGTGGACCCAAATTTGAGATATTGGCATAATTATCACCAAACTTCCCCGGATAGAAACACTACTTCAGTAGTCTAAATGATCCTGTCAGTGTCCTGCTAAACAGCTCAATTCCTCGAACAAGTTAACTCTACATTTTGCTAGTTATTATCCAAAAACATATTCATTATCGTAATGATGAGTAAATGGTAGCTTAAGAAGCATTAACGTGAAGAATTCAGCAACCGTTTGTACATTAAAAGGTAAAATGCACACTTCCGGTGGAAAATATCTTTACCTACACGCTTAGTAACAAGCTAGGAGGAAATAAGGCATCCGATTGCTCGGATGCTTTTGGCGACGGATAACTTCTCCAAAAGCCGTTTCTCACGGGGCACGAAATTGCGCAGATTAGAAATGCATTAACTGCTCATCACGTCGTGAAATTCCGCAAAGGCACTAACGAAATTAAAACAGGCTATTTTTCACCTCACGACCATGCATTCTCGTATGCGTTCTAGCAATTAACCGCTTTACACGGCGCAACTTTGAATGCGTCTACTTACACACATCAGCTCGAGCAATAACTTTGAAATGGCCTTAAATGTTGCTCTGACACATTGAAATTTTCTTGGCGTTGACCCGGCCCGTGCTGGACCCCTTCGTAGGGTGGTGGACGGCCATGGCCAGAGGGCGCCACCACTATACAGTGGGGTGACTACCAGGGGGAGGCGTCGGCGGCTCCTATCGCGGAGGCGCCTCTATCCTTTTTCCTTCCCTTCCTTCCCCTCCCCGGGTGTCTGGGCGTATAAGCCACTGGCTTGGTTCCCGGTCCGATGCGTTGTATCCTTCGAAGGGTTCACCTAGAACCCTCAAACTCTCTATCCCCACCAGGGGGGGGGGGTCATCCACCGATTTGATCGTTGGATTATTCTTCCTCTAAAATCGCTGGCACATTAATGGCTTTGCCTGGTTTCGCTCTTTGGTTGAGCCCTTCTCGCTTCTATAGCGTTAAGGTGTTTTTCCCCGTCCCGTCACTTCCTTCCTTATCCTACCCCAGAGACTTCGTCGGGCTCCTATCGCGGCGGCGCCTCTTTCCCTTTTCCCTCCCCTTCTCCCACTCCCCGGGTGATCGGGCGTATGAGTCTCTGTCTTGGTTCCCGGCCCCGGTGCGCTGTATCCCTGAGGGGCTCCACTTGAGCCCTCATTCTCTCTACCAGGGGGTGTCTAGTGGTGTGGTATATAATAATAAATACATTTTGAAATTTCTTTTTTTCTCTTGAGATTGAATTGAATCTTACCAGATTGAATAATATTATTTCAAGTCATTACTTTGTTTACTACAGACGGTGATAACTATGGTGTTAAATGAGACATTATTGATATCAAGTCAACTACTTTACGTTGGTATTCTGGTAGTAATATTTGTCAGTTTTCGGAACTGGAGGGCGCCAAAGACTTCCAGGCTGAAGGGCGCACCTGGGTACGTCCCGGAGTCCCGGCGGCCCAGCAAGGCCCTGGCTTAGATCATTCTTAACATTTGCCCGTTTATCAAATTTTAAAATTTTGCCTCGGCCTCCGATATGTAATTTTAGAAAAAGGAAAAAAGTTGGCTAAGTTCTAATGTATAAACCTACTCTAAAAAATTCAAGATAATAATACGAAGTTTACGTCTCCGTAAAAAGCCGTCGTCACCGCACGACTTGATGTCGCGCAGTTTTATTCCAATCCGACGCAACCATTCTACTCTATGCAGTCAAGGCAACGATTGCGATGGGTGAAACAACTAGTGATCGAGTTTGAGGATCGCTTCTTTTCGATACGGGTGATTTCTTCCAGGTGGCTCGCACAGGGATTTCCACAAATGCTTCTTCCCAATTGACTGAAAAAACATTCCTTTCACGATTTTACTGCGCATATTAGCCAGCTTTTACTGATTTAAGTATTTATGTTAATTTATAATGGTTCATATGTAATTTCATGTTTTCAATCGCATTTTTTTTTTCAAGATATAAAATGCTTGCGAGGTAATTTCTGATGAGTGTTATGCAAAAAAAAAATGTTGACACAAAGTTCAACTGTTAATTAACTACTAAGTACTTATGTCTTGAAACGCAGGATTCGGCTCTCCCATAGAATTTTTTCATCGTGTTCCGTTTTATTGCTTCTTTTCACCTGTGTTAATCAAAAAAATATTTCTAGCTGTCACTTAGTAATCATTGTTTTTCGCATCCAAGTGTGACTTTCTAGCAATCTAGCTTACATATATTGTTCCATTTTATTAATAATTTAGTATGTTAGTTGAATTGATTTCGTGTAAGTATATATCAAATAACAACCCTCTCCATTTTTCGTTTGCCACCCGTTTTTCCTTCCGTTTCGAAAACTGCAAGCGATGATATCCTCATTGCGTAAAAAGACTCTACATTCCGTGAAAATAGCATCATAGACCAGAATTCAATACTGAAATTTTATTTTTAAATTTTGTTTTATTCCCAAACACCGAATACAGCTCATATTGAGCCATTTTATATTGGGTATTCAAAAAATTTAACAATTAATTACACGAACCACCAACCTCTGGATAGAAAAAAACCTCTAATCAGGCGGGACTCGAACCCGCGATTTCTTGTTTGGCAGGCGATGATTTTACCCAGCCGCCACCGAAGTCGGTAATATGATTCTGACGTAATGCCTGTTTACATAATGTAAATAATATCGTCAGCAATTTCGGAAAAAGTGTATACTCAAAAGGACCTTCGCATTCACAGGCCTATTTTTTCAGTGCAAGAGAGAGGAACACGGCACTCTTAAGTTGGCTTCAAATATTTTTAATTGGCTCGCCACCATTTAGGTGTCACATATCAACTCCGAATGCGACCCCTGTACCAGCGACCCGTATCAAATTTATCGAGAGTATCAAATTTCTCATCGGAGTCGTCGCGGGTGAAGCTGGGAGGTGAGCTGCCTTTCCTTCTTTCCTGCCTTTCTTCCTTTACCTCGAGGCGCATCGGCTTCTGTCTTCATATCTCGGCGCAGCGGTCACAGGGCTTCGTGAGCCGTTAAATTGGAAAATTCAAACGCTAGGGCCCCCCTTAAATTTCTTTGTTTGTCTAATAGGTAGTGCAAATTTTTCCAAATTTTAGTTATAAGCATTTTTAACGATTAAACTTGAATTTCAATAGGAATGAAAACGATCATATTGGAATTAATAACAAATTTTTAAGACAGAATTTTTAAGAAAGAAACGGTAGGAAGTAAAAAATTCGTATTTGCTATCATGATAATGGCTCTATTAGGTATAATGTCTCTTCTACGTGCCTTCGGTAATTAGGTAGAGATCAAACTACGAGCCTTCGGTATTCTTGTCTACTGTATATACCACAACAATACCAATGATCCGTAATTAGTACTAAAAAGGTCTGCAAGATAGCCTACGTACAGGAAACGAAGGTTTCTTTCAAATAGAATATTCTTTTATTGAACCATAGATATATCATTTCCAAAATATGGAGATAACGGTTTTCAATTAAAAATAATAATATGTACTAAATAATAGAGAAAATGGAACAGTACCTCTATTTTCACAACAAATTTTTCAATAAAAATGAGAAGATGGATTATATCACAAACATTTGAAAGCCACTTGGCCACAATAACCCATGGCTTGTACAAAAACAATATACATATCTTAGAGCCTGTGCCGTTTAGTGTAGTTTACCATTTCGATATGTGACTGTAAAATGACAATCCCTCCTAGTATTCATCTTATGGAAACAATTGGCATTCAAAATTACAAATTAGTCTATTTCGAAAAATTTTTCATAGAATTTTTTTCATTTCATTGTCCGACTCCGATGGAGTTTGGAAATCAAGTTTTATTCAGTTTTCGCGTAGTCTTCGGCTACTTTGACAGCTATTTGCGGAGTTATATCTACGCCCGTAACCCTTTCTCAGATAAAATAAATGAAGTTACGAACAGCGGCCCAGTCAGTGAAGGCATACGAGTTACTCTTCGGTCCTAACATTGCTTTTTGTTGTTCACACTCTTGCGAGCAATTTCTTCCCACGCAAGGATAATGAACAAGTACTCTAATAATGTCACCAACTCATTCAGCGGACGGGACTTATCGCGTATTTTTTTAACCTCTGATAAAATAGTTGAATTAGGGAGATTCATTTTTCGTAATAAGTAACTTAAATTTTCCCTCTACCTGTCGAAGTCTTTTGATTATAACGAAATTGCGTATGAGCAAAAGATCCAACTTAGTGAAACAATAAACTTCTAAAAAAAGTGTGGTCGAAAAAAAATAATCTTTTTTTGGAAAGCGGAGACGAGACTGGCCAGCGGATTCTGACGGAGCGGATGTTCCAATTATAAATAGCTTCCCATCCCCAGCACAACGTGAGTCATATTTATGTGATATCATCCTCACATCGTGACGTATATTGAAAACTGACCGAAAAGGAGACAGTGATGACAAACTGCACCCTTTTCCGTGGTCGAGGAAACCCGCGCAAACTTAACGACCCGCGCGGTGTGAGAAAGACATTTATACTTTTCGTCGCATCAAACAAGCCTCCTCTTTGATCTCTTGTCACCCTGTCTCGTTCGGGAAGGAAACTCCACTAAAACCTTTTCCATTCCCCCGCACTTTTGCGCGCCCGAAGGTCGAAAGTCAAAACCTATCCAACTGGGATTTCCCCAGTGTAAATTGAAAACTTAGGGCGGAAGAGAGGCAACAATATTTAAATTAAATCTTAGCATATGAGTACATTATCTGATTACGTTACGAAAATATTTTCATTTCATAAAGTAGTATCGTCGTTTTTTTTAACAACCAATATGACCCTTTTCTTATAATTAGTCAGAGGTTTTAGCGAAAGCAAATAGTTTTGAATTGTTCATTACGGGATTGAAAGAGTAATTTTCTGAGAGCCGCTCTTCTAGCTGGGAGGGAAGAGCCGGCTAGCCATTGCCTATTATTTTCACGGCTGTCTATGGGTCTGCTCGCGCAAGAAAACGAGTCGAATTATCCAGTACGATAAATTTTGGTAAGTAATCGAGTAAAAGTAACCGGATTGCTTGTATTGATTAATTGTGCAGTAATTTTGACATATTAGGATTACATATTAGGATGGCATATTAGGATATTAGGACTATTTTTACGATATGTAATTTTTATTTGTAATTAATTCGTTAATGTGAAAGAGAAATTGATCCTTTCATTGTAATCGTTACTTGCTTGTAATCGAGGATTGCTTGACTGATTTCAATGGTATATCTGGGCCTACAGATAACTTGGGACTCCTTGAGCACCATAATTTGCCAGCTTGGGTTCAGCCTCTCTTGTGTCGTAGCCTTACTTATGATGGGTACAAAATATGATACCCCTTATGATGTTACACCAATTATATTTGTATGTATCGCAAGTGAAATTGCGTTAGCGGTTTCAATGACTCAGTGCCGTATCTAGGAATATGTTTTGGGGACCTAGAGTGGCGACCACCCCTCCCCCCCAAGCATGAGGGGCAGGCAGGTCCGGGAAAGTTTTTGAAAAATTAAATCTGGAAGTACAGTTTACATCATTTTGGCACGAAAGATTTAACTTTAAGGAGATGCAGTTATTATACGTCAAAACTAGACAATAGTTTTTAATATTTTTTTTATTCATCTGAGGCTAGGGAGGGGATCTATCCCCTCATCCCCCCCATAGATACGCCAAAGGTATGACTCATTTATTCCACATTCTTAATGCAGTATTCGACAGTTGCCATGTGGTCTCCAGGGTGGAAAATCTTTCAAGAAGTAATTGCAATTTTAACAGTAATTTTACTGATTACTTTGTAAAATAGATAATTTGAACTCGTAATTGATTACTTTCTGTACAAAGCCAAGTTATTGAGCCAAGTTATTTCATCTCAGTATTTTTACCAACCCTGCTTTTCACACAGGGAGTCCTTCCACTAGAGGGCGCCTTTCCCCGCCGTACACACGGTGCCTCAGCGGCCTCCCTCCTAAAAGACGTCGTCACCCGGATAACCAATTCCCTCAACGAGACGACTATCTCTCCCATCCCTTATAGCATCCCATCTCCACAGCGACGCAGCGCGGCGCTGTGGAGAAATCACCCGTCGCCGTCATTTCCGGTCCACCCATCACGTGCTCCCCATCAATACGACTCTATTTCACCCCACCTACCGACGAAAAATAACACTCTCCGCCCCCTGGGGTGGAGGCTAAACCCCTCCCCCGACCACTTTCCGGCCAACACCTCACAGTTTCCCCTCCCACTCCTTCGCAGCTCCTCATCCCCATCCAGGTATAGCCGCCGTCACCGCATCCTTTTACAAACCACGCCTCGGCGTGTGCCGCCACCTTCATATCTCACTTCTCCCGATTGTGGCGATGGAGGTGGCATGACGTCACCTGTATGAAACCTCATGGACTTCAACCGAGCGGTTAATGAAGCTGCGTAGCAAAAGATACAATGTCCGGCGTTATACGGTGGACATCTTTGATATTCAGCTTACAATTCGTAAAACCACTTGTCTGTTTCCACACACAACAAATTGATGCCTCATTCCTCTCTGGTTAACGCTGCTACTAATCTACGCTCTAGTCGTATAATCTTAATTTAAATCGTGATACTGGCTTTCATGTAAGCAATACTTGGACACCTGTAATCAGTTGCATGAAAAACATAAGGAAAGTATTGAAATATTTCAGAAGAATATCAGCCAATCAGACGGCGCCTGAGCTGCATTGTTGTAATCGTCAAATGGTCAATTCAGTTCAGTGTGAAATCCTAAACCCTTCCAGGTCGGGTGGAATGTGCGAAGATTGCGGAAGCTATTTTACAGAATTCTCAAGATTTCAGATTTTAAATTATTTCAGCTACTTAATTATATTATTTGCGGTCAAACTATCTTAGTAAGCAGCAGAGATAAAGCACACGTGTACAATGAGACGGCAGCCGTTGAAAAGGCCACAATCGTTGACGGCCTCGGTGGCGCCGGGGTAAAGTCTCCAACTGTTAACCTAGAGGTCGCGGGTTCGAATCCCACCTTGGTGGTTTGACCACCATCCAGGGAATGGATGTATGTGATTGTGAAAAAAGTTAACTGTAAGAGAGGACTATCTTGTCCGAAATTCGCTTGTGAAATAAAGATGACATTTTTATTATTATCATTAATCACGAAATTAAAAAAGTCAAATAGGTCGGGCTGATAAATCGGCCTGTGGCAGTTTTCGCACAACCAGCGAGGGACGATATATCGGCCCAGAGGCAGTAAAAGGGGTGATGAGATAGTAACCTGCCTTGATAATGGAAAACAAGTCATTTTTCGAAATTTCGACCAATACGACTGCACTAAACTGGTTTTGAGCCCGAGAGGAATACCTAAATACAAATACTTATATTTCATTAATTTTGATTCTTACCCTTTTTGTAAGGCTTAAAAGGTGTGAGAAATACAATTTCATATCGAAATTTAAAAAATGCTAGGAAAAACTATCGCGAAATTCTACTGTTACGAATACGATTTAGAAAATAAGTCAACGTGAGTACTTACACATATCTGGGCTTCGTCCCACTTTTATACTCGGTATTGAAACGCCCAGGTAGTCGGGAAACAGCAGATGTAGTGGACCGTATATCCATGACATGATACATCATCTGCGAAAATAAAAGGAGTGAACTCTGGTTTAGTTATTAAAATAACTGTCTTTACAACAAAAAAAAACAACAACAAAAAAATCTACAAAAAACTTAAAAACAAAATGAATTATAAAATATAGTCAGAATCGTTGTTGTTTTTTTTCAGAAATAATATAACTGCATGCAAGTGAAGACTTATATTTTAGCTCTCATTTCCGGGTCCATGCTCGGCTACAATGTCGTATTTTAAACGAGTTATAAAACACTAGTTAAGTCTTTTTCGTAAATATACTCTTTCACGGTATGCGCTTGCATATATGAATTTTTTCTTTTCAAAGTTAAAATTACATAATCCTTACGTTTCTGTAGGCGTAATGAATTACAGATTAATGTCCACATGTAAATAATAACATAAAACACAAAGATGCTACGGATCAGAGGAATTTTCAAAAGATGCAAAAATATGGAATTACTCAATGGGAAAGCAAAACTGCGAGGGAAAACCGGGACCCATCTCTGGAGGCTTAGATATTTAATTGAAATCCCGCTACAACCATTGTTATCCCGCATTTTACGCTCCGAGAATGTCGAGGTGCAGCAATTACGGTAACGCAGAGGGCGGAAAATTAAGGGTGGCAAAAATAATTTCGTTTGATGCCGTAACGAGTGACGGGAAATGTGTCGTGGAAATTTGACAAAAGCCAAAAGCCGACGCGAACTGGGAAGTCTCGTTAAGGCTCGGATTCCGACGCGTGCGATGCAGAAGTAATTAATTGGACGATGGGAAAGGATGAGGGAATAACAAACCCTTCAAGATGGCCGCGCGTTAATTTGTTCTCTGATTTTACAGTTCGCGAACGCTTCCGGTACTTCTACCCACGCTCATCTAAGTCCCCTTTCTCCTCTGTTCCAAAGAGGTTTCTCTGAGAGCTTATCTGAATGTCATTTCCATCAAAATGTTCAGATTAGCTATTACTACCACTTCTTTGATTGATGATTGAAAAATTAGGCTTCTTTTTTTACTATAATCTGTTGGAATATATGTGAATGCATGTTTGTTTCTTGAGTTATTATGTGCATTGTTTTTTGTTGATTTTTAAAAATATAAGTTGTGTAAATCTTTCAATAGGCAATACTTGTACTTCTAAGGTTCAAGTTATTAATTAATTTCCATCCTTGAAAACCAACCCGGGACAACATAATATAAGTAGGTGTACCGGGACTTGCAACAGGTGAAAACTTTACGGAGTCACCCGCAATGCACAAATTGTGCAAAAATTCCACAGAAAAAAATATGGAGTCTGGTCCAATATAGTCCACAAATATCATGATATCTCATCTAGCATCGTCCACAAATTTCCACACAGGGGAAACACGCGTATGTAACTGGCTATAGCACTTGACCGGAAATAGAGGGTCCGGGCTTGAATCCTTGTCAAGTCGAATGACTTTTTTCTTTGTGAAATTTTTGCGCAATCCGTTTGGTTTGTTTTCCTTTTATATTATTTAAATATCTGCCTTTATACTTTATCTTAAATAACGATAATAGTGTCACGCACTCATTGATAAAACCCAAAGGCCGTTTGGCTAGGTGAGGGTTCTTATAATTCAATCATTTAGTCATGCTCAGCTGATAAGTCGGCAGTAAAGAAGTGAGCTTTTCAATGCTTATTTTTCTAGGTTATTATTGCGCATTAAGAGGTAACTCATACAAATTTAAACTACTCTATGTCGCATAAGTAAATCGAACATATATAATAATCGCTTCCTCATCTTCTGATTGAAAGGGAATTGAATTGCATGGGAAAAATGGGAAGTAAAAAGGTTTAAGTAGTAGATACTGGAAAATTGTCCAATAAAATACGATAGGTGCTGATGACTTTTATCTCATTCAAAGCCTTGGTTATAATGTGTGAAACTCCTCTAAGTGACTCATGAATAATATAAATTCCACAATTACATCGCAATTTAACTAGGAATTGTTGGTAAACACAGGACTCACATTTATAAATCTAAACTATAGGATTTGTTTCTGCATTGATGCATGTGGATGTATTCATCTGCAGGTGGCTGAGGATTTGAGAAAAATAAAGAGAATGGCTCGAAAAATTTCATTTTCATTTTCTATTTTCGAACGCTGTGAAAGTTATCCCTTAAAGTCATTGCATACAGAATTTTTCTGTTTCTGTAGACGACCTAAAAATATTCCTCGAGTTGCATGTGTGATGCTCAGTCACTATAGAGATCATAATATTTCTTCTGTAGCTTGATGATTTTCTCCTAAATCACAATAAAAACCCCCTTGGGAAGTAAGAATTAAAATTTTTGAGGAATATTTTTACTAAAAGCATGTACATATGGCTGGTATTGCGAGTCACATATCCATGCCAGCGACATTTACAACTCAAATTTCGGTAAACTTGACATATTTTCATACTTAGGTTAACATAATAAGAAAGTTTGTTGGCGTCATTACCCAAATTCTGTATTAATGTGTGGATTATGCTAGAGAATTTGCTTCAGGAAGAAAAGCTACAGTGCATGTCATCAAATATTTTAGAAGTGCACAATTACAGTTCATTTGCTTCACTCCTAATCATCGGCGTGTAGCACCGCGTGTGTATTCAATTCTAAATTAGTCTAATTCTCTGGCTATAATAGGGTGGTTTCCTATTATTTTTTATTGCCTAAATGGAGAGGTTATTACTCCTGGAGTACGTATTTGACGCTTTTAGATTTTTATATAAAGATATCTATTTCTTGCGGTTAAATGAAAAGTTAAAATTTTCAAGCGCGCGATAACACGACGGCTAAGTATGAATGCCGGGAAAACTCCGTGTGACGTCGTTTTGGTTCCCACTGCCGCAAGTGAGGTGACCTCGGGGCGAGGCTTTGAGCGCTGATACGACGCAGGATGCTAGCAGGTAGCACAGAATCATGCTAGCTGGTAGCGCTTGGCTTAAATAAGGATTATTAATACCATAACAAACGAAGGAAACTTTGCGACGTTAGCCAGTTTTAATAGGTGATTATTAAGACATGTTTCCCCGAGCTCTGTCCCTCATGCATGTATTGGTAATCTCAGACGATGTAAAACTCCTATCTACTCGTAAAGAAACTAGGACCCTGTGACGTCACGTGGAGTGGCATCGCATGGGCGCCAATCTGGCCTTTTTCAAATGAGGATAAAATTGACCATTGCCATTCGTTCAAACCGGTATTTCTAAAACCAAATAATTAGTATATTATGAATACACTAATGGTGGGTAACGAATCGCAATCAATACTTTTCGTTTTCTTTAATGAAGGAAACTACCCTATTCACTGTCAAATTATGTTTACATGGAGAAAGGTTGCGTCGGGAATTTCTTTCGTCACGGTCTTTCCTGAGTTCATTTTCCCAAGAGTTTCCTCAGGTGATGTTGACCGGCCTCACAGCATTTAGCATGATCAACAAACAGCATTCATTCGGCCGCGCTTTTTAACCTTTCCTTTGCCCTCCACTCTCTCGGTTACCCGACCGCGCTACCAACATGCTTTGTCGAACGGAGGGTCAGCTATAAAAAAAAGGGTGTTCACGAACTCGAAACTTTTCGGAGGAAAAATCCCTTTGGCTCGCTTGCATAATTAACTCACCACTAAAACGTTTTCCATGTCAGAATATTTTCTATCAAATTAAGATAGGGGAGATTATGGGAATAAACAATATTTCCCCAACTTTTCGCGTGCCAACCGCCAGGTATACAGATAAAATAAGGATAATCTCATTTCTTTTACGTTTTCGTCCCTAATGTTTTTCTCTCCGGATGCGCAAAGCCCGTTTTATGAGTTTACTTTCGCTCACGCGAGAGTCGTAAAAAAGACTAAGTAACACGTTTGAGTCAATATTTTGAAAAATGTCGTAAAACCTCCCTTTTTAAAGCTTCAAGATGGGATGATATATATTTTCTTATGGAATGAAAGGCGATTCAGGTAAAGTGCATGCAAAAAATAACGCCCAGAGCTCGATGATACTGCATTTGTGGCACAAAAGAAAAATCGGAAAGAAAATCCTAGAATTTAAAGACGCAACAAAAATTAATGAGAAAACAAAAAAATCAAAACTGTGAAATAAGGATGTGTCGGTTCAACTACTTCGTCGGTTCTCATTCCGGATCTATTCCTGATATCCATTGGCTCTTGGCCCCTCTTCATAATGAAAGTCTCATCACCATGCATATTTTCCAAAATGTATTAATGACATTCGATTGGAAACTAAAAACTACCTAATATAGCGCATTAAGCAATACCACAGGTTATAGAATCCTTATGATCACTTTACCGAAACCATGTTATATTTATTATACCAATTAAAGTTATAGAATTGAATTGTGCTGAAATAACGAGCCTCGCAGATGCTTTCGTACTTCGGTGACAATTATTTTCGCTTTCGTAACCGATTCCATTTCTAACCTCAAAACCGTTGGAACCGAGACAGAATAATCAAATTGTCCGTTGTTTCTTTAATTCTACTCTTTGTACTAGAATTGAAGGATTACTTGTAACTTTTTTATGTTGGCTATGATTTATCATTGCGACTCATAACCTTTCATTGCGTATTTCAACTTTATGAAAACTTTCATCTTCAATGAACTCTTGATTTACTTTAAAGATTTCGTGCAGAAGATCGTGTATTTCGTTATCTCCTCAATAATCTTATCACATGGGGTGAGTTTTCATCTTGTGATGTTAGGGCGATAGGTACTAGCAATCGCCCATATTACATCATCCTCTATAAAGTTGTGCCGGGAACTTTCTAGAACGGTAGTCGCATACACAAAAATGTAGTGTTTGGCCCCACAATTTTAAGAACTAAGTGTAGTTATTGGAATTATCGCGTCGATAAGTAAAAACTATAGAAGTTGTCACTATCCTTGCAGGTAACTCACCCGTCGCTTTATAAAAAATAATTCTGGGAACTAAAGTGATTTATAAGAAGCCATAACATTAAGTCTTTACACAACCTCACACCTGAATCGGATGATGATTCACGAATTTCACTGGATATAACGTTAGCATCGGAACAATGAATGCGTCGAGCCATACGCGCAAAATTTTGGCACATTTCCCTTTCACCCAAATCAAGCTATCTACATCTACTCGGAGGAAAAAGGGGGAATTTAAGGATGACCACTAGCCTGACTTGTTAACCAAGTATATCCAATTAGCACCTCCCCATGGCTCTTTAGAATTTTGGGTTGAAAAAAAAGCCCGAAGACACTTGCAATACTTAACGCAGACATGCGAATACAATTTCATGCAATGAGAAGACTGAGAACGTGAGACTATCATAAAATACTCCCACCTCCGGAACATGAATAATTCACGATTAGAACGCATCAGTTTTTTTTTCTTTTGGGCGGGCATTTATAAAATCATTACATGGAATGAGTGTGGAAAATGTCGAGTAGAATACAATTTTCTTACAGCCGATTAATTATGAAACGATCTAAAATATTTATCAAGATAATATTCCAGGAAACTATAAAACAATAATAGTTATTAATGGAAAGATTTATCACCTATACATTTGTTACGACAGTCCATTCAAAATATGAGGGCTGCTTACCTTTTACTACTATATTAAACTTGGAGTTCATACCCTAACGTATTGAGCCGATAATTATTTGAGGAATATGAAACATTTTATTTTATCACCGATGACATGATGATTTTTATGATATTGAAAACCTTAAAATGGTATTTCATATTCTGACGAATTTGTAAAAATTTGAACTTGTCACTTGCACCACTGGAAGATCAGACAGACGCTGTATGTGCTCAGCCGGAGTAAAAGAATAGAATTATCTTCGGCATTCTGAATTACAAGAGAAAAAATGAACGCAAGAATAAAGTTATGGATACCAAGAGAAGAGAGTACATGGAAATAACTAAATACTATGTACGAAAAAGGCTTTAAAAAATTGAAGTCTTTGAAACAGTAGGGGATTTCTGACAGACGAGCTGATGAAAATGTAGAGGAAAATCTATCACATCTAGTTTAAAATTAAGTTGCTAATGAGATGCAGAGTACGCTTTCCGAATAAGTAGTGAAAAAAATTTTTTGGGCAAGAAGATAAATTCAACCGTAACTATTGAAGATCTCTGAATGAAACATTATGCGACAAAGATTATGGGTGCAGTTTTTCTTGCAATGCCAAAATCTGTACGTGTGGTTCTATTCTTCATTAAATACTTGTTTGCACTAAAACAAAAAAAACCAATAAGTCCAAAAAGGAGTGCTCAATAGCACGGAAGACACTTTAGGCATTTGTCTATAGTCTATAAGGCTTCAGGAACCAATAGGGCCACAGTATCAAAATGAAGGATTGGATCAATTGCTTGTACTATCGTCAGGCACCCACGTGTGCTGAATTGGCACTGAATACCAAATTTCAGTGCTCTTATCAGTTACATTAAGCGTATGAACTCGAAAGTTGACAAGAGAACTTTGGTATTATGACTATGTTAACCCTTCATAACCCAATGTTGCTTCTAAGCAACACCAAAAATGTTTAATCTTTCAGCTCTAGTTAGGAAATACGAGGGTGCTGCGCCCGCTCCCAGCGGGCTTCCCCCGCTCTTTTCAATGCAGGTCCTTAGAGGGATAGGCGCGTTTCTAATTTTAAAATGTAGAAAAAAAGGCAGGGTCTTATGTACAAATTTAATTGAAATGTTCATGTTCAAATTGAGGTCAGAGCACCTCTTTAAACACAACATTGGAAGTAATTACACTATCCTCTGTTAAACGCACATGATGACTCATACTTACGTATCAACAGGAGACTTGAATGTGGAATCAGCCGCATTTTGATAAAATTTATTTAAATAATGCGAGATATTGTTACAAATGAACAAATGTATCAATTTGCGTGCCGTTAACGTCAGGAATATTTACCGGTTTATGTTTTTTTAACTATTTAAAAACCAATTTTAGGAAACAATAGCAATATTTAGGAAGTAAGATATGCCGTCGCATGTTCTCTGATAAATTCTGTGCATTTTGGTACTTCATTTGTAGAGTATGGTTGCGTATAAGTTGTGAAAAAGGTATCTATAGAGTAGAAATAATATAAAAGATCTTAACTAGAAATTATTTTGTTGCGTTAAATTTTAATGAGGAAACATTTAGCTGCCACGATAATCATAACTGAGTGTCAAATTTTCAACTTTTCAAAATGATTTATTTAAGAATAAGCTCTAGATTAGAAAGGGTTACAAGCTTTGCCTAATTCAGAGACATTAATAATATGTATCCGTAAGCCATGAATCGAACTAGATTACTTAACCTCAACCTTGACTCGATCGGTTTAACCATTTATGGCTGATATTTGGTCATAGTTCCGAACAAAGATCCACAGCGTAATATTCCGTGCTATAATATAGGTTTTCTCATGAGACAATGCATGCGGCATGTTATTTTCTCGGTAAAGATGAAATACTCTAATGTTTGTCGGGGTCAAAAACCTGATGCGAGCACTAATTGCGAGCGAAATTGTTACATGCCCGAGACATTAACTATCAATAACTAGTATTATTAAAAAAGCAATATTTACGCCGAGAAAAATTGGAGCTTGAAAGTCATCTATGCAGGTGCTGCCTAAACGTTACCTGGGCCCTTACAGCGCCCAAACAAAAAATAAGGGATTATTTAGTCACATTCGAGCCACAAGATAATAATTTCTGTCCTCTAAACATGGCCAAGATAAATAGCTACATCTAAATACTAAAAAGAAAGAACGCATTTTACCTTAGCTAGTTGCCATACTGTTATGTACGTGAGTATATAATATGGAAATATTTAATAACTTTCTGCTCTTCCTGAAAGCTTTAGCACAATTCATGGGAGGAAAGTTATGGTCTCCTTACAGACTCACACACGACTCGGTACAGCATTCATTTTTGTTTAAAGGAGCTTCCTGGCCTTTAGGCATGACTATAAATGCGGTCTTTATAATTTCAGTCGACTGGATTACACGGACAGCACCGTAAGAAATCACTTAAATTTCCAGTTTAGGGGGCTTTAGGCAAGAATAAAAGATTTCGGACTCCAATTACAGCAATGGGGGGTGTGTGGGAACAAATCACGGATTTTCCTCACTTCTGTCGTTTACATATACCTACCACGTGAGCAGAAGATGGTAACGCCCTCAACAAAGCATCCGCCCAGCCATATCACTATTTAGTACCACCCTTCTTCCGCCAGGGGCGCTTCCTCTCCGATACATCACAAACACCCCCATCCCCTCTCCAGTGGACACCAGCCCGCCCATACCTCTCCACGAGTATTGTAATCGCCTCCGTCTCCCTCTGAATCACAACCAACTGCCCCCACCTCTCCTATCACGCTATCTTTGGATCGCATGCCCCCATCGGCAACGCCCTCCAGTGCATTTCAATGTGAGCACCCAAGTTGGAAAACGAGTGAGCTAAGGGCACAGCATTAACCATACTCGGAAGAGCGTAACGTTGGAAAGGGTGGTGTGCAGCTACGGAAGAGAGCTGATGATTTCAGAGGCAATGCATTAAATTTGGATATGTAGAGACTAAGGGACAGGATAGTCAGGGAATTTGAGAACTTAAGCGTAACTACGCACATTTATTTCCGAAACTTAAAGACTTCAATAATTTATTGACAACAATACATTCTCTTACACTAATATAAGAAGGAATATGATATATCCAGGTAAACTAAATGTATTTTTCATTTTGCGTCTCCTTCGTACTAAAAATAAAAATGTAAGGTGCACAGAAATCGCTATTTCACATTCCCATTAGTGTGGAAAGCATCTAAAATACTTTTTTCCAAAATTACGAACTTTTAATTCCCGTTATAACTACTTCGCTGGGAACTACTTTTAAAATCTACATTCGTCAATATCTTAAAGTGAGGATGCAATATCATTTTCTTTGCGCAAAAAGATGACCAAATTAAAAGGTACCTAATCGTTTCAAATTTTTAGATGTCAATAATGCTATACCATTTAACGACATCAATGATATCTTGATATTTAAGAAGACTATGAAAAAATTGGAAGTTGAATCTATTTTCGCGCTCATGTGCCAAAATCAAATAAAAAATACTCATTAGGCCCATAAGGGCCGATAATATTCACCCGTAATTGTCACGTCAAACAATCATAAATATAATTTTTTTCATCCAATTTTTCATAGATGTGCTCATGCCTAATGCCTGCTGCGTTGCTTGAAGAAACGATTCTTGACGCGGCATGATCACAGGTGTGCAGAGATGAATGAAATAAACCCTAAGATAAAACGCGTGCGAGCGTTGAATCTCACGCTATGAAAGTCCTAACCGCCTTTTCTCAGCATACGAATGGAAATGAAAAGGGTGCGTATGTTTCCCCATTCTGAGGAAGTACGTATCTTCCTTCATCTAGTCTTCCTTTTCTTCGAATCTCTCCCTCCTCTCAAACGACCCGCGTTTCCCGGGAAAGATCTCCTCCCCCGCCCTCCGCACTCCCTTCAGACTCCATTATGAGTACATACTCGTGGGGGAAAAGATAGCGACGGGAGGTTTTACCCTCCCCCCCTCCCCCACGAGAGAAATAAAAACAGGAGACGGCGACTCCCGCCGAAAAGCCCCATGGGAAGGAAGGAGAAGTAGGAGGTGGCGGTGTTGTAGAGGGAGGAAAAGGCGGCAAACCAGAGGGAGAAGAAG